>NC_074713.1:22301377-22911377 GCF_947242115.1 Biomphalaria glabrata | reverse complement strand
GGCGGACAACGGTTATGCTTGCCCTGATTGTGGAAAAATATGTAGGTCACAGCTGGGATTGCTTAGCCACGAGAAATATTGCATTCATCATTAGGTCTAATCTACAGACTCGAAGACAAGCCTTATTATTATTATTATTATGCTAGAAAAGAGCGAGCATTCATTCTCTGGCGCAGCCAGGGTCAAGTTTTGTTAAAGGGAAACAAAATTCATCGTAGTCCCTAATTCAGTTTCCACCGAGAAATTTTCTGGTGATGTGGCAGGTCTGCAGAAGTACCGCCCTCTGACAGGCAAAGAGAATGTTCTTAGGAATGCCAAGGGCCTTGAAGGTATCTGTGAGGTCAGTTGTTATTATCCTTTCAGTTGAAATAACATTGGGGAATGTTGTTGTTTTAGATAACTTCCATAAACGCTAAATCTCCAAGCCTCAAGGTTCTCATATTTTCGTCGTTTTTCTATCTCAGTTTTTCTTAAATTATGAGACAGTGGTACGGCGATATCTTATCTTATCTTATATAATACAGACGTTACTTCAAAAAAGATGATTACGTCCTACGCGTCATGCATTTAGTCATGCGTATAACCAATGACTTAAATTCTGCCAAGTCACTGGTTTTCCTGGCTAGCGGCTTTTTCTTTTTTTATCGATGAGAAACAGATTAGGGCGATTAAAATCTACCGTTTTGTCGGTCAAGATATGCCTGTCCCAGTAGGCCTACAGCAAATGATCAGTAGGCTCAGAACCTCTTGTGGTGAGTATTTGTAATAAGGAGGAGTAGCCTTACCGATCAAATTATGTGTCAAAGCCAAGTGCTGGCGTATTTGCTTTGCAACTTGGTTATGGCGACCTAGGTAGGCAGATTACGATAGGGCTGAACATCCTGCCATTATGTGTTCTTGACTCACCCACATTTCCACATTTTCGGAATTTGTCAACAATATTGAGTTTTAGGATTTGTTTCTCGTAATTTTTTGTCTTGATTACTCTGTCCTGTATTGCTGTAACAAAGCCTTCAGTTTCAGATGACCTGCTTTGAGCCATGCTAAAGAATAGTAAGGAAGCAGCCTTGTCAATGTTGTCCCCATCTAATAAAGCCGGGAATTTTCCGTGGAGTGTTTTTTCTTCCCATTGGCGAATCTCACACCCTACGTCTTCTAGTCCGACATTAACATCAACATTACTATTTATATATTGTAAATTGAATTAAAAATAGTTTTATCTAGTTATTTTTAACTCCTAAAATATAAGAAGTTACTAAAGGGAGAAAACTCACTTAGCAACGACACTATTTATCCTTTCTTCAGATTGTTGATCCAAGTGTCATTAGTGTCTGGCACCATTTATGTTTTGTTTTAATAGAGTCTTAGATCAATAATAGAAACAAAAAAAAAATGGCGTGCCATGTAATTTAAAAAAAAAGCAATAAATAATTATTTTTTAAAACGTTACAAAAAACAAATCTAGATCTGGTCCCATTCACACAATGTCTGCAAATGCGGAGAACGATAATGACAACAAAAAGAAGGACAATGCTGGTAAACATTTTTTTTTTAATTTTCTAGATCTAATTGAGGATTATCTACACTGACTACACAATAGCCCACATTTCATATGTCTAGCTTAATTACCAAAATTATTATGAAAGTAAAAAAAATCATACTATTAGTATTACTAATCATACTATTAGTATTACTAGATCTAGATAACATGGCGCCGCGATTTGGAAGCAAATGCCAAGCAGATGGACAAGATGTGGGGACACTTGGAGAGACTTGCCCAGAACCGAGATGCCTGGAGGAAGCTGGTTGGTGGCCTATGCCCCAGAAGGGACCACAGGCAGAGATGAGATGTAGATATAATAAGGCATATGTCTTGAGTCAGAAGGATAATGAGAAGTGAAGCATTTCCCGAGGCTGGCAGCCCTAACTCACACTGCATCCTACATATTTAGTCACATCCAGCACAGAAATACCCATTTTCCAATGGTGGTCAATTTAGATTTTCTTTTCACCATCAACGCCTGTCCATGGCAGTATTACTAGATATTGATCTATTTAAAAATAGTTATAAATAACTTTTGTTAATGATAGATCTAGTAAGCTTAGGCTTAGTAGGTTTTGCAGTTTTTTTAAAAGTAAAGTTTGTAATCCATAGATTAGTTTAATAACATTTAGAGAAAATTCAATATGAAAAAAAAAGGGAAATGTCTTATCTTATAAAATACAGACTTCTTTTTGTTGTCATTATCGTTCTCCGCATTTGCATTGTCTATTCTTTTAAAATCTTTTAGATTCCATAGTTGCAGAAATACAAAAGAAAATTACAGATGCATTTGATATATTTGATCATGAATCAAACAAAACTGTGGATGTGAGGTGAGTTCTAGTTTTGTCAAGTTACTTGAGAAAGGAGTAAGTAATAAATACAATATCAACTGCTTGGTCCAGTAGTATGGACCGTCATCATGATGGAGGAGTTTGAGCCCTGCTCATTACCATCCCATGCCATGCCACAGGAGGTTTGAACTAGGACATAATTTTAATTTCTGAAGAAATGTGAGAAACTTATCACACAAACAAATAAATCCAACCAGTTTGTTTTTGTTATGGACATTATTTCAGTGTTGAAGATTATTACATCCTAGCCCAAATCTCTGGTGGGATGGCAGGAGATGCAATGGGCTGAGTTCAAGTCCAGGACAATTCAGATGACCTACCACAAGACCAGGCAGGCAAACTATAGCAAAAACAATAAGAGTTGTTGACTTAGAGAAACTGGAAATTTTGTTTCATTTGAGCTGTTGAAATAGTTTTGTATGTATCTCATATCAGGTATCACATCATACAGGTCTTAAGTTTATAAATGGAGCCATTTAAACTTTTATAGATTTTTAAAAATAATTAGTCAATTAAACACCCTGTTTTTTTCATTTTCAATAATTAAAATAAATGTCAAAGATTGATTAAACTGTTAGCCAAATCTTTGAATGAATTTTTATATATGCCAATAAGAAATATATTATGCTTCAACTAAAACAGGGAAGTGGGAACAATAATCAGATCATTGAATTGTTGTCCAAGTGAAGCAGAGCTTCATGATATGTTGGCCGAGGTAAGTTACAGTTACAGTACAGCTACTTAAGACATGTTGCAGAAGTATGATACTTATGGATACATAAGCTAAAACACCTTTTTTTTGTCGTAAAAATGCTAGTTCAAAATTATCTTTTATTCATTGTCATGACAGTCCAAAGTATATAATATCATAGCAGGCTTCCTTTTCAGAAAAGAAAGAATACAATTTCTGTTTTCAATGACATTGATTACTTTAGAAGTGTCATCTCAAGGGATGTTTTCATTTCATCACTAACCATAATTTGTTGTACATTATCTAAGACCTGCTTGAAGAAAAGCGTGCCATAAGGAAAATGGCTGGCTCCTCTACCACCAAAGTGAAAGCCACCTTGATCTGCATTATATATGGACGGGAGTGTCTCTCCAAAATAGGGCTCCACAGCCTATGAAAAAGTGTTTGAGATGAACCATAGTCGTTCTACGACTGAAGGAAGCCAATATATCTAAGACCACAATGTTTTTATAAAATAGATATTGCATTCTTGAGGTGATTTTTTAAAAAAGTTGGTGTTTTTTTATTTAATGTTTAACATTTTCTTTCTGCTTATTATTATTATTTTTTTGCATGGAGAAAAATGTTTGCATGAAAATATCGCAAGTTAATTTTTTTTGTGGATAATTTTCACAGATAGAAGAAGAAGAGCCAACTGGGTACATCAGATTTGAAAAATTTCTGCCCATGATGACAAAAGTTTTATTAGAAAGAAGGTTAGTACCAGAGCTGATCATTTCCTGTATACTAACTTGCCAGCACTTAAGGATATAACTGAAGGCTTTCCATTTAACAATGGGGCAAAGTAATGTTGGTTAAAGTCTAGCAAATGACTCCTCATAGAAAACTCTTATTAAAAATCAAAAGAAAAAAATCAACAAAGGAAATTAGTTTATGACCTTCACCTTAACTTTTCTAAAAACATGTTGACTACGATAATAACTGCATTGTGTCTTTGTATTTTTTAGAGAAGTTGCTTATTAAATATTTCCTTTAGATACAAGCCATACCCAGAGGATCAAATCCTTAAAGCATTTCAAGTACTGGACATAGAGTCAAAAGGATACCTAACACTAGAAGAGCTTTCAAAGTGTATGACAGAAGATGGTAAGTTTCAAATAATTGTAAAATATGATGAATGGTTTGTTTTGTTTTATGTGTTTCAGATGTTCCTTCAGAGTTGAAGATAATCTACTTCCTGGTCCAATCCTCCTGCAGGATGACTGGGGATGGCAGCAAGCAGAGTATGAACCCGGTCCATCCAAATAACCAAATGACAGTCCAGCAACGTACCGCATGACCAGGCAGCCTTATAGTATTTTTCTCCTTGCTATCATATTTTAAACATGCTGTGTTCATTCCGGTGCACAATGCATTTTTTGACACTTCAGAGTAAGGGGTATCTATCAGAAATACTATAAAATTAATTCACATCCTCCTATTCCAATTAGAGTTTGAGACTCTCACCTCAACACCAGGCAATGGAAAGCTGCCTGGTCCTGTAGAGTGTGCTTTAGATTTTCATTATGATGGTCCTCGACTTGCAGGAGGTTTGCGCTAGGATGTAATATTTATCATTTCTGATAAAATGAAAAAAGCATAAAACAAATTTCAAAATCTCAATACTACTGAATTAGGTAAGTATAAGAGAAGCCAGAATAGTGTTGATATATTTATGTATTATGTAATTTCATTTCAACTGTGTACAAGTCTTTAAGTGTATACAAATGTTTAATTTTTTTTAAGGAGAGCCTTTTACACAAGAAGAGTTGGAAGAGATGATATCTGCTGCTGTTGATCCAGATAAAAAAGTGGTCTTATATAAAGACTATCCACCTATGTTAGCAGTGGAAGATACATAATCTCATCAGACAGCAATCCATACTAGATACATAATAACATTAACAAGACACTATTTTACTTAAACTATCAATGTCTATACAGGACTTTACATTCTAACATTGTATATTTTTGTGTGAACTGATAAGAACTTGTGTATATATTTTTGTAGGAATAAAATTTGTGTTAAAATTTACTGTTTCTCTTACAGAATACTTTTTACAATGAAGGAAAATGTTGTTTTTTTTATAACAATTTAAAAACATTTATGTATTGATGTTGCAGAATTAGCATTATCTGTTACACAAATTAGACTGAACAATCGTAATAGTCAGTTATATGAAACATTCATCTAGGGAGCAACAAGTTTATTGAATAATGTTTCACATTGTAATATGAAGTGATTTTTTATCATTAAATTGAAAAAGATAGGCATATCTTGAATGTTTTTTTTATGAAATAAAAAAAGTATTTGAAGCTTTTTATTTATTTTAAAAGATACTTAAATTGTTTAAAAAAATACATGAGTCCGTTTTGGACCAAAAAAAAAGTAATTAGATTTTGTATGCCACAACAAAATCCTTCCTTCACTCAGACACATGTTAACATCCCCAATGAAAACTATAACACCACAATGATTCATTGAAAAGAGCTTTATTTCTATTAGAAAGGTCACATAAAATCAATGACCTATTTTTCAAAAGTTAATATAAATAGTTAATACTTTTTAAAACAAGAAACGATTGTCATATTGAAAATAATTTTGTAAATAAATAAAATATTATTAAAAATGGTATGCACATAGATGTAAATTAAACGTATTGTATTCAAATATTTTATAGTATCTTTATATAATTAGGATGACAGTACTGAAGGTTTTGAACAGAGCCCAAAGAGAAATAATCAATCATAAATACTGTAAAAACTCACTAACTTTTGGATGTTACAGTTTTGTCAATACTAAACTTTACACATGAATTAAGAAAACCTTATTGTTATAAGTTACCACTCTAAGATTTAAAAAAAGAAATATGAGTAGTTTTTTTTCTTCAAAATATCTAGTAACTGTAAATCAGTATTCAGATTTAAAAAAAACATAACAAAACACAGGACATCTTGAGCAAAGAAAGACTTCAGTAAATAATTAATTATTGATAAGGACATTACAAAGAATGCTATGACTATCATCTGATCCATCAGTTAACATTTTGAGATGAAACTGTAATGGAGACCTAAGTTAGACTCATTGAGCAAAATGTTCATTGGAATGAAGGGATAACTCAACCATATCATAGCTTTCAAACCAACCTTTGTTTAGTGAAATAGTTCCTCACTGAAAGGTACATGCATCAGGGGAAGGTCTCATTTGCAGCCCATTACCCAATAACTGCTTAAGTACACAAGGGAAAACAAATATGTTCTGCAGTGTTACAAATCAAGAAAATGATGTAAAGTGACTAGCGTATATGTGACATTGGACCAAAGAATGTTACAGCATACATTGACATTGGACCAAAGAATGTTACAGCATACATGTGACATTGGACCAAAGAATGTTAAAGAACTCATCAAAAGTATATGCAACAAAAAAAAAGGGTTGTTATTTTCTTGGATGAAATTATAAAGTAGAATAGATTAATTCTTAACACATTTTTAACATCTGTTTTATGCAGTAACAGGTATTAAACAAAGAACTCTGAAAATGTAATTTTTTCCAAAGTGATTCTTCTTAGAAACTGCCTCTATGCTATATATATGCCTAATGCTATATTGCATAACTACAATATTTTGTATACAGAACGTATATTCACAGTTTTAAGGTAATTAACATTGTTTTGAGAAAATAAATCATTGTTACTTTTTTTATAGTGCTACTTTCATGCTAATAGCATGCTCAGAGCGCTATGGTCCAAATCTCATTTCATTCTCAGGGGGTGGGGTGGGGTGGTATTTGGGAGAAGGTTTTCCGTGCTGCCTTTAGGTGCTTAATAAACACAACTCTGCCCGAGTCAAGTGTCAAACTTCGAGCCCCCTTCATAGGTAGCCAAGCCATGTTCAAGCATACTTAGCCCCTCGGCCATGCTTCCCACTAACTTAAATACCATTCAAACATTTTATCACTTTAAAACAATAAAAATAAATCCACTTTAAACAATATGAAAAACAAAAGAGTCAAAATTTGAAAGCTATTATTAAAAAAAAAAAAGTAGACCTAACAAGTATAACTGACAAGTTGGCCAAATAGTAATTACTTCGCTTCTAAATGAGGTTTTGAGTTAGAATCCATAGAAAAGCTTGGGTTTTAAACAAAACATTTTTCTAACATGGGTACCCAAGTTTAAAAAGCTTTAATAGGCTCATGAAATTAGCTAAAGGAAAACAGTTGCTTGTGCCAACAAGATACCCACTACACTGTGTAGCAGTAAGGTCAATCTAACAGATTTATAAAGGGTCTTGGTGAACAGTGTCAACTACACCAAGTCAAATTTTAGCATCATCATATTAGACACAGCTGCAGATAAAACATTTCTGTTATCTCATTAGATAAGACCCACATGTTCTAAGTGTCAATATACTCCAGACTACTTTGACAAAAAGCCCATAAAATATTCAAATAACAATCTTAAATGAAAAAGGTTACTTACTTAAACAGGAAAAAATAATCAAATAACAATCTTAAATGAAAAAGGCTACTTCAACAGTAAAAAATATTCAAAGACTGCTGGTGTTTTTTTTTTTACTTCCATAATTTATCATAATTCTGGAATGGAACAAGAACCAATGAATCAAAGGCCAAGAAGGATAAAGTAAAACAAAATGTGATGCTTCAGGCTCAACTTTAAAAAGGCCATTAGCCTGTCATTAACTCTTTCTCTCCGTAATTATTTACCACAATCTGGTGGAATCAACACGGGTATCGTCAGTTAGGAGAGAAAGAGTTAATATCACAGTAACCTTTAACTGTATAAATTATTCATTACATTACCTTTGAAGCTATTTTGATCTGTAACGAAATAAATCGCTCTTCTCTTGAAATGTATTTTTGCCCTAACAAATATTTGAAATCTATGAAGATGTAAACCTAGAACAATTATAAAATACTTCATGCAAAACAACAACAATTTCTTGAATGACTGCTTTAAGGCACAACTGAAGTGACTCCAAGTAGCTTTGTGTCAGCATATGTTCCTGTTACTTTGGCACTTTTGAATTTCATGAATATCAACCAAAAAAAATAGTCATATGAAGTGATTTTGTTTAGATCAATCATTTTACAAGACTTTAAAAATATTTTATAACAACCAAAGTATAAAAGTGGATAAAACATATATAAAAGTTGTTTTGTTTTTTTAAACAAGATTTCCGAAGATAAATAAGAAATTCGTTTTAAAAAGTAAAGCCTTCTTTGAAGAAAGATCAAATTTTTAAAATATCTCTTTCTTGGCACTTATAATAAACAAATCAAATCCAATTCAACGATGATGAGCTAAAATTAATGAAGATTAGAAAATATGTTTTCATTTCTTTCTTAAAGAAATGCCAATAATTTTGTCAGTAAAACAATGTCAATGTGACAATGTTTACAAGACAAGGCCATGGAATAAGTTTGAATAAGCTCTTTCTATTATTATAATCTTTTTTGACATGTTGACATTTCAATATTGTTCATCATTACATTTAGAGACAATTTCATTTGTACCAAGCTCTCAAATTTTTTGTGTCAAGTGACTTGTTTTGTCAGACAGCATCACAAATACAATGCACTATCACAAATGTTATGAAACATTATATTATCAAAAATGTTATTTAACAGTACATCACATGTGTTATGAATCATCACATATGTTTTTAAACATCACATCATCACAAATGTTATGAAACATCACAAATGTTGTGAAACATGTCCAAACATAAAATGAGACATGGACCCATAGAATTAAATTGTATTCATAAAATAAGTTCTCTCAAATTACCTTTATATTGTAGCAAACAAAATGTGAAACCAGATGATTAGTTACATAGTTACATTTTAGAATAGGCACTGACAATAGTTTGCCTAAAAAAAATAAAAAAAAAACACTTTAAAATTATTTTTTGTATGCATACAAAACAAGTCCTTCTTATAAGCCAAGATGTTTTAAATTATTATTTTTAAAAATAACATTTTAAAATAGTTTTCAATAAAGCTAAAAATCATGTTTTCAGCATCAAAATCTTTGTCATAAGTTCATAGTTATTATTGCTAGTTGAATGTTTATAATCACTATTAGGATTAATTTCTAACTAAAGTTTGATTCTAAACATTTTACTTTTAAAAAAGTTTTGATTTCATTTATAAATCATTGAACAAATTAAACAACAAATCACCAAAACCATCAGGAGCCCCCCTTTTCTTTCTGTATAATATTATCCTTGTGTCTAGCTTTAACAAATACTGAAGTTTAATAACTAGTTTGTGAGACATCTTCACAACTGATATCACAGAGTTGAGCTGCCGACTTAGTAAAAAAAATATGAAACAAAACATTAAAGGTATATATATATATATATAAGAGAAAAATGTTGACTTTGTTGAACCTCTATATTTTGTGACTTTGAGCGATTCTGACAAGAGACAGTGAACACAACTTTTATTTGATTCAAGTTACTATCGTCTAGATATCCTCATTTATTTAAATTAATTTTTTAATATAGGAATAAATTTGGTTATATTTTAGGGGTTACATTATTCATGCAGCATTTAGTATCTTTCATCCTCATCACTAAAATCATCATCTGTAAAGATGTCATCATCTGTAAAGATGTCATCATCTGTAAAGTCCTCTTCCTCGGATGATGAGTCATCATACTGGACTGCAGGACGATCAGCAAGAAATACACGAACATTGTTGAACACGAAGGGATGCTGCTGAAAATGAAAGCTGTGGACAAAACATAACATACTTAGCAGCTTCTAAGTGGTCAAAGTACTTTAAAAATTTTGCAAACTCCCTGATCCTCCAACTAAACAAGTTGCCACCCTTTCCTTTTTCTATTGCTGGCCGAAAACCATTGAAATCTTGTTTGAAAGAAAAGTCAAGAGAACAATCTAGCTCTGAAACTAAACCTCTCATTTCTTTGCCTTCATAACAATGAAGTACTTGGAAAATATTAAACGATCAAATGCACATTACCAATAAAAAAAAAAAAGAAAAAACAAACCGCATTTAGATTTTTAAAAAGTATGATAATAAGTTATTGACATTAATAATTCCTTTTTACAATTCCATTTTTAAAGTGAACGGAACAAAAGGAAATTGTTGCTAAACAATTCCTCTTATCAAGTTACAAGCTATTCATGGGTATAAAAAGGTGTTTGTTCACATGGATTTCAAAAATGGCTTATAAGATTTTCATAGAAATTTGACAGTTTATTTATAGCTTTGGGAAGTCTGGTTCCACTCATAATTTGTCAAATTATAATTTACGTGTAAAGAAATTAGGTCTGAAGGTCAAGACAACCTATATCTTAAACACACATACATCACTGGATTTCCACATGCGTTCATTATCTAACTAAATAGACATTCAGGAACATTTTGAGCACTGTCTTCTAAGTCTGGATCTAAATAAAAGGCCTATCACCAAACTAGAATCTAGCCTAGACTACTGTATTTTATGTTGCCATGTCTGGATCTATATCACCAAACTAGAATTTGATATACTCTGAGTATATTTTACATGCATGATAATCCATTAGTTATTAAGATCAAAGTAATTGCTTTTACAAAGAGTCATCAGCTTGATAAAGGAAGAATTGTTGTTTCAAAAAAGTATTTTTCATATGTGATATTTGACTCACTAGAACTAAAATACTTTATTAAATTGATGTGGAGACTAGCAAAAAACTGGAATAGAAAAATAGTGCTGACTGGCTGTGTACTATGACAGGTTGAGTCTAAACTGTGCTGGCATACAAGAGGTTAAGGCCAGGACAAAATAATTTTTATTACTTAATAAACTTGTCAAAGCAACAAGAATTGAAATGAAAAATCTATAGATCTCATAACTGAAACATTGAAACTAATGTTTATTTTAAAAAATGTTCTGTGTGGTAAAATTAGAGGTGTACAAATTATGTCACCCTCTCTAGGCGTACAAATTAAATTATAAGTCTCAAAGTCAAAACAGAACACTCTTTTTCCTTGGCACATTCTGCAAAAGAGCTGGCTAGAAGAAGAATTCTCAATGTTAAAGTTTCTGTTGTTTAAAATAAAAAGGTATAAGATTTTAATTTCCAAAGCATAACCAAAGACTTAAGCTTATTAGATCTAATACAACATTGAGGAGAAATGATGCTGACATTTCATTTTTTTTTGCTATTATAATTATTTCAGGTACTAGTATACAAAAAGTACTGCAGTAATTAAAAAAATACTAACCTAATTATTTCTCAAAGCCAATACAAAAATACTGATCTAATTATTTCTTAAATAGTATGATGCAAGATATCAAGAGAAAATGTGTTCAACAGCTTTGGTTCATTGATTCAAATATTTCCAGCATTAAATCAAACCCTAACCTTTCAGCATGAACTAATATATACTTCCGATGTTTTCTTTGCAAATCTATCAGTTATACTTAATTCCATACCTTCTTTTTTTCTTCTTTGAATTGCTTTTGCATAGTATATATTTCATGCTTATAGCATGCTCAGTGCGCTATATACCTGTGGGGTATCTGGGAAACACAATCACAACTCAGCTTGAGTCAGAATTCAAGCTTGAACCCCCATTTATAGATAACCAAGCAGTTTGTGTGTGTGTGTCCATCAATAAACAGTTAAAGTGTTTTAATAATATCAGTTGCAACATTGATCTGTCTCAGATCAATATGACAATGCTAATCTGTTGTGCTCATTATTAAAAGATAATATCATTAGTGAGAGAAATCTTTACAGTCCAATCTAGTCCATTGGACCATTGTTTATTTTGATCAAAACCTTAGGGACCCCAACATTCTTGAAATACATGAGGAATATTAATGTAAAAATAATAATTTAATTTATATAGTGCTGTTAACAAACTTGTTTGCAGCCTCTTCTCAACTGGTGTCTCTAAGTAAACAGCTTGCCACCCAATTGACACATAGCAAGGGAGAATTAAAGTCTAAGTTGGTTATAATAAATTAATATTTAAAAAGTTGACTCAAGGTGCATTGAGGACATAACAGACAATATAAGAAAAAAAACCCACTAAAAACTGCAAAGTTAACAAGAAATACATAAAAAATACTTTAAAAAACAACAACAATATTAAGAGTAATTGTATCAATTAGTTTGGATCAACCATGTAATAAAATTTGTAACAGATCTAGACTAACAAAATAAATCTGTGCAATTAGAAATATTTTTACTAATTGTTTTTGTTTAGAGCTATTTCATGCTTTTAACTTTCTCAAAGTCCATGGTGTGCAGGCCTCTCTGAGGAACATATAGAATGATTAGTGCACTGAGGCCATTTCATTATTATAGATGCACTGATGATGAAGTGTGGCCACCTCCTAAAAATTTCTTTCACTCACTAGGAGTCACACTGACTGTCTGTGCAGAGCTGAATTCATTGCAGCTTAGTGACTGCCATTAGGTAAACCCAACACAGCATAGCAGTGGAGGGTGGGTGGGTTAGTATGAATGGCAAAGCTAGATTCTTTTTTTTTTCTTTTTTTACTGTATAATCAAATATTCTCTGCTCTGGCAAAATCTAAACAGCTGCAGATACAAAGCCATTCTATGGCTGACCAATGTGTGTGTCAAAATACTATGAAAACTCCAAGCTATCTGAATAAAGGGTACCTGACAGTTCCTAATGTTAAGAGAACCTCTATACTCCACTTTTGTAATACTGCTTCTAGTGCCAATTTTAATGACTTTTGGCTTATCCTTGTTCCATTTGTGTTTAGTCAGGTAGGAATCAAACATGGCAGAAAATCTAGCCAACTTAAATCTCATTATTATAAATTTGTGGATGAAAGTAATGCACACTGTTCTTAGGATGCCATCATTCATCTTGACAGTTCTTCACTAAAGGATGTGGTCTATTGAAGCTCTCAGTTTTATTTGCAAGAAGATGATCAAAAAGATTTGTGCAGCTTTAAGTGTGACTAGCTTGGTACATGTCTCTCTTTCATCACTCAAAACATTCATAACATAAAATAAATCCTGAACTAGTCTATGTCACATTGAGCCTGATTATAATACAGAACTAGACTTGCAAACAACACTGAATATTCTACACCAAAATACAGCAGCTTGGCTGCAAGAAACACTTAATGAGTCCTGTACTAAAATACAGTATACAATATTTTTTCTGCAAACAAAAAAAAAAAATAATAAGGGATTTATTAAAAAAATTTTAAAATTTTTATTTTCTTTTTTGTTTCAATTTTCAACAAAATGTTATATGGTATCAGATGTGAAAGCTCAACAAAGGTATTAAAAACATTTTAGAAGTGTCAGGATGAATTTTAATAGTCAACAACAAGTTTTGAAAACATAGCACTAACTCACTTGTATCTTGACCTTCTTTTTGGTTTCTTGGCTGAAAACAAACAAATAACTTAAAATTAAATTAAAACAAATTAAAAACAACAACAGCATTATTTAAAATACAAAAAGATGAATAAAATGTTCAATAGATTAAATTTGTACATGCTGTTTTTTTAGAAGGTCATTATCTAAACAATAAACAAAAATTCAAAACATTTGGTGAGAGCTGATTTTAAAAATAAAAAAAACAACTCTTAAAAGGGTTAAAGGTCAGTTAGGTTGTAGCTTATTCTCTAAAACTACTAAGAGAGTAAATTGTAAGAAATTCATGACCTTTAAACCTACTGTTGCCCAGTGTTCTATTATGAAAACATCATTTATAAGTGAGTACTGCCCAGTGCTCTATTATGAAAACATCATTCATAAGTGAGTAATTGATATTTTTATTGCTCAAGGCCCTTGCTGGAATTTTCAACACACATTCACTCCCTGGAGGACTTTGTTATTATGACTTGCACAGAGTCAGTAACTCTGTTTTTGCTAATGGTAAGCTAGAATCAGGTCAAAAAGTGTAAAATTTTTTAAGCACATTGCTGAACCACTTACCATTCAAGGCATTTTAATCGGCTGCACTTAGTTGTACAGTTGTATAGTATTTTTTTAATATAATTATTTATCATGTACTATTAATAAATAAATTAGTTATAAACTACTAATTGCACATTTCATCATTAGAACACCAGACAACAAACTTGACATTAGAATCAAAGTATTTTTCCTATTTCTGTGGAAAATGTCTTTTAAAAGTTTTGGATTGCTACCTATACATACAATTTTAATTGTTAGACAATACTGAAGCAAGTGCCATGGCTACCCTAAAATGCTATGTGGCCTTCACATGGACGTGGGAGATGAAGACAGTGGAACACTAAGTCATTTGCCAATTCTTTGCTACCTGCTCCAGCATATCATAGTCAAAACAGCAGTGACTGGGTCTCTGAGGCAAATGATCCCAGCAGATCAAAGTCAAAACAGCAGTGACTGGGTCTCTGAGGCTAATGAGATGACTAGCCTAATAATGAACTTCGTAACCTCTGAGCAACTCAAGAACCACGGGTTCATTGGAACAATATGGAATGATACAGTTAGAAGAGACTGTTCCACTGAGAGCTTATCATCATAATCAGAAGTAAAGTTAAAGAATCAAAATAAATGCACCGTTGATTACCATATTACTAATAAAGGCAATACAGTCAGCATGATAACAGTGTTGTTACAAATTTCCCTCAAGATGTTAAAATAGACCAAAAAAAACTGAATCAACTTTCCCAGAAACTATAAACAAGATTAAAGTATAGCAACATGAAAATTTAACCATAGATAAGAGCTGATGAAAACATTTTTTAGTATCAGGTATTAATGCCCTGTGAGGTCATGTGCTGCTGATCATATTTAGGAGAACATGAAAGCAAGAGTTAGTCCTAGTTCAACAAGGAAAGTTTATGTGATGTGCTCAGTGTCCGACAGACTACACATTGTGAGAAAAACGTTCAAAATCTTCTTCCTTATATTTTCCTATGTGACATAAGTTACTTTCATTAAAAACTGTAACCTTCAAAAAGAAATAAGTTTATATTTCTAGAAAAGGATGAACTAAAATATAATAGATCTAATGTGGCATACCTGAACTACAAATTTATTTGTTCACATTGCAAACTGAAAGAAAGATGTCACACTTTTGTAGACAGTTCAAGGTCCTTCACAAAATGTAGGACAGTTTGGCTAGACCCAAATTAAATCACATGTCACGCCACATAAAAAAGAAAAAAATGCCAGACAAACCTTGAAAGAAAATTATTTCAAGGTTACAGCAGAAAAATATAATTTGATATAGGTCAAGGAAAAAGAAGACAAATAAAAAATAAAATAAAAGCCAAGTTGAAGGTTATTGGGATGGCATAATGTGACATAATGATTCTAGAAGATTCTATGAAAATGGTATAAAAGACGAGAGAGAGAGAGAGAGAGAGAGAGAGAGAGAGAATATGAGTTATTTATTTTTAGAAAGTTAGATCTAGATGTCGGTAGTTTAAAGTAAAAAGTTGATTTCATCATTCTGGTCTCCTGGATCTACCTTGTACATGAGCTGAACGTATATTCTTTCATGTTTGAGCTTAAAAGCATTAAACTCAAGAAAAGTATATCAGCACTGTGTCACTTCAATGTTTCTTAAAATAGTTTTGAACTATTACAGACCTGCCTACCAAAAAAAGTCCAAATGCGTAACACTTACGGTCAAAATGCGTATTTTGGAACCAGAATGCGTAACACTTACGTGATCCTCTATTTTGTCATATATATATATATATAAATATATATTATATATATATATATATATATATATATATATATATATATATATATAATATTAGATGTCATGATTAGATCTACAATCTAAATCTAGATCAATAGAGATGATATCTAGACTAGATCTGGATCTATGTCTATATAATGAATATAATCTACTCTAGATCTGGGCTCAAAAGTGTTACCGATGCCGTGGATCCGCTAGATCCAAACTTTCGTAGGCCTACCTTCATACTTGATCTATTCTATACTAAGACTAAGAATCTAGTCTAGATCTAGACTAGATGATAGTAGATGTTATCGATCTAGATCTAGTCAATCTAAATTCTAAATCATACTAGATCTATAACTAGTTTGTAGGGTAATGTAGAGAATCATAACGTAATGACTAGCTAGACTCGAGCTAGATCTATTCCTGTATAACAAGTTATCTAGATTCTAGATCTAGAATCCTGATCTAGATCTAGACTAGATATCTACAATGTCACTCAATGTGTTTTTAATCGATAGCTGTTCGATTTTTTTTTCTATACAAATGAATATAAGAATCAGGAATGCACCAACATAATTAATTTCTACTCATGAACTTACAAAAAAAAAAAAGTCACGTTGGTCAGCTAACTGACAGTACCAACCTGGTACCAACCCGCCACTCCCTCACTCTCGCGTTCTTTATTTCTAGACATCTAATTGTTAAGTACCAATCAACGTATAGATCTGGGCACATTGTGTTCACCCCACCTTTTCTGTTTCGCCCCTCTCCCCACAGGTGGGCTTAGCGTGACCTCGGTGACCGCTTGTAAGCTAGTCTAGAGAGGAGAAAAAAAAAGCATACGAAATGCGTAACGCGACGGGTTAAATGCGTATTTGCGTACTGGCGGTCATTTTTGGGAGATTTTGCGTAACGAATACGCATTTTGCGTAACGGTAGGCAGGTCTGCTATTATAATGGCACCTCCGCAAATGTCAGATGTATTTGCAGAAAATACAAAGCAAGTCTTTCTTCAATTAAAAATCATGACAAAAGAGTTGGACAGTGTGAAAAAAAGTGACAGTGAAGAAAGTATTCAATATCATAGCTATGGAGACAGAAATAACATTCATATAAACTTTTTCCTGTGATGCTTAAAATCTCATCATTAAATCCTTTTGGGTACTTGCTGCAACACTGTTTCTAAATTATTTCTCCCCATGCAAGGATTCAAATACCCTTATCTGATGGTAAAAGCTATTAACTCATATTGTGATCATCTAGGTCATGAAAGTCTAAAACTAAAAGAGAGCATTAACGTGAACTATTGAAACCAAATTCATCTTAAAAAAAAGTAAAGTTCCCCTTTCAGACATTACGATCTATAGGGCAGATGATGTAAATGCCATCTGTTTCTGTGGCCCACGGTTAACGAGTGTGTCATGTAGCCAGCACAACAACCGACCACCTTTATTTTTTATCCAACTAATGCCAGATACCCATTAGAGCTGTGTGGATTCAGACGCGCCAAAAGATCCTGAAAATGCAAATCCCAGTCAACACCAGGATTCGAACCCAGAACCCCTATTCACAAGCAAAGCGCTACCACTTAACCAATGCACCTCCAAATTTATCTTAATATCTGAATTTATTTAGAGTGAAAACTTTAGTCATGAAATAAAAAAGTATGGAAGGGAATCCTTGGATTAAAAATATAATGGCACATTGCAAATGTGAACTGTTGAGTAAAGTCACCTTTGAGATGCTGAAGTCCTTAGTGTAGGTGAAATCAAGTGAATTAGATTTTTAAGTTTGCTACTAGACATAGTCTCTATTATTAAGTTATTTCCTACCCTATCACTCACGTTTTTTTATCATTTCGTTAAAGTCTTTCTTTAACTCCAAGTTGGCAGCCTCAGGGTGGTCTTTAATGTACTGAGCCTTGGCTTTAACAATAGCTTCTTGAATGTCCTTTTGATGTATGGCCTCAGGATTAGTATTAGCACATCTGGTCAAAGGAACATCATAAGCTCAAGGATGAAATTTTACATTATGAGTATTAAAAAGTACTAAGAGAATATATAAACTGCCTACTATAAAACAAAGTATACACATCAATAAAACCGAATCAAAGCAAATTAAAATATTTTGTATACTTCTGAGTTAAAAAAACAACACTATCTCAAAACATTTATGTGATCAATGTACATTACTAGCTGATGCCTCAATTTCAAAAGTCCATCCTATTGTGCCAAAAAAGTATATTATTAAATAAATATAAGAGTTATGATTAAGTTATAGAAATTTCTGTATTTAAAATACCTACACATTGTGAAAGATTACAAACCTTTTTGACTGCCCATTGTCTTATCACACACACAAATATTTATACATTTCATTCTTACCAACACTAGACATAAACATGGAAGAAATAACAAAAGAAGAAATAAGGAATGCACTCAAACAAATGAAGACAGGTAAAGCAGCTGGAATTGACAACATACCACCCGAAGTCCTAAAAGAAGGAGGAAGTGAAATAGTTGACCAAATGCACAAACTATTCAACAAAATTTGGTTAACAGAAACACCTCCGGGTGAGTGGAAAAAGGGCTTGCTTATAAAAATACCAAAGAGTGGAGATCTATCACAATGTGAGAAATGGCGAGGCATAACTTTGTTGTCAGTACCAAGCAAGATTTTTAGCAGAATCCTACTAAACAGAATAAAGGGAGCATGTGATGAACACCTAAGGGAAGAACAGGCCGGATTCAGAAAAGGGAGATCTTGTGCTGACCAAATAGCTACACTCAGGATAATTGTAGAACAATGTGTCGAATGGCAATCTCCTCTCTATGCAACTTTTGTTGACTTTGAAAAAGCTTTTGATAGTGTCGACAGAGAATCTATCTGGACTGTAATGAGACATTATGGGATCCCCAATAAAATAATAACCATAATCAAGAACCTTTATGATGGTTTCACCTGCCAAGTAACCCACTGTGGCAAGCTGTCAGAGGAATTTCCAGTCACAACAGGAGTCAAACAGGGATGTCTTCTTTCACCACTCCTGTTCCTTCTAGTACTGGATTGGGTCACAAAAGAAGCCTACTCTAACGCAGGGAAAGGAATCCAATGGACTCTCACACAAAAGCTGGAAGATCTGGAATTCGCTGACGACATAGCCCTATTATCACACAGACTACAGGATATGCAAGAAAAGGTCACAGCTTTAAGCGAAGTAGGAAAAAGAGTAGGCCTCAAAATAAACCACCAAAAAACTAAAGTACTTAAAGTAAACAATAAACAAAGTGGAGACATAGTATTGGATTCTCAGACAATAGACCAAGTAGAAAATTTTATATACCTTGGGAGTGTAGTCAGTATATCAGGTGGAACAGATGAAGACATTAAACGCCAAATAAATCTAGCACGTCAGACATTTACACAGCTAAAACCAACCTGGAAATCTCCTTACATCTCAAACAAGACTAAACTAAGAATCTTTAACTCTAATGTCAAGGCTGTCCTACTGTATGGTTCTGAAACATGGAGAACAACTGAAGCCACAACAAAAAAAAATACAGACCTTCATCAACAGATGCCTGAGAAATATCCTAAAAATACACTGGTATGACAAAGTAGAAAACACCAAACTGTGGGAGATGAGTGGACAGAAAAATATAGAAGTGCAGATCTTAGAGAGGAAGTGGAGATGGATTGGTCACACCCTTAGAAAAGATACCAGCAACAGAGCTAGGCAGGCCTTAGAGTGGAACCCCCAGGGAACAAGACGCAGAGGAAGACCAAGAAGAACATGGCGACGCAGTGTACTTGAAGAAGCAGAGAAGACCGGGAAGAGCTGGGACACCATCAAAAAGCTAGCAAGAGACCGTGGAGAGTGGCGTGTTTTTGTCGAGGCCCTATGTTCCATGAGGAACTCAAAGGAGTGATGATGATGATTCTTACTTTCTGGAATGACACTCTTATCCTCAATTTGAAATTGCCATTTTTTCAGATGGACACTGCCTTTGTTGATGCTTTAAAACTCATTTTTATTTCCTTTTTCATATGTTTTTAATTGCTTAAACTTCATCTTGATAAGTTTTCTTCTCCAAATTGTTTGGAATCCCAAGTTTAAAGTTTCTTCTTTTTTAAAACATGCTTTTTCTAATGTTACATTGGATAATGATTTCCATTATAAGTTTTTTTAAAGGTTTTTTTAAAGTTTTTAATAAATATGGATAAATATCATATAAAATAATTTTTATTCAATCTGGATAAAATAATTCCTAGATGTAGCCTCTAGATCTAAATATTTTGTCCAAAGTGGTTAAGTTTTCCTTTTTAATTTCATAATCCAAAACTAAAATCCCTTTTGGTCATATAAGCCTTAATGAATATAAAAGGGGCATGCATTTGCTTTTAGTTCTATACCAATTATAACATTTTCCATTAACAAATAAAAAAGTTGAAGTTCAAACATAACATTGTAGTGCGGGAGGAGTGCCAAGTAAATAATTCCATCAGAACATGAAAGATAATTAGAAAGAGAAAGAGTTACATTTTTAAATTCAAAATGCCAAAAACAAGAACTAATAATAATAATAATAAGGCTTGTCTTCGAGCCCGAAGATTAATGAGGAATGCAGTAAAACAAGAGAAATACAAAATAAAATTACTTACTGTGGACCTCTAAAGTGGTCATAATCAATATCCTTGGCCTTACATGCATAGCAACTTGTAGCACCACAGATACAAGTCATTTTGTTGCAGCCTGTTTCTTTGATGAATTTCTTGCCACACCTGTGGCACTTCCTCATCACTGCTTCAGAGATCTGATTTTCAATGTATGTTCTCATGTCTGTTTCTGCTTTTTTCTCCACCTCGTTGCATCGCAAAGGAATGTGATTTGGTTCCTGGCACAACCTTCAGGAAGGCACAAATTAAAAGTTGATAAAAAAAAAAAACTTAATAAAAATACATAACCGATCATTTGAGTTATGAGAAGCTACTGTATATCATAATATACAAATGAACTCAAAAATTAATAATAATAAGGCTTGTCTCAAGTCCGAATAGTGTCTTTAGAATCTATACATATAAATTGATATGTTAAAAGTGAAAAAAGTGAACATGTAAAAATGTGTATATATATATGTATATAAAGTAAAGTTCCCCTTTCAGACCTTATGGTCTATAGGGCAGATGATGTAAAGTCATCTGTTTTTGTGGCCTACAGTTAACGATGGTGTCATGTGGCCAGAACAACAACCAACCGCCTTTACTTTTCCCCAACTCTGGCGCGGCAGAGTGAACTTAAGTAAAATTCTTTTAGGAGAGAACAACCTCTAGATGAGTTTATTTTGTAAACCCAATTGTCTGCCTATTAAGAATAACCTTTAAATGTAATTATTTCATATAAAAATCTATCACCTAATTTTTTGTTTTAAAGCTAGGTTTTTATTGAGTCAGCAATGTAGGAATATAAAATATATAAAGCACATTGAAACGTGTCCGCCTGAATGTCCTTTCTAGAATGAAAAAATATTTAACCAATCTTAATGAATTCTGGCATCCTATTATTCCTTAGATTATTATGATATTAGGTTACAAATGAGTCTCCATTTGATGGGTCCTAAATTTAAAACAAAATGACTTTATATGTATTGCCTTTGTTATGACTTTTAGAATCAATGTGTATTTCTGCTGGAATAGATTAAGGGAAAGCCTTAAATGAGATTGAAAAAAACATTCCCGCCTAGTGCAGTCAATGGTTATGCTAATTTTGTAAATCTGTGACTGTGTGTTTGAGTTTCTGGCTAAAATGGAGACAAAAATGTTTTTCTACTTTGGACAGGAGCTCTGGAATTATGTCTCATTATTAATTTTAAGATGATGGAGATGAGACATTTTCAGGCCTTAAATCTAGTGTCTTTTATTAACTTAAAAGGCTTAACACATATGCTTTCAAAATAATGAATTACCTGCAGGATTCTTTCAGACATTCTGGATTTAAACATTTCAAAACTTTGTCTTCAGGATTCGGCATTATCGTAGCAAATGGACAAAAAGGGCAGGTAACTAGATCTGGAATATTAGCCTTCTGCACTTCTTCTTCCTGTATTCGTCTGATAATTTTTGAAAACAAATTACTGGGCAAAATGGTCTGGAGTGTATTCAATGAAATATTTTGATCACAGCCACCAGCAAGACATGGAAATCTAGAAGATAAAAGTAGTTATTGGTTTAAAAGATATAAATTACTGGTAAAGTGTACTCTCATTCTACAACATAGGTGCATGGTTTGCTTAGTGTTGGTTTCAATTTCCTAGCATTTGTTTTCAAATCAATGTTTTGATTTACTCTAATTGTTAACAAGTTAGGCAAAGTTGCTTTCAAGCTGTGGGATTGTTATGTGAGTGAAAGATTGTATGAAAGTAATCTAACCTACTTTGTTTGATTGAAAGCTGAACTTTTTCAGTAGTTTTTCACTCTTGGATCTAGACCAGTTAACAGAAGAGAAAATGCTGAATAGAAATCATGCACTGTCAATCTTACTTGATTTCTATTTACAAAGTGAGAATTAACAATACCCTTGCTTCAGATTAAAAACAGCATCTTGATACTAAACTACTTAATTTGAGCCATGTTGCTATCATGTCAGGAAACGTCTAATTAACTCTGCACCCAAGCGTGCGACTGAGAGATAAATGTAAAACTTAAAGTATGGCCTACACTACTTTCATCTCCCCAAAAGCAGACTCAGTAGATCTGATGACACAGGTTTTACAAAACAAGTGACCCTCAGGACAGCTCGCCAACTCCTCGAATAAGCATTCATCATCAAAACAACAGCAGCATTCATAAATTTGACCATTAAGTTTAGCTTCTTCAACCTTTTGCCTTCTTTCCAACTCTTTCTCTTTTGGATAATCTGCAAGGAAAAAAACATATCACAGTGAGGTTTTGGCCTTAGTTGATATTAACATGCAATAAAGAAATATCCCTAGGGTTAAAATTTATCATACTATTGCTGATCATTAAAATTCTATGATGTTTGAAGTTCTGGAGCAAAAAAAATAAAAATGTCTTTCCACTATGGAAGGAAAATATAAGCAACATGTTATGTAATCAGAGCATAATATGAACAATATACGTACAAACAATTAAAACAGTACTACAACAATATACCACACTTCTCAACAATAGATCTAATCCACTCTCTTACCAAGGGTATGAATTATTCTAAGCTATTCTTCACTAACTCTCTAATCATGTATGAATAGCAGAGGGGGAAAAGTTCTTAATTAGTTTGTTCAAGAATACAAAACAAAACATAAAAGGTATCTTTATGTTTCTCTCAGCTTTTATAGGACATTTAGGTCATTTGAAACTAAACTAATAGGTATAATTGATGACAAAGGCTTAGATAATAACAATGAGCAAACAGATGCCAATTTATTAGACCTCTCAATGGCACAAGTTCTCAAACTGGGGTTCGCAAGATGATGAAATTAGTATACAATTAAAATAACTTCTATGCTAAAAGCCAAAAGTATCAGTTCAGATATTTTATTTTGAACTGCTTGTCTCTCATAGAGTATGTACATTTCAGTGGTCTAAGCTAAGTTGATTAGCATTTGTGTTTTATGTCCTTACAACATTTGTAAAAATGTGAATGAACAAATCCTTGGATCCTGTTAGAATGTTTTAAAGATATATAGCATTTAATTCACTGTAACATCCATCTTTGTGAGTAGTTAGTCTGAGTTACTGGTTTACCATGAATGAGATAAATACTAAAATGAAACAATACATTATATTCATCAAAGTTCCCATTTTTTGTTTGTGTAGCTCATTTCTCCCCCCCCCCTCAAAGTATTTTAGTACTTTGGGTCATTGTTTATTTGTTCTATACACTAGATGCAGTTAGCTGCATTTAAACTTTTGTGTCCAAACTAATGCTATTAGGTAAATCCTGTTCCTGGCTTTGATATTCTTACCTACAACTTTCTGTTCATTGCGTGTGAACCAGAGTTCATGGTAAAAATACTCGTCAATAACCGCTGGCATAAGTATCTTGTAACGCTTATGTTTCATTTGGAATTTCTTGTGATCATATCTTTGCTCTGGAACAAAAACGTAATGGTTTCATCTCAATCTGTTTTATGTGAGAAAACCAAAACACTTCTTATTCAAGTTTAAAAAGCAATAAAATCAAGGTTACAAAGACAGTTTGTGTGGAAACACAAACTCAAAATCGGTCCCCGAAGTGGTCCACCCAGGTAGGTGAAAAGGCAGGTTTCAATATTTTCTGAAAGAATATCAGAATGAAATTCTATCAAAGACAAATGACATAGAAGAATGGAGAAAGAAGGTTGACAGATCTTGTGTGGTGCCCCAGCAGTCCAAAGGAAAGGTGAAAGTGAATGTGAAGTTAGATGTGAACCTGGCCTAACTGATGTCTTATAATGAATATCTAATTGTTTTGTAAAGGGTCAATCTCTTATTCAAATCCTCAAGAAAAAAAACATTCCGTAAAAAAATGCCATTGTGGGGCATTACAGTTCATGCGATAATATGAATAAATAACTACTTATTAATTGTTGTTTTAAATTATGTCCAACTTATATGTATACTTAATAGATTTTTTTCTCTTTAAAATGTAAAATGTAAATGTAGTAGTTAGTATGACAAAACTTACATACATAACTTAGCACTACAAATATAATTAAAAAAAACAACATTTGCATAAATATGTTAAAAATATAGTAAATGGTCATCTCCACTTCTCAAAAGTCTCCTGTGTTTGTTACTATTAATAGTGAGTAGTTGTAAAAGTCGTGTATTTTTATGAAAAAACTGCTTGCATTTAATAAGTGATTTAAAAAATTACATTTTTCACTTTCAAAAAATAAAAAAGTCGCGGTTGCATCAGAACTTTGAATGGTCTTAAATATTATGGTGTCAGATTTTCACTATCCTTTCTAGTTTACGAGATCTAAAAAACATTTATAGCTGTAAAGAAACTGGGTTTATATGAATGAAAACAGCATGAGCATGGATTGTAATATAAGAAGGGTTCATGGATAGGAAAATATTATTATTCTAATACAAGTTCAACTCATTTAATAGTACAACATTTAATGTTATTTTTCATGTTTCGCTTTCATTTAGAAAGATATTTCGTTTATTTATATTGCAGTGAAACTTACATAAAAGTCAGTTTTTATTCATCTTTAATAAAAAAAATAAATTTGTTAGTATGCACAGATTAATTTTTATTTCTATTTTTAGTTGCATTTTTAACCCTTGAAAAGACTATAAATATAAAGTCATATATTACTTTTACAATATTTATATTATTGTACAATAATCTGAAGACCTAATTTTATTGTGCCATTATTCTGAAGACCTAATATTATCATACTCTTTGACTCCATAACGACACTCCCATCAATCTATTATTGGGGTTTGTGTTTTTTAATGTTGCTCTAAAGATATATATATTATATATATATATACTATAGTCTGTGATCTTGAATAGATTTTTATGAAATAATTAAAGGCCGAATTATTTTTATGACTGTCAAGCATTAGATCTAGTACACAAATGAATGAAAACTGTTTAGAATTTCTTTTCATGTGTAGCATATGTGCACTTTAGTAGTATCATTGACTTCAATATTGTCTTGATAACATTTCTTCAAATCAAAGAGTATAATGAATGAAATGGAAAATGTTGAGAATTTCCAGTCAGGTAGCATAGGCTTTAGTGTATAGCACTTTGTCCCTAATTAAAATGACAGAGATTGGTTGAAATGTGATTAAATATGTTGGCTATGGAATTGTTTATTTTACAAGTCTCATGCACTTTCAAAAATAAAGATGACCTAACCTTCTGCAGGAAGTGAGATGAATGTGGCCAGGATATGAATTACTCACCATCTGACAATAATCTAAAGGGCATATGACTCGACCAGACAACTTAAAACTACAAACTTGATCAGATTATAGTTTAAACTGGGAGGGAGTAGTTTCTAACCAAATTTTAAAATGTAGAAATTCTTCATTTGAAAATTGGTTTATGTTTGCTTGCATTAATTAATAAAATGAAATGTTTCTCTCTCAAGCATGCATTACTAAACAATATTTTCTAGATTCCATTAATGAACCAAAAAAAAAAATCCAGACCTATCCACTATTAACTTACGTATTGGAGTATTTAACACTGTGGCAGCTATTTCTCGATAAGCAGGATACAGATGACTGTTGTGTTTCCGCAAAACACTGTTTATATAACTTGCTTTGACCATTGGGAACTCGTTCTTCAAAAGTATGTCAGCATGAGTCTTGTAAAGATCAGAAACATTTTTGGTGATATTTGAAAATGTTTCAACAGGTTTAGGGAAAATCTGCAAAAATTCTTCAGCTGTCAAGTTCAGATTTTTAACCTTTTGTTTCCTCTGCTTAGCCATGTCCTCTTCTATTAGGTCTTTCAGTTTGGGGTAGTTTTTTTTTTCAAACATTTCTGTCACTAAGATATTAGCTCTGTTGCTCTCTGTCATTGCAGAAAGTCTCTCGTAAATATAGTTAGGATCACAGTCTGGGAAAATCATTTTAAGCCTCTCAAATTCTTCAACAACAGGATCTATGGGGAAAATTATAAAACAATTAATCACAATACTTAGAGTATTATTATTATTTTTTTAATTACAGTTTTATATGTGTGCTTTTAAAAAAAAGCAACTATATAAATTACCTAATGATTAACAATATATAGGAAGATAAAAATGTTTAGTTTTTCATATTACTTGAGAAGCATAACATAGCTAAAGTAACTAGGGATTTTGTTTGATCTTTTGATTTCAAATTATTTATAATGTTAATGTCTCTGGGGGTAACTAAATTAAAGCTTGGTTATTTATAAAAAAAAAAAAATTATTATAGAAATTTAGTTAAATATCTAACCATAATTAGCTCCTTTAGAAATTCCTTCTTTTTTTATTAGTATTATCATGATACTGCATAATTGAAAATTCTTCATAAAAACACTTTGAACTGAATATTTCCAACACACTAGCATTTCTTTATATATCTTCAACAAGAGCCAAGTCGTGATGAAGTATTAAAAGGGTGCCCAACCTTTGGAGGTGCAGGATAACACTTGATATGGCCTGTAGGCTTTAGTTGGGCTACAATGCACTAAGAAATCCGAGACAAACATTTAACATACTAACTAATCCAAACACACTTCAAAAAATTTCATTAGTTAATAACTAAACAAAAAATATGTTATTCAATCAATTCAAAAGAATACCTTCAACAATAGGAATTGTATTGTTTTCTGTCATGTTTTCACTTGTAGATAGATCTGATTTTTGAGTGGCTTTATTTTCTAAAGTCAATATTTCATTAACCACCAGCTGGACCCTGTCCATTTTATTGTAGTAAGCTTCCAGCAAAGCATATATTTCATTTTGATCTCTGCCAGGAAACATTTTAGAGATGCGTCTCATGTCACGGAATAAAGGGTCTTCAGTCAGTATAGAATCTTCTATTGATATAGAACTATTACTACTGACTAGAGGAGCTCTTGTTTCTATTAAAGTGTTATTATTATTCAGCTCATTTTTAAGTTGTGTCATGGCCTTTTCTATCCTTGAGGCAGAAGGTGGAAGAGATTCTAGTATATTATAAACAACATTGGCATCTGCATTAGGGTGTTCAGCAATCAACAATTGAACTTCATCAAAGATATCCATATCTGACTCGGCTTGAAATGTAGGTAAATTATTGGGATCAGAAAGCTTGGAGGCTATCAAATTTAGCCTGTCCTCCTGGTCTCTATGGTCAATCAATAGTTTATTGATGATTCTATAATCAACATCAGCAAAGATGGACAAGATGGTTTTAGCATCTTGAATAATGGAACTAGTTTTATTGAGTCCCTCATTGCCTACTCCACTGAAGGTTTCCTGATTATGCACAGGCATTATTGAGCTGCTGCTATAGCTTTTATTTTTAAAGGCCTCGGCTGTGCTGTTGTAACCATTTTTGCTATAAGTTCTATCTAGTAAGTCCTCAGCACTACTATTACCAAGCCAGCTGCTAGTGCTTTCAGCCATTAGGCCCTCAGTGGTAGTAAGGTTACTATTTTCTTTGTCAAGGCCTCCCATCATCAAAGCATCTGTGATTACACTGGTGTCATTCTGGCTATCACTGCTAAAACCCATTTCTAATGAATCTGGCTCATTCAGAGATAGATCTTGAATGGTGTCACCACTAGCCTGGGAGCCAGGAGACATTGCATGGCCATTATGTATAGATGTGTATAAGTCCTCTTGTGCCACTGCTGCATTGTCTTCATTCGTCAGTAAGTTTTCCCTATGAAAATTTAATTTAGGTCTCTTTGTAGGTGATAGACTGCCAGAAGCATCTGGTGATGAGCTACGTTTGGAACCAGGCTTATTCATTTTATCCACAAGGCCATCCATTTTTCTATAAGAGTAAAGAAAAGTAAAGGATAATTATATACATATATTATATATATTTATCTTCAAATTTAAAAGCATGTCATAGATTAATTGGTTCCTTCTGTTGATTCTTCAGACTTTCAAAAAAAAAAAAGTCAAAAGTGAACCCTAAATATAGTTTAAATAAGATAATAATACAAGCTGCACAATTTTTATTTTTTTAAGCATAAGATCAATGGGACACTTAAAAAGTTAAAAAAAAAATATTTTCATTCAAACAGATACAGGGAAAAAGAATTCTTTGTTGCAGATATATGGCAATAATGTAAAAATGATCAGTCAGTCATTGAACACATGGAAATGAAATGACTCATTTAATTTTTATATAAGGTAGACCTAGTTAGAAACAGAAAAGAAATAAGCAAATTGTGTGCTAAAAAACATCTAGACTAAATGCTTTACAAAGTAAATCTTCTTTTCCTAAGATATATTCTACCTCTTTGAATTAATATTATGAAAAGAGGCCAATGTATTTCAATCAACCCTGTCCTCTTCTTAATTGTATCTCAGGATACTAATAAAAATATATTAGATAAAGTATAAAGGCTAAAGTGATGACTCTTCCATTCAGAATTGTAATGACTTTGATTTTCCAATGTTTTAATAGCTATCCATTTAGTTCAAGTCTCTCCCCCCCCCCCAAACCAAACTAACTTGCTTTGTGGTGTTGAGCCACATTTAACTTTGATCATGCAAGTCATTGAGAAGATTGAGAAGAACAGCTTTCACTCCTTAGTTACACAAAGTGTGTAGATAGAAGAATCTTGGGAATAATTTACTGCAAGAATAATTCCACTAACAACACTCCCCTTGCATCTCATTTCTCTCATTTAATTGCTGGCTGTCTAGATTGAGCTATCCCAGACTCTTAGAAACTAAAGATGCATTTGATAATCCCAGACTCACAGAAAATAAAATTACAGTTGAGAATTAGATTTTACATGTGCAGTTAAAAAGCTATAGTAGCTTGTGAACTATGTTACCTATAGATGTAGATAGATCCGCCCTCCCCAAGCCACCTGGTTGACCAAAAAACGTATTTTAGAGCACGCTTAGATCTAGTATTTGTCACATACACACACACACAAAGGCAACGTATCTATTTATAATACGTATCTATCATGCTATATGTTTGTGACCTAATTAGCGGCTTGACCGTTGGTACTCGATTGATAGCTCCTCCCCTTTCCCCTCAACATTTTTCTTGCTACAGCTTGAACAATGTTTTGGGGCTGTGTTGATGGCCTGCAGGTTTACACCTGTGAGTTGCGCTATCATTGACCCTTTTTTTGTTGTGTGTTAGTCTGATGGCTGCGCTTGGATGGAATCTTGAAATTTAAATTGTTACTTTGCACTGAAAATGTGTAAATGTTGGAAAGTGGAATTATGTAAGAAGAAAACGCAGGAAAGTGGGTGTGGGCAGAATAAGAGAGTGTTTGTGTGTTATTGTTATTATTTTATTCATTTTTGATAACATAATTATCTGCTTCAAAGGACTGTCTGTAGAGCATTATGAGCTTAATGGCAAAAAGAAATAAATAATTTTATAGACCCGGCGCCACATGTCTAAATCCAGAAGCATAACTGACTCTATGTATTTGAGGCTGATGTCACATTTTAATGGTAGATCAATTATTGATGATCTCTTGATACAGTGTCTTGACTGTTCTCCCCCCCCCCCCCCCCACACACTTTTACCTGCGAAAGACATTTTTATTTTAAAATACCATATCTACATTCTATACCTCCCCCTTTCCTTTTATTAATATCTCTTCAAATAGAATGGGGCATCTGAACAAAAAACACCCGACTGGATATGTTTTCATTCCATAATGTACGCAGTAGCGCTATGTCAATAGCATCAAAGTATATGTGTCATAAAATCAAGCTTTTAAAATGGGTACAGTTTGTGCAATATCGATGAGAATCTATTTACTTTAAAAAATATAGCACATTTACGGTAAACCACAAATAGCTGATACAAATTGTAACACATACATAATTTATATCTGTAGTTTGCATTACATTATTTTGAAAAATAACAATTAAAAAAAAATATAATTTAAATAAATACTTTGTCTTCTTTGAGTTCTATCCCTTTGATATTTTTTTAAACATTAAAATGGTGTTCGATTCTTTATGAAGCTGAGATTGCTCACATCCTTGGAACACTCCCTATTGAAACCTATATTTTCATGTTTAGGTAGTAAGGGAAAGATCACACAAATAGTTGCAATTATAGGTTTTGTTGAGCTGAAAATGAAATTAAAAGTATCTAAACTATAAAGAAATGGACGATGCATAATAAGGAATGGACTAGTTTCATCATAATCATCGAATTAAAGGAGAATTTTTAAAAATACAGTGTGGTGTTCAAGAAATACCTTAACATGAAATGTTTGATTGATGTTTACAAGTTACTCTACTTTAAACCTAGGCCAAGACTCTACTGCGTAACCTAGTCTGTCTAAGGCGACTAAGGCCTAAGCCTAAGGCTAAGGGCTTAGCCATGCATATTATATCATAAGTGACATTTAATAAGGCTAATACTTAGTAATACTAATACTAGTAGATTAAGTAGATCTACTGATCTAGATCTAAAATTTGTTTTTATTTTTAACTTCAGTCACTCAGTGAGTCAGTCTATAAATATATAATATAGTGACTAATAGTCGGATTATAGATCTAGATTCTAGATCTATTTAAATATAATATTATTAAAAATGTTTAATATACTATAAAATATAGACAATTTCTATCTAGTAACTTTTGTAAGATATTGAGATATTCTTGTGATAATTACATTTAAATTTACAGTAATCAGTAACTTACACTAGTTACTTACAGACTGAGTCTGAGACTAACAACTAACAGTAACACTGCACAGTACTAACAGTAACACTGTCACTAGATCTAGATCTAGATAGTAACAGATACAGAGTTACAGAGTAAATTTTAATTTACGAAATGATTTGTTGATGTTGCCGTCGGACTAACATTCTTAGTCTAGATTATTTCTAGACTTAACTAGATTCTATAAAACTAGAGTATTAGAGAGAAAAATTCTAGGCTCTAGATCTACAGACTATAGATCTAGATCTAAAAGTCTAAATAAATGGCAATTGCAACTTTTCTGATGTGTTTTCTTTTTAAACGGATGCACCGCATTGATTGAGGGAAAAATAAAACTCCTAGCCTAGATCTAGATCTTACTATATAGGTCTGTGTATTTACAGCTGGTTGTGCTTTGTACATGGACATTGAAATATAGGTCTGTGACTTTACGCTATTCCCAGTCGGCTAAAAGTAAAATTATTTATTTTTTTAAAGTGTTGAGCGGTCTTGAGCCCCTTCATTGTAGGATTTTAGGGGGCCCCTATCATTTCATACTTCAATATAAATGACGTAGCAGGGCCGGCCTTATGCATAGGCAAACTAGACAGCCACATAGGGCCTCCAATTGGTGGGGGCATCGAACAGGGCTCAAAACACTTTTAAAAAGAAATAGCGAAACTTAAAATTGTCCTCTATGTTATTGTTGGAGTACACTATTTTTTTTTTATATATATTATGTAATTTTGGAGGGCTTTTTTTCCCGTTTGGGGCCACCAAATCATCTAAAGCCGGCCCTGGACGTAGAATAGGAATTCTAACTAGTCTAAAATCATGTCATATTTGTTAAGTAAATAGACTATATATTAATTGTAAACTTTTAGCATTTCTTTCCCCTTATTTTCTTATGCTTAGTATTCATATTTTGTTAAGAAAAGTATTTTTTAAATGAGAGCCTTAATTAGGATGAGGACCTGGGAGCTAAACAGTCATACACTGCCGTGAATAGGCCCTGGCGCTAGTCATCTTAAAGTGGCTACATATATATGTACTATAATCGATATATTTAGATTAATTAATTATTTAGACTAACACCATTAGTTGGTTTTAACATGCGGTAAAATGGAAAGGAACCACCCCCCAACATACTTGCATTCGGCTTGGAATAGGCAATCTGTAAGAGAAATTAGTTTGCACAATATGCAGATCACAGACCTATGAAATGATCAAATTGGAATTATGACGTCACTAGATCTAAAGCAAAATGGCGACGACCATGAAAAATATTTCTGTGCCCCTGATAAATCGGTTAGGCTTATCAACAGCGAAAACTCTTGTTCCTTTTTACATACGGCAGTTTAGCTTGACACCACATCACAGTGTTAAGCGAAGTATTCTTTTTTTTTAATTTTCAGATTTAATAGAAATTTTAGGCTAATTAGAACATTCATTTGACTGATTTTCACTCACTCCCTGCCTAAGAGTCTTAGTAAGACTGAGACTGAGTAAGAGTCCCTCTTAGTCTTTCCCTAGTGACTCTAGCTAGATCTAGACTAGATTCTTAGTCTTAGTATAGAATAGATCAAGGATGAAGGTAGGCCTACGAAAGTTTGGAGTAGACCTAACCTTGTAGCGGATCCATGGCATCGGTAACACTTTTGAGCCCAGATCTAGAGTAGATTATCATTATATTCATTATTAAATATTATCATTATATTTTATATTATGATTATATAGACTCAGTGACAATATAGACATAGATCCAATTCTAGATCTAGTCTAAGATATCAATTATCATCTCCATTGATCCAGATTTAGATTGTAGATCTAATCATTACATCTAATATTATATTTATATAATAATATATATGACAAAATAGTGGATCACGTAAGTGTTACGCATTCTGGTGCCAAAATACGCATTTTGACCGTAAGTGTTACGCATTTGGACTTTTTTTGGTAGGCAGGTCTGCCTAAGACATTTTCTATACTTTTTTCACTAAGCAACCATGAGATACCATCCATGCTGAAGTCATCCACAGTTATACCTGTCCCAAAGGTTGTTAACCAATTGAAATGAATGACTATAGAGCTGTAAAATGTTTTTAATGAATGACCTTTATAAGAAGTCATAGGCAAAAAAACAAACTGCACTTTGACACCTATTAGAGAAAAAGAAAGCTATACAAACTTTAAGCAAAAAAATCACCTTCTCCTTCATGATTTCAACATTCTACCAATCTCAAAAACAAATAGACACAAGAGCTCTTTTGTTCCTTTGGCAAATAATAGTTGAAAAAATGTAACTTACTGTTGTAAATTTGGCATATAATGTTTAAGAAAAACTGGCGTATGATAATATATTTTGTGTGCTTCGTACAATATCATTAAATTGTCTATTTACATACTTTAACATGTTTCATACTTCAACAGTTGAAGTCACAAACAAAGACAAGCAAACTATTGTAAGTTTTATTTTAAATACTTCATTTCTTATAAGAACTAGAAAAAAAATAATTTTTTAATAGTAAAAATTAAACAACTTCTAAGCTAATTTTACATCTAGTTTTTAGTATGGAGCCAAATAAATGTCTATGTTTGTGTAGGTCTAGAGTTTTGTGTTTTGTGCCTCAATACAAATCTCAAATTCATGTGTCAATAGTTCACACATTCATCTTTTGTGACCTGTTTAGAGGCAAAAAAAAAAAATATATATATATATTGGTCATGACAAGAACATAGATAATTTCAATTTATTGTGAGTGATAGACTACCGGTATCTTTGTTCTACTTAATGAGCAATTTGTCTGCCTCTTTGCTCTTTTACAGTTCTTTTTACTTGTGTGTGCACTGGAGTTTATAGTGCTGTCTTAAAAGTATGATTTGAAATGGTATTTGAGTGTTTCTCCAGTACTGGTTACAACTAGGTATTGGTTCACTAAAAAGTCCGTATTTCATAAGATTGTTATTCAAATGTGACAATTTGCATTACATTGCATTAAGAAATGGTTAATCTATAAATTTTGATATTTTGAGCTCATAAGGTGCTAGGGAAATATTGAAATTGTAAAAAATGTGTGAAATTACTACCCAAAATGGCAGCTTTTGATGTAACACGGAACACCATGGTATGATTGAATTAATATCGTACTAAAACCAAGGGGCATAAAACTTCCATCTTTGTTGGAATATGTTAACAAGATCCTCATATTTCAATGTCATTATTTAGTTTTTCTCAAGGTTATTAAAATATTGATTAAACACGGTCACAAAAAGGCGTTTGAGGCGCATCGCGATGTGTCCCACTTTATACGGAATTACAATCCTCTATGAATTGTAAACAAGAAATAAATAATATGCTCAACATTGCATTTCTGTTACAACAAGCATTAAAGATTTCTTTTAAAGTATTTTTTTTGTTAAAAGCTTTCTAAACATGCATAACGAGCTTAAAATAGGTCGAGGTGTCCCAGATGAAGCGCCTGTGCTGCGTGTGTTAAGAATGGGATTATTTTTCCCACAACACTACTTTTTATGAATGAGAGTTCTTTTGAGCATCACAGGTATTGTGTAGAACAAAAGAAGTGCCGTTTCCGCTGGAAATACTGGCGTAGTAATTAACAGGAGTACGTAAACAATAGCGTGTCCCACAATAAACCATTGATGCGCCTCAAGCGTCGACACGATCAATCGCCGGCAATCTTGCACAAAAACCTCATTTAATCTGTTTTTTGTGAATCAACAACCCATCAGGTACGTAGATATTTCATTATTCTACTGAAATTTAAGCTTATTACAAATAAGTTTGATTGCAATATCCAAATCGAAGTGCTTTTTTTATTACGAGGTTACTAAATTTAACCATTCAATCATGACGTCACGTGAAGCGTCTTGAACACAATTTAGTCTTAAATCGTAAAGTTAATCAATTTTAAAGCCTGTTACTAAACAAAAAGTTTATATTTCTAAAACAATTATGTTGATGTAATAGTAGACGTGTGTAGCGATTTAAAATAATTAATTTGTTTTTATTTTGAGAAGTAAATTGGATTAGGCGTTGAGGCGCTCCTTGGGACCCCGTGCTGGTGTTTTCCATGCATAAATTATGGCGTCACATGTAGCGTCTAATGCGAGTTCAGGATTTGTTACGTTTTCTGTATTCATGGAAGTTTTAATTAAGATTAAATGATTTTAATATATGTAATAAACTATTTTCATAATTAATCATTTTAAATGAACATTTATTGACATCTTTTATTTTATATTTTTTGTAATTTTACTTTACATCGTTTGGGGCGTTTCAGTGGACACTACTCCGTTTGTTTACAAATGGTGTCCTAGTTTGCGTCTGTTAAGTCCAAATAGATTTTAGTGATAGTTTGTTAAAGATTTTACAGTGTCAGATAATATTAGCTACATCTAAAAGAAATAAAGCGGTACTGTTTAAGAAATATTAAATAATTAAAATTTACTTATTACTGTAAATAAGATTTAGAACTATTAGATCTTTCGTTTGAGGCGCATCTCGGACACTTGTCTTTAAAACTTTAAAGAGCTTAACTCTAGATCTAGAAATCTAGACTGATTAGACCTCTAGACCTAAATCTAGATTTACTCTAGATCTAGATCTAATTATGTAATTCATTATCTAGATTTACTCTAGATCTAGATCTAATTATGTAATTCATTATATTATAGCTAGATTTACTCTTGAGTCTTGATCTAGACCTAGAGTAGAGTAGAATAGTCTAGTCAGTCTAGATCTAATTCACTATCTAGATTTAGATCTAAACTAGATTATTAGATTAGAAATCATTAGATCTTTTATGAATCTAGACTAGTGACTCTAGACTAGATCATTTATGACTAGATTTAGAATCTATTTTTAGATTTAATAATATATTTTTCTTTAAATTGACCAGTATCTAGAAAAATATCTAGAGACTAGATCTATATTATAGACCTATTCTATATTAAAATGTAGATAGTATCTAAAACAAAGTTTGGTTTAACCTGCACTTAATTTCCATTGTATTGTTTATACAGTATATTCAATTATATTATATTCAGTTCTTTCAGTCTACCACTGAATGATTATAACTTAAGTTAATATAATTAACAGTACTAGTCCTATACTATTGATTGAGTCTATCCCTATCAAGCAATTATGGGCATTACTAGACTAGATTTAAATAATGCACCAATATATAATATATTATATGTTTATGAAATTTATTAGTAGGCCTATATTATATATAATAGATCTATTTATTTAGATACTTATACATTTTTTTATAAATTACAGATTTCAGTAATGGAGTATCTGTTAGAGTTTCAAGGCGTCTACAAGCCAAGAAAGACTCTAAATTTACAAGCATCAAAGCCTGAGTCTCTAACACGTGTTGCTGTTTTAGAGCAGAGAGAAAAGGAAAGGTTGAGAAAAGCTGCATACAGGGCCTAGTTAAGCCCACATGAAAAAGCTTGGATAAACAGAAAACGCAAAGAAAGAAAACAGCAAGCTAATAGTCCACTTAATGTCATCTCAGCAGAGGTTGGTGAATCACTAGGTACTGGATTCCAGACTCCAGTGGCAAAAAGAATGGCTGTTTCAAGGGCTTTGATGAAATTGCCTAGGTCACCCAAGAAATATGCTGCAGTTTTTGATGGTCTCACACAAATATGCTCCCCAAGAAAAAGTAAAAGCTGTCCATGACATACGCTTTCTGCGCCTACCTGAGAGAAGAAAGCTCATCCTTCTAAACAACATTAAAGAAAGTATCAAAACCTAACTACACTCCACCAGCAAAAAAAAAAGTCAGATGTCTAGTGCTCATAGACAAGTACTCTGCAGTATCCTTAGTAAGTACAACAAACTCAGAGGTTGTGCTACTCATTTCTAACATTTGGTCAAGAAGTTTTATGTCCAAGTGCAAATCAGAACAAATTGCAAGAAAAAAAATGACGTGATTGCATTGCACAAAATGCCTTGGAAACAATATTCATTTTTTACAGTAGAGGGAACTGATCCCTCTCAATCATCTGTTAGTGCTCAAACAGGAAAACGTTTCATGCAAAAGCTACTTTACATAAGATGCAGTCTTGCTTATGTGAGTTGTGTTTGAAGATTTTTCTTTATATAGAGGGCATTAATAAATTTCTGATCAAAAAAGGACACAGAGAGCTGACATTAATAAATCCAGCTTCATCACTTGACTTAACTCTATGCCCAAGAACTAATGCCAATTGTTTTCATAAGCTGCAGTGCATTGAAAGATCATGTAGCAACTGTGGTGTGGATTTAATTAACAAGTATTGAGCCTTTAAAAAATTGCACAGATGAATTAGCAGAGTGGAGTATAGTATGTGGTCAAAGATGACGGATGAGTATGTTCAGAGTGATGGTACACTGCAAAAGGTATCAAAGTGGCGACCAGTAAATAAAGAAGGATCTTTTAATGACCTAGTGAGAGGTATTACACCTAACACTATTGCTTACAGAAATAGAAGCTGTTTCTGCTATCCATACAGAAATTCATATGGCAGTCAGTGCCTGCATGATGAAATATGTGGCTCTTGGAAGGTGTTCAAACTTCAGAAACAAAATGGTAAGTACTTGTATTTATTTATTTTTAAATAGCACTTTACAATTATCTGAGAAAAAAACATTATTCATTTTAAAATTACGTAATTGATTTCTAAATGAAATTGTTTCTTTTTCTTCAGTAGTGCAATCTCAGTCAAATCTTGAAGACTCTTTGGATGTCAGTCCCATATGCTCAAATTCAAAGGTAAAGAGCTTTTACATATAAACATTTTAAACATTTTCATTGAATCTTATGTTACCTGTATTGTATAAGTTGTTTTTTAATAATATACCTTGCTAAATAATTTTAGACTCATTTTAGAAATTAAGTATTTCAGCCCCATGTTGTTGTTTTTTCAGGCCCAAACAATTTTCTTCACTCATCAAAAGTACATTGTAAATAGCTGTGTGATTGTCAAGTATGGGGAAATATTCTATCCAGGTATAATTTTTTGCACTGTGTACCTTTTAATTTCAATAAACAAGTTCAAAGTATGTTTTAGATTGAAGTATTAACTTTTCAACATTGCTGGTAATTTTTTCTAACAGGAGTTGTGATAGAAGTCCTGGATGATCAGCGCAGAAATAATTTTTTTAAAAGGCACAGAAATTAAAGAAATATAGGACATACAGTTAGTGTATGCAGACAGGATTGTTACTGAAGTGATGTTGATACCAAGGCAATAGTTTGAGAGTGGAATGTTTTGATTTCTGAATTTGTCAAATAAAATTTGTGTACAGTTTTATGTGTTTTCTTTTCTTTCTTTTTTTTTTCAAACCTTTTTCTGTGTGTTAAAACTAACAAAAGATATAAAATATATATTTGTCAATAATTAAAAATAATAATGATCATTCACTTGTGCACAGATAAGACAAAAATATAAACTTATAAACATTATTTTAAAAAATGGTGTCCCATGAAGCACCCGCGACATTTTGTGAAATTAAAGCAGCATTTTTACAAATGGGTACTATATGACTAGAATAGTGAACTTAATAACAAGTCTAATGGATCACTTTAGTGCAAAAATAAAATAATTTCAATATTCTCACAGAATATCTTTTAAAAAAACTTTAACTTGTAGTGTCACAGGTGCTACGGTGTCCCAAATTTTGAATTGAGCTCAAATCCACTTTTTCTATGCAAAAGCATAAATTTCAGTATCTAAAGACTAATATCAATAAAGACAGTTATATTATGCTAAAATACAATGAATTTATCAATTGGTCGTTGTTAAATTATCAAGTGGTGTCCCGGTGATGCACCTGTGACGCAAAAGGGGGTACCCCTTGAATAGACACTGCTGTCAAAATCTACATCTTGCAATTCATTTTCTATTGATAAATTCTTAAAGTGAACTGGTTGAAGAAGTGAATACAGTTGAAATGAAACCAAAAACTTCAACTTTAATTTTTAGCATAATGTGACACTTTTTGGCACCAGTACTGGAGAAACACTCATTTAATTGGTGGACAGTATTGTAGACACTGACTGGTTAGCAAATATGAATGACTGGAATATAGTTTAATGATGCAATTATTGCCTTTAGTTTTACACAAAATGAAAAAAAAAAAAAAATAATAATTAACCAAAAACAAAATATATTTTTATTTATACAGTTTTCATTTACTTACTGAATCTAGTTTTAAAAAAATGCACAGAGATAGCCACATTTGTATTTCCACTTAACTCAGTGTTTCTCAAACTTTTGCCTGTTGCTTCAGAAATAGTGTTTTGTAGATAATTGCTTTTGTATACTTGAAAAGTTTTTTCTGGAGATTACATTGAAAAGACAACAGGCCCCAACACTATCCAGCAAAGGATTCTGTAAGATCCTTCAGCAAGGTCTGTCGCCAATCATTGTCCTGGGTTCTTAGTTTCATAACTCACTTTTTCATAATAAGAAGAGCTCAAGTCAAAAAGGTTAAAGTAAAAAGACAAGACAGGCTAATTTTCAAATTTTGAAGTGTTTTCTTGCAATGTAGCCCATTGTTCATTCTAGTATTTAAAAAAGTCACGGATCAACTGGAATCTAAAATATATAATTGATGCGACTCAACGATATACAGATGCTGATGCATATGGGGATGGTGACCGGACAAATATAGCACAAAACTTTCTGACAAAATAGTGCTAGAAAAAGTAGCGTTGACTTGTATATGATGTGTATAAAAGTACTGAATTTTAGTAAGTGAACATCCTGGGCAGCATTTTTCATTGTGGTTTCTTATCTTCTTCAATATTAATTGATCTAAAAGTGTGCCATATTTGCAGAGAATACTTCAGAATTTTATCTCATTCTCCTTTTTCACCAAGGTTTAAAATGCATAACTTGCTAAAAATATGTATTTGAAATTAAATGACTTCCTGTAAGGGTAAGGTATATGATAATATGTGTGTTACACATGTGTGTTATAGTATTGTAATAACCATATAGATGTTTATTTACATGGGGATATCACAAATACAAAGAACAGTGTCTGCCTTGAGCACAGCCTCTTCATAAACTCTAGACTTGGGCAGAACTCCATTATCTTCTTCCTAATGTAAACATCCTTCCTAGTCTAGTCTCTAATAGTGCGCACCTTCTGCACTAGTTTGGATGGCGGTGTGCATGGCAGGGTTATAACAGTGTAATTGGAAATCTTGATTATCTCTTGCCGCATCATTGGTAAACTTTAGTGTGTCAGGATTAGTTAAGCTGGCGATCATTTGGTGACCCAACCAGACCATTTGGGTACTGGCCCACATATCGTTTGCCCAGTTGCCCATATAGCCAGTCCACCCCTGCTGATGGATTTTCTATGTAACATTGCATACAATTTAACTTTGTGAAAATTTGTGTTTGTGTGTAAATCTGACAAGAATGGAAGTGTCTTTAAGTGTTTTATTAAGTACACTGTTGGAATCTATAATAAATGATATATTTTCAAATTATTCATTTTAGCTTGTTATAACTGTTGTATAATGTTTGGCTCTAGTAATATTTTACATCTAAATTATTTCATGCAAAATTAATTAAAAAATAAGACTAAGACTGCTTTATTGATCCTTATGGAAATTAGTTATGATTACAAGGACTCTTTTCTCATATACAGACAACACAACAGAAACATATGCATAAATAGAAAAGATACAACATAAAAAATGTCTGTGTTGTCAGCACTATTTTATTCACACTATTTTGTTTTGTCGTGGAACCGATGGGATCATCACAAACACATAATAACAATGTCTGCCTTGAGCACAGCCTCTTCATCAGTTCAAGAAGTCCTTTTTAGTAAGTTATTAGCAGTGGACCTTACGCAGAACAAGATGTTGGTGCACATCACAGAGGTACAAATTACAACATTGCTCCCTCCTTTATGAGTGTTTGTCCTCAAACACTCTGGAGCGGTGGAGGCTTATCAGTTCAGGTAGAGGTTGATCAGTGGAGATGACAGACGATAGGGGGCAAATTACACTAAAGTTGTCAACAAAATGATGTACAACAGTCTGGAGAAATTTGACCATTTTAACATAAGAAATTCGAGAAGAAATATGTTAGCAGAGATATTGTTGAAATGCTGAAAGTTTTGAATCAATAAGGTTGCAGATGTCTCTTGAGAAAACATTATGAATTGTGAAAGGTCATAATTAGAAATTGTAACAGCGTTTAAATATTTTAATTTCTTAAACATTGGTAATAATTCCATTTTACTTGGTTGAATATCTATGATAAAAATAGAACCTTTTTTTTTTTTTGGTTCCTTCAAAGAAATTGACTCTCTCAATACCCCACCCCTCAACCTTTTTTTTTGCCATGACCTCATTCACACCACAGTTTAAGAAATGCTGCCTTAGCTTAAAATATATATAAAGCACAATAGTAATTTCAAAAGAAATTGACTCTCTCAATACCCCACCCCTCAACCTTTTTTTTTGCCATGACCTCATTCACACTACAGTTTAAGAAATGCTGCCTTAGCTTAAAATATATATAAAGCACAATAGTAATTTAAATCAAAGTAATCACTGTTTTGTGTTTCTAAATTGTAACTAAATATGCATGTTTGTTTATATACATTTAGTGTTTGCAATAATGAAATAGAACAAAGTATATTATGGAAAGCTAAAGTCTTGTATGGTTGGATTTTTTTTTTGCTTCATTTGCATTATACATATTTCCATTAACAAAACAGATCTAATTTTTTCCTTGGTCCTCTCCACTTTTTAAAGCCACAAACCCTTCAATGATTAGATATATACTGTTTAAATATGATAGTTTATAAACTTTAATATAGTTTTTTTTTTATAGATTGAAGGCAAGCCAATATCTTCAGATAAGGATAAAGAGCTTGCTGTGCGAAAGATTCAGGCACCAACTAAATGTCCACTTTGTGAATTTCAAGATAAATTAACTTACAGAGTAGGTATTCCTCCTCTCTAAATTATTTTCCTTTTTTTTTTTTTTTTGAGATACCGTACTTGCAGAGATGCCTACTTGTACACATCTTGCACATTTAGCATGCAAATTAACTCAAAAATATGAAAGTATGATTTTGCATCTAAAAATATGCACGCGCACACACACCCATTTAAAAAATCACATGTGTAGACTAGTGCTTGTATGCCTAGAGACTGATCCACTAAGAAAGAATCTTTTTTTAAAGCATGGCAATGCAAAAAGATTTATGCATATTAAGTAAAGTGAAGTTCCTTTCATTGTGTCAGTTTGTTTCAATTCTTGTGATTTTAAACTGATCAGGAATAAATGTATATATTGGCCTTTTATAGAATCTAGGTCTTGTAAACTCTAGTATTGTGTTTTAGTATATCAGGCATCACCAATTTATGTAAATCTAGATTTAGATCTAGTAGAATAGAACTATTCTAGATGTGACCAGCTGTCTATTTGAACTGTTTAAGATCTAGAACTAATTCAAGATTTAGATTACATCTAGTAATTCTAAGATCTAGATGTCTTACTACTCAAAAGCAGCTGTTTCTGCTATCTTATAAAAGAGTTTTATTTATTTCCATTTATCGTTTGTGGAATTTTCTTAAAAAGTGTGGATTTCTTTTTTTTTGTGCAAAATTGGCTGGGCTGTTCTTTTTCGTTATTATTGTTGTAACTTTGATTTGTAACTCTGTGATGCGCAACGACATCTGGTTCTGTGAAATGTGCACTGCTAAGAACTAGCCTAGAGATAAATGTTGGTATTTAAGAAGATAACAAAGTTCGCCCAAGTCTAGAAATTATGAAGAGGTTGTGCTCAAGGCAGATTTTGTTATGTGTTTGTGATGCCCCTGCCCCCAGGTGAATTAACATCTGTATTCATTGAGTCATCTATTTTTAGTTATTACAGTATTTCACATTCAGAACAGTACAATTCTGGTGGATTGTTAAAGGACATGTAAAAGGCCTTATAAACATTAAAAACCAATTAAATATTAGTGAAACTTCCTCTAGATCTAAATCTATAACAAAAATTAGCAAACCATCAGATTCTGGAAGTTTTTTTTTTCATGAAAGCGACTTGGCAGAGTTTTAATTGGCAGGAATGGTGGCTGAATGACAAAGCTAAAGGGAATCTAATTGTTGTGCCCTGTCTCTAAAATTGCAGATAGTATCTACTGCAACAGATATAAAGCTACTGCCATCGTAACTAGTAAATGTAAAGTTCCCCTTTCAGACCTTGTGGTCGATAGGGCAGATGATGTAAAGGTCATCTATTTCTGTGGTGTATGGTTGTTAATGAGGGTGTCATGTGGCCAGCACAATAACCAACCGCCTTTACTTTTCCCCACCTAATTTCAGGTACCCATTAGCTGGATGGACTCAGAGGCACCGGAAGATCCTGAAATTAAAAATCCCAGTCTTCATCAGGATTCAAACCCCGGTCCCCTGTTTAGAAGCCAATCGCTTTACTGATCATTTACTTAATTAAAATCAATTCAAAGATTTAAATCATGCACATTCAAAGCTGGGTGTGCTTGCAAAAAAAACAACAACTTTTTTTTGTGCACAAAAATTCTTGATTCCTTAGGCTGACCTGTCTTTCAACACATCTGTTTGATGCTTTTTGAAGACAACTAAAGCATAAGGATTACATAATATATAGCTTTATCATGCAATAGCTGAGGAATATATATATATTTAGCAGATTCAGTAGGCCAGGTGCTATATTAGAAGCAAGTTCCTTGACTAATTAGAATTATCTGTCTGAAAAAAATCTTTAAATTTGTGTGAATAATGAATTTGGAGGATGCCAAAGCTTTCATTGCTGATTCTGTAAAAAGTTGTCTGAAAGAAGAAAAACAAGCTGAATTCTTTGAAAATGTGATACAAAATGTCCAGTGTCAGCATACCTTGTAAAAAGAACAAAAATGACCTACTAGATAGACAAAACTACTTTGCTAGAACTGGAAGTCACTGACTGATCCAGCCAAGCAAACCCTTGCATCTGCTTCAAGTCTAAATTCACTTCTAACTAGAATTCCCATTCTTTTAAATGAATTTTATGTTGATGCTATCATGGAATTGGAAATAAAACATTATGACCATAAAATCATTGCAAAATACACTTTTCTGGGTCTGGGAATACACATTTCCATTTTGGGATTTAGACATTTCTTTGTACATGTATTTTGATGAAATATAATTTATTATCAATGCTTGTTGCTTAATATTCCGTGAGAATTTCACAAAAAAATAATTGTTTTGACAGCTACATGTTTTTTTTTAAACATTAATGTAAAGTGAAAAAAACGTAATAAAGTTTTAAAGAGAATACATCTTTTGTTGAAATAATACAAAATACAAAGCATAAAAATAGTCCAGCCTCAAATGTGTCAAACTGGATAAGATTGCATATTTGATAAGTTTCATGTTTTCAGAATGCAGTCTCCTTTTTGAAATAAAATAATCATTAGGTATGCTATCAAATGATTTTACTCATTTATTAGCTTATTCAAAACTGTATAACCTGAACAAAAATTAGGCTTGCACTTAAAATATTATTTTTCGTTGTTGTTTTTTCTTTAGGATGTTTTAGTTTTGCAACAGTTTCTATCACCTGATGGTCGAATTTTACCTCGTCATGTAACTGGTGTATGTTTCACAATGCAGTGGAAGTTGCAGAATATTTTATATCAGTCTTATTCTGCAGGTACAGTATTTTATTAAATATGACTTGTACAATTTGAAAATTATTTATAGATTTCTTCATTACTCACAGTCTTAATTTGTAAATGGATTGTCTATTTTTATTGGCTTTTTTTTTGTACATTTTGTTGAACTAATAGATCCCAAACTTAATATTTTATTAATTTATTCAAATGAGTAGTTCTTAAATATACAACATAGTGATGGGAGTTTTCCTACAAGTAATATATTGTTTCATAAGTAATGTTAACATTTGATCTTTGTTGATTTCTGACACATTTCTGATTATTATATATTGTATTGTTATAAACTTTAAAGGTGGCAACTCAACACCAGGGGAACAATGACAATACAAGTTAAGTTTTAATAAAACAGATTCTAAAACAAGAACCATAAATCATCCTTTCACCTTCCTTTCATGTAGTCTTTTTATAGTGCGCTGGTGCACAGCCACAGATCCACTACAGAACAGGGTTATTACAATATTATATGATAGAATGTGTGACTGAGTGGTATAAACCCTTGGCTACCTCACTGAAGGGGTTGGAGTTTTAATACTGATGTGAACTTTGAGATTTCACTCAAGCTGAGCTGTGGTTGCTGAAGGCAACTATCCCCCTCAATTTCTCCTCCACAAAACAAGGAAGCAGTGAGCATGTTAGGCATTGAAAGTGTTTTAAGTCTTTATACTTTATATCTGCTTGATTATCTTCTTTCATTTTGTTATCTACTTACTATAAGCTTGATATTTCTTGGAACTGCTAATAGAGATGGGATGTCTCAAGAAATGATATATACATTCTTAAAATATTCTTTTAATGAATGTTTTGTTTGTTCCTCAGGTCTGTTACCAAACTATAAACCAATATTGCCTGTGCATGAAAAGCCATCAGATTATGATAAAAGCTACAAGTGGAGAAAAAATAATGTTTATTATGAAGATTTCAGTACAGAAAGTTCTTTATAACAGGCAGTCTGTTTATGAATGCTCAGAAATATGAGTTTGTTGTTATTTATGAAAGGATGAAGATTAAAAAGAAATGGTCTTTTATACATAGTTTTTTTTTTTTTTCTGTGAACTCTTTGTTAAAAACAGGAAAAACATACAATACTTTTTTTAAAAAATCCATTACTCCTTCTTCCCTAGTGCTATTAGAGCATGGAATGGGTTGCCTGAGCTAGCCAGGAAAACCAATGACTTGGCAGAATTTAGGTCATTGGTTAATATGCACGACTAAATGCATGACGCATAGGACGTAATCATCATCTTTTTTTTTTTTTGAAGTAACGTCTGTATTATATAAGATAAGTCATATTGTTTGCAGACGGTTGCATAATATATATAACAATAAAAACAACATAAGATACAGAAATTTTACAAAGAGAATTAGATGAATTACAGAAATGGTAATCTGATTGGAGCATGTCTTTCCACCCAGAAAAATGTCAGTTATTAAGAGTAATAAAAAAAACCCACAAAAAAAAAAATAAATACCACTTATCTTTTTCATGATAAACCAGTAACGCAGATAAAAATGTAAAGTACCGGTACAGTGTTATAATAAATGAAAAACTATCCTGGAGCTATTTGAGTCTCAAATGTTCTCACCACAGCCTTTGTGAGAGCTCCCCAACTCTCTTTCAGCGGCCATATGCTGCCAGCTACTTTTCTCTATGTCAATGAGGGTGAAATGGCACCTGTGTTGATCTTTATAGTGCTAATGGGGGGCACCTCTGTTATTCCTCCTTTAAGCTTGCCAAAGAAGATCGCGTTGGGCATGCAGTCGTCTCCCATGCAAGTTAAGTGTCCGACCCAGAGCAGCTGTCGAATGGTAATGAGTGCTTCTATACTAGTATACTGTCCACATCGGCCTCCAGCAGAACAAAGTTATTTGTATTATAGTCTTGCCAGCGTTTGCCCATCATGAGGCAAAGGCACCTTTGATGGAAGCATTCGGGAGCCTTAAATGCCTTCTATAGAGCACTCAGGTCTCAGAGCCATACAAGAGTAGCAAGAACCTCACATTGATTTTTGTTGCTATGTGAAGAGACATATTCCGCCATACTCTCAGTCTGAGGTGGCCAAAAGCGCCATTGGCCTTTGCGAGACGGTTGTCTATTTCACTGGAATGTGACGGATCGTTTCACACTGTGCTGCCTAGGTAGGTAAAGTGGTCAACAACATTAAGGACATTGACTTGAGGAAAACATTAAATCATAATCTTCAAATACAAAACCTGATAAAATACTCAGACACAGAGATAAAGGCACATTCCTTGTTCCATATCCTAGGAAAAAAATTAAAAAATGCTCCTTCTTTACTAGTGCTATTAGAGCAAGGAATGGGTTGCCTGAGTCAGCCAGGAAAACCAATGAATTGGCAGAATTTAAGTAACTGATTAACATGCTTGTCTAGATTGACCTAGGAACACGCGTAGGACGTAATCATCTTCTTTTTTTGAAAGAACGTCTGTATTTATAAGATAAGAAAGCAAAACGTTCATAGAAATTGTGACAAAAAGGTCACAAGAAGTCCTTTGTTGGCCTTGTGGCATCTGAACTGAATCATAATTGGGACAAGAGGTCCTGTGTTAGCCTGGTGGCATCTGAACTGAATCATAATTGGGACAAGAAGTCCTATGTTGGCCTGGTGGCATCTGAACTGAATCATAATCGTGACAAGAAGTCCTATGTTGGCCTGGTGGCATCTGAACTGAATCATATTCGTGACAAGAAGTCTTGAGTTGGCCTGGTGGCATCTGAACTGAATTATAGTTTTAGTTGTTACAAGAGGTCCTATGTTGGCCTAGTGGCATCTGAACTGATTTATAATTGGGACAAGAGGTCTTGTGTTGGCCTGGTGACATCTGAACTGAATCATAGTTGTGAAAAGAAGTCAATAAAATGGACTATTAAACGAAGGCGTATTATAACTATTAACATTTTTTTTTCATTTCATCACTACGTCATCATAGAAATAATATATAAGATTCTGCAATGGCGTGCATTAATTTAAACTGTTAAAAATATTTCTGATGCTACAATTTAAATATTTAGTAACTAAATTAGTTCTTCAACATCCATGATCGAATAACAATTTAAAAAAAAAGTAATTTCCAATAAAAAAAAAAACACAAAACTTTTACTTTGCAATAACCGAAGTAAGTGTATACTATTTGAAACGACGCGGGAAGTCAGCGATAGTTCGAACGTTTACGAGACTTCGCACGAGAAACATGGTGGCTCATTATGTTGTCAAGTGAAGCTACTTTTGTATGGTTGAACTGTAAAGCACGAGAGTCATGTTCCGCACTTGAAACAAAATTATTTGTTAGTTGTGTGATGACTGAGGCGTTAAATTAGGCAGAAAGTAATGACTTAATGAGGGCAGAAAGTGCCCATTTATATATTATAATAAAATGTCGGCTGTGAAAATGCTTTCTGTCGATTTGGCGGAGCTGAACTTGGATCGTGTGGATAAAGAAATTACCACTCAGCTGAAGGTAAAAAAAATCAAAAAAAAAATCAAACGGGTGTTTAATGTTTTGATTGACATGCTACAACTAAATTACTTGACTCTAGATCTAATGTAAATGTAGAATCAAGACTAGAATGTAGTCTCAAGTCTAGATATAGATTAAACTATTAAACTGATGAGTAATTTAATTTAAATTTTAATCCAAGTTTAGGGTCTCGTCATCATGTGGCCAGCACAAAGAACAACTACCTTTACTTTTCTCAACTAATGTTAGGTACCCAGTTGGGTGGACTCGGGCATCCTAAAATTCTCAAAATCCAAGTCTTTACTGAGATTTAAACCTAGAACCCCTTGGCTTGGAAGCCAAGTGATTTACTACTCAGACACTATGCCCCAAATATATAAAATATAAAAATGTAGGTATGACTACAAATCCCCTTTCTAGTATATAATTAATTATTAGTAGGCCCTATAATGTTTTCCTTTAAGATTAGCCTTAGGCTTAGCAGTTAGCACCACTGTAATATCAAGACCAGTTAAACTATAGATTAAAAGAGATATAGGTCACTTTCTCAAACTAAACTGTTAAAGATTTGTATTTCAAGTGGTATGTGAGGAGTGTTGTCTGGTGGCCCAGTGTTTGAACCCTGTCTGATGCCACCCCTCGCTGTCCTGCTGGAGGTTTGGGCTAGGATGAAATAATTCAGAAGAAACACCAGAGACATGTAAAATAAAAGCTATCTAGATTCATTTTCAAAGACTGTATAAGATATAATAAAAAGTAATGTAAAAAAAAAACTATTGTTATTATTCATTGGAGTTTGATCTTCAATTTGAACACCTTCAAATAGTTAACTATAATTAGTTTTAAAATTGTATGCTGATTAATAATTGTATGATATATATATATTTTACCATGCATCATTTAAATAGTCTGTCCACATTGGCTTTCAAAATAGCCATGCCATATTTGTCTCTACAATTTATCCACACATTAAAATGCTCTGGACAAAAGAAGGATCTAAACTGTCTTATCAAGAAATGAGATTAATGTTTCTGAAATTATGGTAACAGAAAAATATAGTAAGCCAAAATTTATCAGGTTGTGATGGTTGAAAAAAAAAAAAAAGTGCTGGTGATGGACATATTATATATTTTGACAACCTCACTTGATATTGAATGAGGTGAGCACCTGTTAATAAGGCTGTTAACAGACCTCTTTTGTCTGGTTTGTCTGTGGGATGGAAAGTATTTTTGATGGAAGCCATTTGTTATGTTTTCAATGGAATCCCTATGCTAGAATATTATTAAAGGGTATATATAATGTCGGCTGCCAGATAAGTAGCTCAAGGCAAGTTGACCAGATAGGGCTGTCCTTAGGCCATTACAACCTATATGGCCACATTGGGTCCCTCACTTTCATAGACCCTGCCCTAATTCTAATTGTAAATTATTAAATTAAATCATTATCATTTATATATAAATAACAGGGTTTCCAAGGCCTCGAATCCTCATGTTCCAGGACCTCCTGGAAAACTGAAATTGCAAAATATACGAAAAAGTCCTGGAAATCTCCTGAAAAACTCATAAAAATCTGCTGAAAAATGGACAAAATTGTAATTTTGAGGTGCCAATCCCACTCGCGATAAAAAAACCCAACAGCTTTTATTTAATGAAAATTTATTGCAAAAACAATTGTATTTTTTAATTTAAAAAAATCTTGATTTTGACATTATGCTTATCCTTGACCTGTCTGGGCCCAGCACAAATTCGTTTCATACAGGGCCCGCAATAGGACTGGCAATGTTACCATACTAGTGTCTGCTTATGAGGCTGAAACGTGGCTTTTATTATTTATTTTGTTTAGAATGTATCTTTTGAGAAACTCTAAGCTGTTGTCATGTTTGGAAATAAGTTATACAATTTATTTTAAACTAGGTCATGACAATATTGCCACCAAAAAATCAAAAATTTAAAAAGTACCAAATCCTTCCTATTTAAAGTAACTTTTAAAGATATAGGTTAGTTTGTTCCATACTACAAAGGCTTAAATTAAGAAACTCTCCACCCCAAATCTTTTTAAAAATAATTTTCTCATTCACTTTGAAAGGTGAAATAAAAACATAAAGATATTAGGAAGTCAAAGTTTTTGTTTGATAAGTTATGTTTTTAATGTTAATCTCTCTAGAGTGATGAAGAATTGGCCAGATTAACAGTTGATCCTCATCTGACAGGTATTGAAAGGGCTATTTATTTATTGAGGTAAGTATTAATTCTACTACTGTATAATTTTTCCCTTTGTGGCATCTCATTATAATTGGAACAAAGTAATTTTTTTTCAATTTAAAAAATCACTAGAGTCTGCAGGTCAAGATGTAAACATCTCTGTCCTTGTCCATGTAACCTCGAGTACCCACATCCCTGCAATGAAGCTATTTCTTAGTGCTATATTTATCTGGGGCTCTCTTGTGACCATTTCTTTTATTGCTAAGTGTTCTCTTTTATATTTTATATATCTGCATGTAATTTTCATTGGAATGCTGACTAAGTCTTCAATATTCTTTCTCTAACCAGCTGAACCTCTTATAACAAACAAATAAACAGGCTGCTTGAATCAGCCAGACAAGTTAAAGACTTAATAGATGTTCAGTCTCTAACATGCACGACTAGATTAACACATGGATATGTAATTAACTTCTTTGAAGAACGTCTGTAATTATAAGATAACATGAAGAGTGCCTACAAGTTGAGCCAGAGCTAGATTAACATGTATGAGGTGGAGGCCCCTTTAAAGCAAACATATGTGTCACTGTCTTTACCTTCCCCTGTGATTCATGATCCTTCTATTAGGGTACTGCTTGTTTGTAAATGATCTTAAATGTATGAGACTTTTGTTTCCACCTGTTCCAATAAGACAATTGTGATTAGATTGGTCAAGTTTCTCAAATTAATAAAAACAACTCTTACAATCATGAGAAGAGTTATGCATGATCCTGTGTATATTTCCCTATGCAATACACAACAAAATACCTTTTTTTTTTGGTCACTCAGTACCATCAGTTTGTATGTAAGTGTTACAAAAATGTAATGAAATAGTCTCTCTCTCTCTGAGCAAGATAAATAAATAAACAACTTTCAATGCGAAACTGGGACAGCATATGGCTGCCTGGTCGTGTGCTATACGTTCTGGATTGTCGTTTTTATGGTCCCGTGTTCGAATCCTGCCTGCTGCCATTCTCCAGAAGGTAGGTTTGGGCTAGGATGTAATACTCTTCTATACAAAACATACAAAACAAATGGTGTCAAGCCGCTACTGAGCCCAGATCATAGGTCTACTGATTATCTGATTTGAGAACCAGTGGAGCAGATTGAAAGTTCCTCTTATGGAAGAGATGCTCTTAGTCACATTTTGTGAAACGCATTAAGATTTCACGACATTGTGTTTGACATTTCATAACTTTGTAACGTTTCATGAAATTTCATGCACCATTCCATGACATTCCTTAAAACTTCGTAAAACATTTCATAACAATTCGTACAACTTTGTAAGATTTCATGAAAAATTTCACTAAACTTCAGAACGTTTCGTAAAAATTCATAAAACAAACACTTCATGAAACTTCATGCAACATTTAATATTATATTAAGCTTCATAAATTACATATAACTTCATAACATTACATCAAACTTCATAATACAACTTCGTAACATTACATACAACTTCGTAACATTACATCAAACTTCATAGTATTACATAAAACTTTGTAACAATTAATACAAAGGCAACTCTCACTTCGAATTTCACATTTTCCCACCAATTAAAAACAAGCGAAAAAACTCTGTGGTGTCTGACTAGTTGTATTGATTGTAGTAAATCACAGTGACTTTGACAAGGTGAAGTATAAACACAACTCGTGTGTCCGCCTATTGACTTTCTTGCCGGGCCGGGCCAAACTTATTAGTTGATTGATTGAGAAATTTACGATCTGTTGTTTCACACCTTTGTGTGTCTGTGTGCATAAACATATACATACCTGTGTGTGTGTGTGCGTGCTCTGTTTTACGGAGAGCTGGGTTTATGTACATTGACATTCTTGATCGAGACAGCGGTTCTAACATTGTGCTTCTCTCATACACGTCGTCTCTCAATAAGTTTCTATGAGCTGTTACATGGTTAGTAGTTGTGTAATAATAATAATAATTAATGAAAATTAATTCATTTAATAATAATAATAATTAAACTTATATCCCGCTCTTACAACGTCTACTCAAGGCGCTTTGAGAATAAAACAATACAGAGCAAACATGTCTAGAGTTTTGAATAGGTCTTGGTGTATTTATAGAAAGTAGTAAATGCATGTCGTCTGCCAGAGTTCAAATCGGAAACCACAATAAAAATATTTCATTATATGACGGAAGTAGTGTGAACCCATTTTGACAGTGGAAGTTTACTGTACAAACATTTAAGTTTTTGTATGCCAGTGCATACAGACGTCTAGGTTTTTGTTTTTTTTACTGCTCTTGCTTTACTGTTTTCTTTTTAGTGTAAATATGAGTGAAAGTTTTTTTTTTTTTGATGATATGATAAGAACACAACGAGACATGAATTAAAGCTTTCCATTCAGTTTCCATCGTTCCACAGTATCAGTTTTTCTTCCTGCGTAAATTTAAGTTACTAAATGATGCAACTTTTCTGCTAGGTTTGAGAATCGCGTCAGTTACTTTTTCCACGCCTTCCCCTGACCCCCTCCTCCTTTACTTTTTCTTTGACAGAAAGGTGTAATAATGGTAGGCTCGTGTGAAATCACGCGTGCTTGTTGTTTTGGTACCTATGCTTGCATATTAATGTGTGTGTTTTGTGTTCCTTCGCGCGTAATAGATCTGGGGAAACAAAGCGTGACCAGTCGACTGGGTGAAACTTATTCCACTCCTGGTCTTCAAACAAGTATTTTTGGGGTGGGTTGGACGGGAAAAAGGGGGGGGGGGATGCAACAACTTTTAGTTTTGTTGCAATTTTATCAGTTCTAGTTTTGGAAATGTTTTATACAGATGGTAAAAGCTAGTTTATTTATACATCTAGATGTTGTTGTTTTTTCGCGACCAAACTTAAACATGTTTTAAAACATGTTTTTAGATAGCTGAACTTGCATGCTTGTGGCATGCTCAGAGCGCTAGGGTCCAATCTCTTTTGTGAAGAAGGTTTCCCGTGCTGCCTTTAGGACGCTCAGTAAACACAACTCTACTCGAGTCAGGTGTTAAACTCGAGCCCCGTTAATAGGTAGCCAAGTAGTTTACGCCTCTCGGCCACACATCCCAAACTTGAGATCAAATGATTATTTGCAGATAAAATGATTATTTGCAGATAAAATGATTATTTGCAGCTTCTCTTTTATGCTTGACTCCTTCGAACTTTCGTGTGAACAAACATTTACAGTGAAATAAACATTAAAAAAAATAACAACAACTGTTCTAACCAAATCGCAGTACAGTAACAAAACTCACTACCCGCCTGGACTCAGTAGAAACTTCGAGGTTTCATTATTCTAACCTAGTGTTTCACACAAATTTTCTTTAACGGAACACTTCGCACATTTTGAGAATGAAGCGGAACATTTGGATTATCTTTTAGGTTGTATTATTTCCTATTTGTTTAAATAATTAAACCATATTATATAGTGAGTATTATTAATTAATTTGAAGTATAAAACTATAATAAAATACAGATATAAGCATTAGACAAGTTCTAATGACTTTGATAGTATTGAGTCTTTAAAGAGCATAACTACTTGATACCTTGCACGCTATTCAAAAGCTGACTTCCAAATCTGGTGTGTCAAGCCTGTCTCTATGTCTTGTCTTTTTGTTTTTACATAATCATAAAATCTTGCTTCGCACAAATAGATTGTAGGAAACAGAAGTAACAAAATGATACTTTGTTTTGGAATATTATGGTTCTCTTTAGACCAGTGATTCCCAAACTATGTTCCGCGGAACCCTAGAGTTCGCGAGGCCTGACTAGGTGTTTCACGAACGACTGGAATAATTAACTAGCAGGCCACCTCATGAATTAATCTCTCTAAAAAAAAAATAAAACAAAATTGTCCTCTAAATACTCTTAATAAGCGAAGAGTTCCGTTAAGGAAAAAGTTTGGGAACCACTGCTTTAGACAAACTCGACCAGAAATCATGTAATGGTTGATCTTTTCATCTTTCTTTCCAATTCGTGTCCAATCTAGAGCAGTACAAGGTTCACGGTGATGTTGTTGTAGAGTTGTTCCTTGTCCGTGAAGAGCTAAGAAAATAAATGTTTAAGTTCACCATTTCATTTAAAATTAATTCACGCCTAGGACTACACATTTCTTATTCAAAGTTTTCGTGGAACACCTAGTCAGGCCTTGCATAACATTAGTGTACCTCGGAACACAGTTTGGAAAACCCTGTTTTCATTATTAAATCATTAGATTTGGTTGTACGTTCAACAATGACGGTTAAGGTACCACGTGATCAAGATACTTTCGTTTTTCCTTATTAAACTTCATGTGATATTCTCTGTATGGCTGTAAAGCTCTTATTGTCTAGTAGGCGTTAGTGATTTCCTGTTACTAGCACAATGAATACCAAGTCATTTGAAAACTGTTATCAGTTACTATAAAAGTATATAGTCACGATATTCATTATTTGTGGCCAGTCCCTTTTTGTATGTAGAGTGTTTCTTTCAAGTGTATTTGTTCTTCAAGGCCACAATCACTCTACTTCTAAACTTTCAAGTATTCATGTCATAAAAACGTCTTGTTTCCACCAATACCATCGTTGTGTGAGGTACTTGTTCATTTCTGGCATTGTTGTTGGTTTCAAGTGGCTTTATGGACATGAAAGTCGCACCTCTGGCTTGTACGGGACTTTCTATTTCATGTGTTGACTGACTTCTAGACCCAATTTCTTCCAAGATAATGAAGAACGGCATGAACAACGTCTCTCAGTGAGATCTACACAGTAGATGACATGATCTATGTGTGATCTCAGAACAACGTCTCTCAGTGAGATCTACACAGTAGATGACATGATCTATGTGTGAGCTCAGAACAACGTCTCTCAGTGAGATCTACACAGTAGATGACATGATCTATGTGTGAGCTCAGAACAACGTCTCTCAGTGAGATCTACACAGTAGATGACATGATCTATGTGTGAGCTCAGAAAAACGTCTCTCAGTGAGATCTACACAGTAGATGACATGATCTATGTGTGAGCTGAGAACAACGTCTCTCAGTGAGATCTACACAGTAGATGACATGATCTATGTGTGAGCTCAGAACAACGTCTCTCAGTGAGATCTACACAGCAGATGACATGATCTATGTGTGAGCTCAGAACAACGTCTCTCAGTGAGATCTGCACAGTAGATGACATGATCTATGTGTGAGCTGAGAACAACGTCTCTCAGTGAGATCTGCACAGTAGATGACATGATCTATGTGTGAGCTGAGAATAACGTCTCTCAGTGAGATCTACACAGCAGATGACATGATCTATGTGTGAGCTGAGAACAACGTCTCTCAGTGAGATCTACACAGCAGATGACATGATCTATGTGTGAGCTCAGAACAACGTCTCTCAGTGAGATCTGCACAGTAGATGACATGATCTATGTGTGAGCTGAGAACAACGTCTCTCAGTGAGATCTACACAGTAGATGACATGATCTATGTGTGAGCTGAGAACAACGTCTCTCAGTGAGATCTACACAGTAGATGACATGATCTATGTGTGAGCTCAGAACAACGTCTCTCAGTGAGATCTACACAGTAGATGACATGATCTATGTGTGAGCTGAGAATAACGTCTCTCAGTGAGATCTACACAGCAGATGACATGATCTATGTGTGAGCTGAGAACAACGTCTCTCAGTGAGATCTACAAAGTAGATGACATGATCTATGTGTGAGCTCAGAACAACGTCTCTCAGTGAGATCTGCACAGCAGATGACATGATCTATGTGTGAGCTGAGAACAACGTCTCTCAGTGAGATCTACACAGTAGATGACATGATCTATGTGTGAGCTGAGAACAACGTCTCTCAGTGAGATCTACACAGTAGATGACATGATCTATGTGTGAGCTGAGAACAACGCCTCTCAGTGAGATCTACACAGTAGATGACATGATCTATGTGTGAGCTGAGAACAACGCCTCTCAGTGAGATCTACACAGTAGATGACATGATCTATGTGTGAGCTCATTCTCTTTAAATATTGACTGTGACGACGCTTGCACCTTTTGAGCTTTCCCCCCCCCCCTTCCTCTTTCTCCTAGGCTAGTATTTTATTTCTCTCCTGAAGATTACAAAAGACTTTTGGGAAATGTTCTATTAATTTTTTTTTGCTCTTTACTTTTTGAAACAGGATGCTCGGGAATCCCAAAACTTTGGTTTCAAAAAAAAAAATCGAGATTGGAAATAGATTTAGTTACTAAAAGACAAAAAATCCAATATTCCAGAAAGATATTGATACTTTTTAAAGTTATTGTGCATTAGGTCTGCATACTTTTTGGCTTAGTTTCTTAGGGTTCAAATTACATCTGCATAAATTGTTATTTGAAGACTTCGGCTTTCTAGAATATTTTTTTTGCTTGAACAAGAAACGAAGCTCGGCTCGAAGTTTTTCCTCTTGCGCTGGCTCAGAGAATATTGACGGACTTATCAATGGCTTTCCTTCTCCTGCAGAATTGCTACTCTTCTATTCTGGTCATGTCAGTTTGCCGACAACATGTTTGATCTTTTCTTGGTGATCAAGACTATCAATAATTATTTAATATCGTTGACTTGTTTAATGTTCAGTCTAAAAGTATTACAGGCATTGCTGTTACATTTATTTATAGAAGTCTCCGATGTAATCAAACAGAACACAAGGTCTATGTCACAATTAGTACAAATATCTCTGATACCAACAAATGTTGAGAACTCAGTTTAGACAGATGGCACACACCACCTGGTGGATTTTCACTGGCTCAATTCAATTCCTACTTTCAGTTCACACTTTCATCATAGTACAAGGTGGAGTGTGTGTTTCTATGGTGACCGTGGGAAGAGGTTAGCGATTGGCTGTTAATGATGCAAAATAACCGGCATTGTCGTCAGCGGTCTTAGGTACGACTGACGAGCCAGAGGGAAAAGATGTGTTTCTGTAGTGAGTTCGATTTGGTTCAGAAAAACAATTTATGTTATTACTAAAGTCTACTACATCCATTTCTTTTATCCTAAGCTGAATTTGTCTGTATTGTAATAAAAGCTCTATTTAATAGTGTTCACAAAGAAGTTATTCAATTTATTTCAAGTTTTACAAGTTGCAATGTAATACATGTACGACTGTTCAGTTGTCTACCAGCAGTTTGGTGCGATAAGTCAACGACTGTCGACAACAACGTGGACGTTGGAAGTAGAATATTGAATCATTTATTTCAAGCTAGAATTCCGCACACTGTAATATGTCTGGATAGCTGAGTTGATAGAGCGTCGCACGCGAATTTTTGTTTGTTCTTTTTATTTTTTTTCCCAATGAGAAATAAAATTTGAATGTTGAACATAAAGTAGGAATCGATTTTAGACAACTCTTTTTATAAAAAATAGAATGCTGTTTATTTTAGTTCGATCAAACATGAAAATCGCTGATGGAAAAAGGAGAGTTTACTTCCTTTCAAAAGTCAACTATGAGAATTTATTTTATGACGTAGTGTCCATGGAGGCGCGGTGGCTGAGGGGTAAGGTTTTGCTTCCGAACCGGGGGTCCCAGGTTCAAATCCTGGTGAAGACTGGAATTTTTATTTCACGATCTGAGTCCACCCAGCTCTAATGGGCATTAGTTGGGGAAAAGTAAAGGCGGTTGGTCGTTGTGCTGGCCACAACACCCTTGTTAACCGTAGGCCACAGAAACAGATGACCTTTAAGGATAACTTTTTTTTTTTCGAAGTGTCCGTCGGGAAATGAAAAAGCTGACCTACTTTTCAACTATGGGAGAATCGAAGCAATGGACACAAATTTCTATCAGGAAAAGAAGAAGAGAAAAGAATAAAACAAAAATGGACCTGCTCTTCTCCTAACTCCAAGAAATGCATATTACAATCAGTCCTGAAGTGAACGTTAAAGAATGAGACAAAGTTGATTATCTTATCATAAAATAATGGCCCCGAAACACCCCTATACAAGAAAAACTGCATGGAGAGCCGCCTGGTTTGGAAACCACTGCGCAGTTCATCTCATATGACTAGTTATCTGAACCCTCCAACATGACGAGTTATCTGAAGCCTCCAACATGACGAGTTATCTGAACCCTCCAACATGACGAGTTATGTGAACCCTGCAACATGACGAGTTATCTGAAGCCTCCAACATGACGAGTTATCTGAAGCCTCCAACATGACTAGTTATCTGAAGCCTCCAACATGACGAGTTATGTGAACCCTGCAACATGACGAGTTATGTGAACCCTGCAACATGACGAATTATCTGAAGCCTCCAACATGACGAGTTATCTGAAGCCTCCAACATGACGAGTTATCTGAACCCTCCAACATGACGAGTTATCTGAACCCTCCAACATGACGAGTTATCTGAACCCTCCAACATGACTAGTTATCTGAAGCCTCCAACATGACGAGTTATCTGAACCCTCCAACATGACGAGTTATGTGAACCCTGCAACATGACGAGTTATCTGAAGCCTGCAACATGACGAGTTATGTGAACCCTCCAACATGACGAGTTATCTGAAGCCTCCAACATGACGAGAACGTAGACGGAGTCTCCATCTGTCTGTCAACTCAGTGCATTCTTCTGTAACATCATGTTTGAATACAATTTAACATTGTAAGAGAAGCAAGTCCAGTAACCCAGTTGAACAAATTGACAGACGACAGTTTGGCATTGTATTTCTGAGTGGGGAGGTAATAAACAAAACTGAGCCATGAGTTGGCACACGTATTAGTCTTTAAAAAATATATATACATACAATTAACCTACAAACTTGAAATTTAGCTGCTCAAGTTTATTGCCGCCTTGAGACGAAATGCTCCGTTCGATTGTGGCATTGTTAGCTGGGTATGGGCAACTAAATCTGCCTTTTCCCAAGAAAGTTATAAGGCTACCATATTATTGAAATAGGTGAGCGCTACCTCCCATCTCCTCTTTCTTTTCTTGCTGGTCTTAACCTCCCTTTCCCCCCTCCCTTTCTCGCCTCCCTCTTCGTCGCCACTCTTTTTCCTTCTCTCTCATATTTAAACTGTCGTCGGCATATTTATTTCTCTGGTCGATGATAATAAACTTTTATTGTTTCCTCGAATGTTCTAAAAATAACAGCCTCCTGCTTTACCCGCTTCCCTTTTCAGTGATATTAAATTTCCAACCAGGTAGCCCCCCATTTTCTGTATAAACTCAGGCTTTGGAGAATTTGGTGGCTGAATTTCTAATTAGCCGACATAAGGCCGCTGGGCGGAAGTTGGCGGTGGGAGTTGCCGAGTCAAGGGTTTAAATAAATCAGTTCCATCATGTCTGCCACATAACCGATAATCGATATCCATGAAATGCAATACCCGCCTTAGCCGCCATTGTAAGTCTAATTTACAAAAAAATAAAGTTGTGTGCGGCTTTTGTTGTGCATAATCTTTTTCTATTCGTGTAGATGAGAACATCTTTTGGTCTTTATGCCTGCCCCAGACTCCCGCCTAATTCCGATTCGACTGGTTAGGAGGTCACTTGCCTTTGACTTGTATGGAAACATGTATGTTATGTTTTTATGTAGGGCTTTTTTTTTTCTTCTTCCTCGTTCTCATAATTATGTTGTAGCGTTCAGATGACTAGACCGGTATATGAGATGAGTGGTTTCCAAATCCAGTTCTTCATATAGTTTTCTATCTATAGGGCTGTAGGGCTTTTCAAAGAGAAGATTTAACTCTACCCACCCGGAGTTTGTTATTCACCATAAGGATGATAAGAGAAACATTTTTTCCCTAATATACAGTAGAGTGTGAAATGTAATACTACTTTTTCATTGGTGGTGTAGCGAGAATCATAAGTACCGGTACTGCACACACATTTTTTAAAATATAAAAGTGCCTCTATGACAGTCTATAGTCTCTACTAGAAGTTTGAAGTTGTCCTGATCTTTCAGCTTGATAGGACTTCATCTGCGTCCTTAGCCTCTGACAATGTGGAAAGAGTTCCTGTTGTATATTACTCTTGAAATAGACATGCATACATTATTGGAGTCGATAAGACGAGCCATTGGTCAATGTGTATGTGATTTTTAATTTTCCTGTTATTCCTCTTTCGCCTTATATTTTTTTTTCAGTGTTGATTAGACGGTTGAGTTTCATATGCATAATACAGGTACCCGTATAGTAATTGTATTTATAACACAACGCAATGGACCACATTCACCAATCGTAAATAAACACATTTAGCCACGTCAAAATATTGATAAAAAAAAAATGAAAAATACGTATCGCGTGACAGCCTTTATGGATTACATAATTTGTGTAGAGTCTGTAGAGGATATATAGAATCACGTGGCTAAATGTTTGTTTACGATTGGTGAATGAGGTCCATTGATTTCTGTAATAACGAGAGCAGTGTCTAAATAAAATGTAACAAATAAAGAAAGAGATAGTTTTTATGTTGTACGAAGATTAAAAGTAATGTACATGATGAGTGAGTGGATCTCTCTGCTCCTTACAGTCATTGCCATAGAGTGCATAGGCCTACTGTGTAGTAATACTAAGGCTTGTTTAGTTTTTTTTTTTTTCAAGGCCCGTAATAAGTAACTCAATAAAACAAATAGGTTTTTGAGTGTTTATTCCCCTTTATTTATGGTACTGGAAACTTTCTGATATGTATTTGCTTATAAATCGAAAGAAGGCTAAGGTTCTGAAAGACTTTATTGCTGTTATTATATGTCGGAGGTCATGTCAGTGTAGTAACATACCATCACTCTGTTATATGTCGGAGGTCATGTCAGTGTAGTAACATACCATCACTCAGTTATATGTCGGAGGTCATGTCAGTGTAGTAACATACCATCACTCAGTTATATGTCGGAGGTCATGTCAGTGTAGTAACATACCATCACTCAGTTATATGTCGGAGGTCATGTCAGTGTAGTAACATACCATCACTCAGTTATATGTCGGAGGTCATGTCAGTGTAGTAACATACCATCACTCAGTTATATGTCGGAGGTCATGTCAGTGTAGTAACATACCATCACTCTGTGTTCTCTTAGTGCAGTCTGGTCATGACTGTAGCACTAGCAATGTTTGTTATTGTTTTAAAACTTAATTTATTACATTATTTCTCAAACTTTTTTTAAATGCCGAACCCCCTCCCCCCTCCCCGGCCAGACGAAAAACAAATCGTCCTCGTCCTGATTCTCCAACTAGAGTTCCGGAAGTGATCTTAAATAGTCGTACCCCACAGTTTGAGAAATGATGGGTTGTGATGTTCTGGCATTCAAACGCCAGACCCATCACATTGACAGACTAGAAACTAATTCTCATTGCTGTCAAGCTCCAGCCCATAGAACTCGTACGGATCAAATGAACACTTTCATATCGATTACAATACCTACATTGACTTAAAAAAAAGTAGTTTTTTTTATTCTTTCATATTTTTTTATTTTAAAAAGAGAATGACAGTATCTTGTCCTAGAGATTGGACAAGCGTTAAGTAACCCTTCGTGGATACGTTAATGGTTAATCTATTCACACATGAAAAAAAAAAGGGGAAGCAAATGAGTTTATAATTGTTTCTTGATTATCTTCAATGTTCCTTCGGGAACAGTAACTCCACTCTATCCGTCTCTGCTTATCACTGTGCAACTAACGTCTGCACTGACACGACTAGCTTTATGTTGTGTGCATCCAGACATTATCTCAGTGACATTTACGATGGCTGTTTGTTGTGTCAGGATACCACTTCAACCTGACGTTGAAGTAATACCATGACATTTCTTACTTTCTTGTACTATAAGACAGGGCCGGGCCTTACGTAATTGGAGGCCCTAGGCGAGGTGAATTTTTAAATTCACAATTGGAAGCGATATTAACAAATTATGTAACAACCTTCATAGAAATACGATTTTAATACAAGACCTTAGCTGGATGTGCTACTGTGTTGTATGGATAAGTTTATTTGAAGAAACATTTATCAAGATACAAAAGAAGGTTCAGAAACGATGAAAGTTTAATTCATATTTATTTGATGGTAATGGACCTATCAGTTTATTTGATGGTAAAGGACCTATCAGTTTTATTGATGGTAAAGGACCTATCAGTTTTATCGATGGTAAAGGACCTATCAGTTTTATTGATGGTAAAGGACCTATCAGTTTTATTGATGGTAAAGGACCTATCAGTTTTATTGATGGTTAAGGACCTATCAGTCTATTTGATGGGAAAAGTCAAATACATTTGTTTGATGGCAAAAAGACCAATCAGTTTATTTGATGGAAAAGACCAATCAGTTTATTTGATGGGAAAAGACCAATCAGTTTATTTGATGGGAAAAGACCAATCAGTTTATTTGATGGGAAAATACCAATCAGTTTATTTGATGGGAGAAGACAAATCAGTTTATTTGATGGCAAAAGACTAATAAATTTATTTGATGGGAAAAGACGAATCAGTTTATTTGATGGGAAAGGACATATTTTATTCCAGCACGTGCAACGAAGTGTATGCTCTTCTTTTATGAACTGTAAGAAACTTAATTTGTTGTTAGGTAACATTTCAATGTATGCCCACCACTCCTCTCCCATTGTTTAAACTAGGTTATGCGATGCCCCGTCAATGTGCAGACATAAAAGATTTTCATCTAACTTTTGGTGTAGCCGGTGTGCACCAGTATAAAGGAACTGTTATTAAGAGAGTTGTTTTTTAGCGGCCCCTGAACGGAGAAAAGACGCTATTAGTTTTGTGTGGCCTGTCTGTCCGTCTGTCCCGTTTAGATCTCAGAAACTAGAATAATAAAAATCGGACATCATGATATTTTAGATCATTCAAAGTTCGGATGCAACGAGTACTTTTTTTCTTTTCAGAAAGTGAACCATCTAATTTTTTAATTGTTAAAATTATCTATGCAAGCAGATTTAAAAAAAAAATACACCACTTTTACATGAAAAACTTCAGGGGAGGTAAGTCTTTTAAAAAGGTCACAGACTTCATTAATAAATCAAGCTACATTCATAGATTCGCGCATTGGTACAAAAAATATGCATCTAAGGTCACAATGGAAAAAGTATCAATGTATCATTATAAAATATATTTTCCATTTAATAACTTACTCATTGAATAGAATACTGATTTAAATGTTTGTTTTTAAAAAAGAATTTCGATACGAACTTCGTTTTAGTTATAAGGTTAAAAAATAACGAACTAATTTTATAGCGCGCAGTTTTGACATATCCTCATTAAAGGGACCTACACTTGACAGTCTAAATAACACTAAAGTCAAAAGTCATACTAGTTCTAAATATAGACTAGTAGATTCTATATCAAGATTCTATATCTATTTCAGATCTAGATCTAGACTTAGATCTAGATCTAGACTTAGATCTAATTTTAGATTGACTAGACCTAGACTTAGATCTTGAATCTATATTTAGATCTAGAACTAGGTCTAAATCTAGCTTGATCTAGGTCTAGTTTGTATGACAAATGACAACGGAGATATTAATTTTTATTTGCGAGGGGAAAGTTTTGTCAAGTCATTTGTACACAACTTTACCTAGCTCACTACCTAAAGTAATCTAGATCAAGAATTTTTTTTCGTGTTGCCAATTTATCTAATTTTGTAAGAAGAATAAATCTTTTTTTAAGTTTCTCTTTATTATTGTAACATGTTATTAATTTTGAATGTATGGATAAGGTTTAAACTAAAAAAAAAAATAATTGTACGCTAAATGAATATATGGAGATGCTGTGGCTGAGGGGTAAAGCACTTGGAACCGTGTTCCGTGAAGACTCTCGGTGGACAAATTCGGGGGCCGATTTTGAGATTTTGTGGAAACTCAAACTGTCTTTGTAACCTTGTCTTTTTAATATGATAACTTTTCTGCGCTTTTCAGCATTTCATAATCGATTTTTCTTATCTTTTCGTGTTTGTTTTTTTTAATTTAGTTGGCAACATTGAAGTTAATTTAGCGTCCTTGATATTATTTAGTTTATAGTGAAAATTCCTAAATATGTCTTATAAAAAAAGGGCATTAAAAGGGAAACATTAGAAATAGTTAAATAAATGATCTGTCACTTTGTTCATCTTGTACATTGATTCTCAACTCTGAGCACAACTACGAGCTGTACTGCCGAGTGGGTCAGGACATTGATCTGATGAACTTCTTTTTTTATGAAAATGTCACATCGTCTGATTCGTGAACTTTCTTAATACACTTGTCAATAGTCATGTTGTAGACTTCAGGTCGTTGTCAATAGTCATGTTGTAGACTTCAGGTCGTTGTCAATATCTTCCCAGTAAATCTGTTTATTGCAATGTTTGAACAAATACACGTTTCATTGTCTTAAGCTATTTATGATTTATTTCATTATTATATTATATTGTTTTATTCATTTTTATTTTGGACTTATTTTTAAAACTTGATAATGGGATAAGAATAAAAAATGTATGTACCGCCCGGAGTGTCACATCATGCACACATTACCGCCGACGCCGCTGCACGCTTAATTTTTAACATCATCGCAAAGTCTGAAAGGGGAACTTTACTTAAGTTATTTTGTGTATATAAATAAACTGAGTGAAACCCTCCGTAGAACTAGGAAAATTAGCATTAAACTAGATCCACTGCCCTCGTTAACTATTATGAATATGAAACCAGCCTGCAGATCTAATTCGTGCACTTGTGTTTATTGTAAGCGTTTCTTTCAGTTAGAGGTATTTTCCTTCTAATATGGCGTAGAATATAAATTATGGCCAAATAAAATCTAAGGACGCTCTTAAGTCTAGAAAGTATATTATAAAAACCTTGATCTTAACTTGACCGTCAGCTGTTGTCTATTATTCACTGAATATTCGGTCATTAGGTCATTTGATCTTCAACTGTATGACCCGATCAATACAAGTAGAATCTAGTCACCTCGCTTCTATTTTGAACTCTTCTCGTGGTTATTTCGACACCGCTGTATGATGCATAGTTGACCCGGATGAGTCAAAACTGTTGCTCGGGGATTGTCTCATTACATCGGAAATTCACCGCCATTCTCAATCGATCGCCTCGTTTTCAAAGTATTTCGATTGCGCAGTTGGAGCACTGCTTTCAAACCTTACGAAACTATGGGAAATGCCTTTTGTGATCTATGTTGGTTTGAAACAGTAAAGGCTTTTGGATCTATTGTGCACTGCTTGTCCATTCCCCGCGCCGCACCGTGGGAAAATGTGTGCGCGATAGGTGAGCCTGGCTTGCCTGTGATGCCAACGCAGTGCCTGCCTGGACGGTACGATAAATTAAGTAATCGGGTTTGGTGGAATCGTTTGAACGTAATTTTTTGATCAGTCTAATCCAGGGGTGGGCAACCTTTTCGTGTCGAGGGCCGCATTAAGAAAAGTTTGGGAATGGCGGGCCGCATTTATATATATATATATATATATATATATATATATATATATATATATATATATATATATATATATATATATATATATATATATATATATATGTAGTTCTTGCTCACTGCATGAGACAATATATGTTCCGAAAGTTAAATGTCGGGACGAGCGAAACTTGCCCTTGTGGAGCATCACCAGAGAATGCTGACCATCTCCTTCAATGATGCATACTAAATCAAGAGACCCGAACAAGACTCTCCAAAGACTATTCGGAGAACTGACTGATCTTGAAACCACTGCGCGGTTCATCTCAGATATAGGATTACTGATCTGAAACATGCAGCATGTAAAATGAGAACGAAGAAGAACAAGAAGAAATGTATGTGTACCCAAATAGTATGAACAGCAGCAAGGTTTCTTTAAGTGTGGAAATGCAGCTTCTGGCATCCATGAGACTCATGTGGATGCACTGACTGGAACTTCTCTTTGCTTGGAGTTATGTCCTCTGGAGCTGAATCAGCTTTTGCGATAAAGGGTGAGCTGATGGTATTGAAGACTGGCTCTTGGCGTCTTAAAATTTGCTTTTATAAATTGCACAATTAAGGAATTTTAATAAATGTTGTACTTTTAATCATTTCACTAGAAATAGTTTCGCCTTTCAGCAGAGGAAAATGACAAAAACTATTTTCTTTTGCTTGCCTGTAGAAATGGGAAAGCCTTGTTTGAAAAGATTTAACATGCATTTACATTTCATATGTAAACAACCAATTGCAATAGCAGTTATAAAAATTACGAAATCTGTCTTCCACTTTCCATTAGAAATATTGCTGACAAGGTCACAGTAAATGTCGACACTTCATGTAACATAACAATTTCTTCCTTGAGATATTATATTCTTCTCCTTTGCCTTGCCCATGCTAAGCTAGCGAATACATTGGATCACTTTCTTCATAAATCGGAACTACCTGTGGTCAACACCTCTAGCTCTAATAAGCCTGATTGTTATATTATGTACCAGTACAATTTTGATTTTTGGCAGCTTTGTGCAAACTTTCCTGTTTAGAGTTCATGGTTGAGATATTTTTTAAAATTAAAAAACAAAACCAAAAAAAAAAACTATTTTTCTCAGTCAAAGATCGAGCTCCATCAGTAGTTACACTTGCCATCTTATTCCAAGCCTACCCAACACAGAGAGATTGTGTCTTGAATTGAGTGTATTGATGTATAGCCTATAAACATAATCTTCGTTTACTTAAAACTTTTTAGAATGAGACAGTTTCAATAGTTTCTTTAGATAATATTTTTAATATTTGCATTTTTATATACTGTGAGCACAACTGATTTCTGTAGGTGTCGGCGGGCCGCATAAAACACTTCGGCGGGCCGCATGTGGCCCGTGGGCCGTAATTTGCCCACCCCTGGTCTAATCAAAGAGATGAATTGGCGTTTTTTTTTTAATTTTGTTAAAAAGTCATGAACAGTAAAGTCTGTTTGTGACTTGTTCAAATGGTGATTTAATCTGTAGGTTGATCTTGTTTTGTGTCTTACGTAATTAGTGAAGCTTGGCCAATCTATTTCATGTCATTGGCCATTTTATACTCATTAATAGTATTTAATGTTAATCATCAGTTATGGATATTACCAAATAGTGACTACCGATTCAATAACATTTTTTTTTACAAAGCTTATATCAACTCTGTTTGTCTGTCTGTCTGTCTGGTTAAAGGTGTCCACACGTTTTTTCTCCCATACCAAGTATCGAATCAACTTGAAACTTCGCACACTCATTTATTGCCATAGACACGAATCAATAAAAACCTACAGTTACCAATTAGTCATTGAATTATTGGTAATTAATTATTTTGTTTGATACAATCAAGGAAAACTAATACTTCAGTATTCACAGATTGGCTACATTTGTTGGGTTTAGTCCCCTTAAATATAATTGTTAGCGCTCTTTCTCCCTCGCACATTCTCCGATCAAGTTGATACTTTAAACAATTATTTATGGTACCTAACAAAAAATGAATAATAAAAAAAATACCCAAATAGTCAATTAATAATTGGCAATTAATTATTTTGTTTGATATCTAATAAGGGGAATAACTTGTACATCATTGATAGATATAGTTTTAAGAGCGGAGCTCTTCCCCTTTAGATAAACTTTTAGATAAGGATTTTTTATATTTTTCTTATTGAACTTTTCGAATTTCGATGAATTTTTTTACTTTTCAATTCATACTGTTAGCTCAAAGTTTCAACCTAGTTAAAAGTGGTCAAAAGACACACATAGTGTAATCATTTATGTGGGATTATATAATTGCGCACTTGTTTGTAAAGATGGATAGTAGACTTGATAGAGCGTGGCGCTAATGACTCGAAGTTCGTAAGTTCGATCCCCATTCTGTCCCATTTTTTTTTCATCTTTTATAATTTTTTTTCAAACAACACAAAATCTGAATGTTTAGTCTGTTCTAATATTTGAACATAAAGTAGAAGTTGATTTCAAAACAAATGTCTATAATTGTTCACATGTGCCCACACATACACAATGAAGAGTGCAATAGAAGAAAGTTTCCCTTTTTGTTTTGTATTGAAATTTAATTTTGGTTTTGTTTTGTTAGCTTGCTAAGTCAACACAGGGGCAAATAACTTTGTATTTGGATCTCTGTCAGTGCCAACAGTTGCTGCTTTTTCTCCCCTTTTGGTACACCTGAATGTTATAAAGCACAAGTGGGGGTGGGGGGTAAGCAAGTGAAACCAATAACTCCCCCTGCCTCCTCTTACTTGTTCACATTTAGAGTAAAAACATTTCGCCAGATTCAGTTCTTGTGAAGCTCGTGACAAACCCAAATTTGACCTGATGGTTGCAGTAGCCGTGTTGTCAGAGAGACAACATGTCAGGATGACACACAGGCCTTTGTTTAGGACTGCAGGCACCTTAAGTATGTTGAGTATGTGCGTGTGTGTCTAGTTTGCCCCAGCCATTCACGTGTCGGTACTCATTGGCCTTAGCAAATTATGTGTCGGTACTCAATCTGCCCCAGCCATTCACGTGTCGGTACTCATTGGCCTTACCAGATTATGTGTCGGTACTCAATCTGCCCCAGCCATTCACGTGTCGGTACTCATTAGCCCCAGTTATCTATTCCCTGTGGTTATGACGTAGCTGTGCAGCGAGCCAGTCTAACCGTGTGAACACAGCCTTAGGGAATTCCCATCTAACCTCCTTGTCACACGAATATCAAACAGCTTGAAGTGAAACTATGGAAACAAACTAGAAAGACATCCAAATAAATGTAAGTCTAGGCTGGCCTACTGAATGTTTCATAGGGACCTAATTGTAATCTGCAGAAACATGCTACATTTGTCCGTAGAATTCTTTATAAGTGCAAATCTCTCTCTCTCTCTTCCTCGCGCTCTCTCTCTCTATCATCTATTTTATCTATTTTTGTCTGTATCATATGGGATTAATTTAACGATTTGCACACGGCGCTGACGTAATGATACAATTCTACAAAGGTTTACGGCACTGCAATGATTTTTTAAATGTTTACTTTTGTCTAGGTCACCTCTACTCGAGACTGACCAGTAGCACAATATATTATGTGTACGTACTTTTGTAAATAATAGGTAGATGTCAAATACCAGATCTAAACTAGACCTCATGAATAGCCATGAGTGTGTTCCAGATATGGACAGTCACAACTCGAATCTGACCCTGAAGTGTTAATTATAGTGTGACGGTCACCTATCGTGAAAATGAAAACAAGACCTTAAACATCTCCCCTACCTGGCGCCCTAAGGTGAAAAAAATATTTTTGTTACCCTGTACGGCGAGGTCCCATGTTTACCAAATTATTTGGTTTATTGTTATTTCTATTTTGTGTCACCTTCACGGACTGGGTGTCGTCTGCAATATCAGTGCACTACTTGTATTCGCTTACCAAAATTAATATTCAAATTGATCGCACATTTTATAGGCCTATATAATGTGAATGTGGTCCGTGGTGGAGGTTTTAGGACTCGTGACTTTGTTTTCTTTAGTATTTTGCTCGCAGCTCAATGGTGAACTAGTTGCAGACGCTTCGTTAGAGGGAGGAGAGAAGGGGGAAAAATGTTTATTTCTAATTAACGTAATCATTTTTTTTTCCTTGGTAAAAATGCCGGCGCATGTTCATGAAAGGTTATGCTCGAACGATACTGGTGTGCGACGAGAACAAAAAAAGCAGTAATCGAATCTATCCACTCACGTTCTTATCTGTGGTTGGCCCACCTTTTCTTGGGCTCAGCTCAATCAGTTTTTCACTGAACAATAGCGTCTCGTTGTAAAAGCTCTTCCCATCTCCCCTGTCTGCTGGACTAAACCATTTCCTACTACAGTGTTGGTACTCATAACTTTTTCTTTTATTTAAAGAAAAAAAAAACTGGACGCACCTACCCTCCTGTTCTACTTCTCCCTTTCCTCGTAGCGTTCTATCTCGGGTCACGCCGGACAGGGCGCGGGAACAACACAATTCGCGTATGTGACTGAAACCCAGCGAGGACGAGGAAGCAGCCAGAGAGAGAGAGAGAGAGAGAGAGAGAGAGAAGTGAGTGGTGGCACCCGTGGGTCGTGTTTATGTTGTTTGTTGTGCAACACGCCGGCCCCACATTCCAAACGGAATGACACCATTGAGGGTTTCCCCCTTCATCGATGTGCTCACAGCTTGAGCCGTGCGACTGTTGTCATTCAGTTTGGTGCCACATAACGGACAGTGCGTGTTACAGCAGACGTGAACAGCGCGTGTTTTTTGTTGATATTCTTGACTTGCCAGTGTGACTGTGTAGGGTCGTGATTTCAAATTGGATGGATGGATCTACCATAGGCCTACCTAATGGAGCATTTATAATCGTAAATTCCAGTCACAATTTTGATAATAAGTGTAGAGTATACTAATATAGCTCTACTAGATCTAAATTAATTTTAAAATCTAATATTTGGATATATCACACTGTTGTGTAGTCTAGATCTATTTCATTGCCATTGGACTATTCTTTATTTCGTGTTACTGGTCATTCTAAATAGAGAATTTGATCTAAATTAGTTTTATAGATAGATCTATAATGTCTAGATTTACATAGATCTAGATCTATATCTTGCTAATGGGGGCCAGCGCATTTCTTCATCATTGTGATATATATCATAGTCTATATAGAACTAGTCTAGCTTCAGCCTTCTTAATATGGCATGATGGTTCTGAACTTGATAGATTCTTGATCTAGTTTAAAATACATGTAGATCTATAATCTATCTTCATCTATATCTGATCTAGTCTATATCTGTTTCTATCTTATTGTATAACTTACAGACAGTACTTAAAAATGAAAATTATTTCATCTGTCGCATATCCGTATTTTAACCTAGGACCTAGATCCAGAATTATATCTTTATTTAGAGCTAGTTTCTATTCGTTTATATCAGTGAGATACCAACCATTCTTCACATTCATTGGTTTTCGTGACTTTTTGTCAATCCTAACGCTGTCTAAAATAAATTGTAGTAGGCTTTTAAAGTGAAAAAAAATATTTTTATATAAAACCATAAACTCGTATGTTTGTGCATGTAACATATTAAATAGCATTCAATGAAAAATACTTGATAAGACATATTTCATTTATGAGGTAGGCCCGCTGACCAAGCGGTTACGCTTCCGAATCTGGGGTCATGGGTTCGAATCTCGGTGAAGAATTAGAATCTCGGGATTTTAAGGGTACCTGAGTTTAGTTGAGAAAAGTAAAGGCGGTTGATCGTTGTGCTGGCCATATGACACCCTGCTCGTTAACCGTTGGCCAAAGAAACAACTGACCATAATATCATCTACCCCAGTGATGCTCAGCCTAATTCGACATGCGGGCCATTTTTATTTCGACACTCATGTCGCGGGCCACATGACCGAAAATGTACATAAACGAAATGAAATTGACCTAAAAGAATTTTATTAGAAACCAGTGGATCTAATACTTGCATTAATTATAGGATATTAACTGGCTTCATTTCTCTCTTAAAATGTGAGCATCTTTGTAGCTAGCTTTACCAACGACTCATTTTCTTGTCTCTTTTTGGTAAATATTCCCATCGATCCTCCAATTTCTAGGCTTAGTTTAACGACCTTTTATTCGCGGCTCAAACCAAGAATGCCGTAATATTTGTTTTATAAAGCCGTAGATATGTTGTTGTTTTTTAAAACAGCTACAATTTACAAAACAAATATGTTGGTTTATTATCATGTTCCAAATAAAAAAAAAATTAAAGATCCGTTCAATTTTCCAGGTATGATTCTAAATTCAGAGTCAACTTGTAGTTTCTTCGGATCTCTCATTTCCTAAACCTACAAATTTTAAATGGCATGTAACCAATTCATCAGATAAAAAGTCAGGACCCTAACGTGGGTAAAGATAAATTTTTCAACATAATCTACACTTTGTGCAGACGTTTCGGCGGGCCGGATAAAACCACATCGCGGGCCGGATCTGGCCCGCGGGCCGTATTTTGGGCATCACTGATCTACCCTATAGATCTCAAGGTCTGAAGAGGGAACTTTACAGCTTTTTCTAAGATGTTGTTCCGATGAAAACTTACTGTTTACTTCGGTGTGGGAAGTGTTCAGCAAAGTAGAGCTTACAGTTTTGGATTGAGGCTAAGTGCTAGATTTGTGTGTGTTTGTAAACAAACGTCCTTTAGTCTTAGTGGAAGGTCACGACTCTGTGTGTGTGTGTGTGTTGTACTTAATTCAAGTGGATTACATTCGGATAAACACGCTCGCTTTCAAGTGTTTTGTGTCGCCAAGTTCATTGTTGCAAGCCACTGTAAGTGTGTGGAGACTGTTTAGAATGGTTTCTTGAGGCTTTAATAATTGTTTAAAACATTTTGTTTACAAGAATATGACGATTCATCCCCCCCCCCTTCTCCAAAAAGAAAAAAAAAAGACTAGATCCTAATCACATTAGAGTCAAAGCTCTTCACGTGTTCGTATTCTCTAGTTTTTCTGTCAGTCACAAATTTCATTTTTTTTTATTCTAATCACTATTACTTTGAAATGCATTTATTGCCGGGAACGAATTGTCGTTGATTCATTTGTCTGTTATGGAACCCTCTCTCGTCCCAATCTCAACCATTTCTCTCTGCTCCCTTTCTATCACTCACCTCTCCCCCCCCCCCCTCCGCTCAATATCATTTTATATCTTCTCGCTTAGCCTTCTCTTATTTCTCTTTCCAATACTTTAACCCCTCACTTTTTTCCTGCATTCTCTCTCTCTCTCTCTCTGACTCTTTTTTTATATCCATGTTCTCTCTCACACTTGTATGTCTGATGTCATCCTGTGTTGAGTGTCTGTGACAAGCTATCTCGTGAATTTGCCAATTGCTGTCCAGTATCTGTTACAGCTCTGTCAGCAGTGGTTCTCATTCAGATGGCGGCTGAATATAGAAATAGATTTGTGCCGTTTCGTTCACTACTACCTTAGGCTCGTTGCAATGCTTTAGTCGTCTCCGTCGTTTATTGTCACTGCCATAGGGTAATAGGTCATGGTACTTCAGTCAGATCCTGTGTCTGTATTACCATGGTACTTCAGTCAGATCCTGTGTCTGTATTACCATGGTACTTCAGTCAGATCCTGTGTCTGTATTACCATGGTACTTCAGTCAGATCCTGTGTCTGTGTTACCATGGTACTTCAGTCAGATCCCGTGAGTCTGTGCTACCATGGTACTTCAGTCAGATCCCGTGAGTCTGTGTTACCATGGTACTTCAGTCAGATCCTGTGTCTGTATTACCATGGTACTTCAGTCAGATCATGTGAGTCTGTGTTACCATGGTACTTCAGTCAGATCCTGTGTCTGTGTTACCATGGTACTTCAGTCAGATCCTGTGTCTGTGTTACCATGGTACTTCAGTCAGATCCTGTGTCTGTGTTACCATGGTACTTCAGTCAGATCCTGTGAGTCTGTGCTACCATGGCACTTCAGTCAGATCCCGTCTGTGCTACCATGGTATTTCAGTCAGATCTCGTGAGTCTGTGCTACCATGGCACTTCAGTCAGATCCTGTAAGTCTGTGCTACCATGGCACTTTAGTCAGATCCTGTAAGTCTGTGCTACTATGGCACTTCAGTCAGATCCCGTGAGACTGTACTACCATGGCACTTCAGTCAGATCCCGTGAGTCTGTGTTACCATGGTACTTCAGTCAGATCCTGTGAGTCATTGATATTTTAGTCACACCTGTAGTGAAAAGAAATAAGCATTACCTCAACTTCCTATCGATTGTGCATTATGTCAGAGTGAAAGTGCAGTTCATGTTTGCCATACAACCCATTCAGCATCAGGGCCGGACCTTTGCGGTCGCAGTGGGCCCCTCACTTCCATAGGCCCCTCGGAATCCGTTTCGCATTGGGCCCCGCAATAGCTAGGAGCGGCCCTGTTCAGCATTACCCATTAGATACCAGTTTAATGTGACTTGATATTTTCATTCACCCTGTTCTTTGTGAGGCTGCTTTTTTCTTTTTTCCAATAATCAGTGTCTTATTCATACAGACTAGATTAGCATGCTAAGGCAACAGTCCTTTAAGCGTTGACTAAACAGAGACCTCGTTTCTTTTGTCTGCTCTAATGAAACAACAGGTTTGATATTCCATTATTTGAATCTATTAAGTTAGGTCAGTGTAGTTAACCCTTGTAAGCTTGACCTTAGGAATACTTCATTAAAAGTAGTCCTATCCTTTCCCCTTCCCCTTTTTTCTATAACAAGTATCGGTTTGATCGACATTATTTGCCATAGAAAATGTAGTGTTTTTCAGAAAGTAATGATATTCAACAAAAAAACAAACAAAAAAACAACAGAAGTCTCGGAACTTTGTTCGGCATTCTTTGCAAAGTACCAGGTTATGATAGTTGAAAACACATAACGTCGGCTTGGTTATTACATTGAACCAATTTGTACAATACATTTATTACTATTCTGAAAACAAGTATGACGAAAGATTTTTCTACACTTCATGGATGGCGCACCGAAATTCCAGCGTGTCTGGCTTTGTGTCTACTTCATCAAAAGTTGAATATTAACCTTGAGGTCTGCTTCGACCTTAACTCTTATGGACTCTTTTGACTTCTCTCCCCCTTTTTTGTGCATTGGTCCCACGTGGAACTTCTCTCTGAAAGCCAGGGGAAGTTAGTCTTGAATATCAACTTCTGACTTTCAGTTATCCAATTGATTTGATGAATAGATCGTTACCAGAACTAAGATATACAGAGTTAATTTTGTGAAATGGACATGGGCGCTGGCAAGTCATTTCCTTGTTTAATTTCAACTCTAATTATGAGATCTAGTGTAGCTTCGTAGCATCCTTGCCGAATTAGGACCATTCTTAAGTCTAGCGCCCTAATGTTAAAACGTATTTATTTAGTAAAAATGTCTCGCCCCCGCACCTGGGGGCACTGGGAACTTGGATGGGGGGAAATATTTTGAACTACTGGCGCTAACATTGAATCACGATAAGTACTTCTCTGACTATCTGATGAAGTGTACAAAGGTGAGATGGAATTCCTCATCACTCACGCCCTGAGAGCGCTTGTAGGTAATAACACGTGTGCTGGAGCGTGCGACATCTGGTGTCATGATAAATGACATTCTGATACAGTTAGGATGGCTTGACCTTGCGCGTTGTGTGCATATCGAATGGCGTATAGGCAGTTCGTTAAATGTCAGGCCAGGCAAATGCTGGAGGTCGAAAGCTACGCCCTGCTGCCATTGACACACATTTTAAAAAGTTTGCTACATCGTAAAGTGTCAGCGGTGGTCAGTTCTCCAAACGTGGTGCCACTAAGTCAGTTTTCCTCTTTGTGTAGCACTAGTGATCACGTGGTCCGTTAATATCCCCATTTGTTTCCCTCCCAACCCTCTACTCTCCACCCGACCCCTCCACGCTTGGCGGAAATGAATCTTCATTCCCAGAATTCTATGACACAATTGAATGTCCTGTGGGACATCATTTTGATCCTCTCCGTGTCCTGGGAGAGAAGCTGGAGATGTCAATAAAGTTTGCCGTTAGTGATGAACAAACTTTGAACTTGGAGGTCAGAAACTCGAGCTTTCCGAAAGCTACTTTCGGATTGTTTTGACCATGAGACAGCCTCAATTGAGCAAATAGATTAGGAAATGGAAGAGTTAGTAACTTGACGAGCTTGTGGAGAAGCTCATCCTAGTGAGTAAGCGTACACTCCAGGACAGTGCACCGTCTAGACTAAAGCGTGTTTGATAGTGCATATAGGCTTCTAGGGAAAACTTTTTAGACACAGTACTGATTGCGTTATAAGGCCACGAGCACTTTGTTCTTACCTAAAATGTCATATCATTATGAAAGTTTGTACTCTAAAAATAGTAAGACATGAGATTTTAGTAAGATGGACTCTTTTATTCTAAGTCATTTTTATTTCAAAATGTTTATACAAGCTTTTTTATTTCAAAATGTTTATACAAGCTCTAGGGTTCTTGTAATGTTTGAAAGAGAATCACCATTACTTGGCTCTTGCTGGCGTTGAATAGGAGACTGTGTTACTTGGCTCTTTTTTGGGGGTTGAATTACTGTTACTTGGCTCTTGCTGACATTGAATGAGAGACAATGTTATTGGCTGTGGCTGCTAAAATATAGTTTTAAAGATAGGCGTGAAAGCCCATTAAGAACATGGCCATTCTAGGATATCGCCTCGAAAGAAAAAAAAAAATAGCGGACGCCCGCCCCTCTGACAGTAAGTGTCTACGTTCAGGACAGGAAGTGCTGAACACGAACGGTATTGATTTTCGCGTCGGGTGTCCATTGTCTGATGTATTGCCCACCTCTTTCTCCCCCTTTAAAGAATTCCTTTCTTTTTGGGTAGGCTCGTGTATCTATTTCTTGACAATTATCCTGGTCGGTTCTCTTGTATTAAAGGATTACATGAGGTTTTAAAGTCTTTGGCATTTTTCTGGATGTTTTCTTTTTATCTTAAAGGAGAGTTCTTTAAGGCTTTAAAGTTTCGACGTTCCAAGGTGTAATTTATAACTTTTGAATCTTTTCGGATACTTATTGTAGCATGAAGTTTTGTTTTGCTCCGATTGTTGTATATAGTTAGGAATGCGTGACAGTCTTATTAAGATGCAACATCTTCAATTGTATAAGTGAATGATTTGTATAGTTATGCGTGTGTGATTTAGTTGGCTACAGTATCATTTGGTTACTTTGTGTAGTGACTTTAAAAAAAAACAACAATTTATCAGTATTTTAAGTGTTTAGTCAAACCCAAACAAAAAAAAAAAAAAAGAGGTTCAGACAAATAGATAAGAACTTTTTCTCTCCCCCCATCTATTTGGTAAATGAGAAATAACGCAGATACATTTATCTCCCCTGAGATTTATAAATAGTACTTTTGTTCCATCATATGGCAGATATCTATATTTGAAACACTTTTGTTTCCACTTCAAGTTCTTGTTTTAGTTTTGTTTCTGATGCATATTTTGTGATTTACAGACACAAATATATATCAATATTTATAGGACTGAAGAAAACAGCACACTTTTTTCCTTGGCACAGTCTGCAAAATAGCTCACAGCTCAGCAGCAATAAAGCTAGCTAGAAGAAGAAGAAGATAGGACTTTTAAGCCAGTGTTCCTTAGTGTACACGTTGCCCCTTCCTTGGGGGTACTTTTTCTAAAGATAAAGGGAAATGATGGAATAATAGAGACCATTTCGTTGAATGTGTACATCATTTAAAACCTGCTTGTCAAGTATGTTTTATGTCCCTTTGTTTTAGCCTAACAGAAATGTCCAAGACTTGATGTTGTTATGCTTGATTTTATATTAGAGTATACATTCCGATAATCTATTTAGTATGACGGGTGTTGGTGCTAGCCTTTCTGCCCTGGTATTGCCTTCGAGTCCATTTTCTAATCGTTTCAAATTATTTGCTCCCCACGCGCCCCCTACTCCCTCTGCTGGTCAGAGTCGTCGTTTGAATATTTATGGCATCCTTGATTATATTCGATCTGCCGGTCCAGATCGATAGTGTGAGAGACACGTGACCTCTTTTGTTGACTGTGTTTTTTCAGCCCATTTCCCGTCAGTTTGTCTTTTTCACTCAAGTTATTCCCACTGCCTTCACGTCTTTCTGTCTTTATGATCTTTCTCTCTGTCTCACTTGTCTTCTTTCTGTCTCATTTATGATCTTTCTCTCTGTCTCATTTATGATCTTTCTCTCTGTCTCACTTGTCTTCTTTCTGTCTCATTTATGATCTTTCTCGCTGTCTCATTTATGATCTTTCTCTCTGTCTCATTTATGATCTTTCTCTCTGTTTCATTTATGATCTTTCTCTCTGTCTCATTTATGATCTTTCTCTCTGTCTCACTTGTCTTCTTTCTGTCTCATTTATGATCTTTCTCTCTGTCTCATTTATGATCTTTCTCTCTGTCTCATTTATGATCTTTCTCTCTGTCTCATTTATGATCTTTCTCTCTGTCTCATTTATGATCTTTCTCTCTGTCTCATTTATGATCTTTCTCTCTGTCTCATTTATGATCTTTCTCTCTGTCTCATTTATGATCTTTCTCTTTGTTTCATTTATGATCTTTCTCTTTGTTTCATTTGTCTTCTTTCTGTCTCATTTATGATCTTTCTCTCTGTCTCATTTATGATCTTTCTCTCTCTCATTTATGATCTTTCTCTTTGTTTCACTTGTCTTCTTTCTGTCTCATTTATGATCTTTCTCTCTGTCTCATTTATGATCTTTCTCTCTGTCTCATTTATGATCTTTCTCTCTGTCTCATTTATGATCTTTCTCTCTGTCTCATTTATGATCTTTCTCTGTGTCTCACTTGTCTTCTTTCTGTCTCATTTATGATCTTTCCTTTGTTTCATTTATGATCTTTCTCTCTGTCTCACTTGTCTTCTTTCTGTCTCATTTATGATCTTTCTCTCTGTCTCATTTATGATCTTTCTCTCTGTCTCATTTATGATCTTTCTCTCTGTCTCATTTATGATCTTTCTCTCTGTCTCATTTATGATCTTTCTCTCTGTCTCATTTATGATCTTTCTCTCTGTCTCATTTATGATTTTTCTCTCTGTCTCATTTATGATCTTTCTATCTGTCTCATTTATGATCTTTCTCTCTGTCTCACTTGTCTTCTTTCTGTCTCATTTATGATCTTTCTCTCTGTCTCATTTATGATCTTTCTCTCTGTTTCATTTATGATCTTTCTCTCTGTTTCATTTATGAGCTTTCTCTCTGTCTCATTTATGATCTTTCTCTCTGTTTCATTTATGATCTTTCTCTCTGTCTCATTTATGATCTTTCTCTCTGTCTCATTTATGATCTTTCTCTCTGTTTCATTTGTCTTCTTTCTGTCTCATTTATGATCTTTCTCTCTGTTTCATTTATGATCTTTCTCTCTGTTTCATTTGTCTTCTTTCTGTCTCATTTATGATCTTTCTCTCTGTTTCATTTATGATCTTTCTCTCTGTTTCATTTGTCTTCTTGCTGTCTCATTTATGATCTTTCTCTCTGTCTCATTTATAATCTTTCTCTCTGTTTCATTTGTCTTCTTTCTGTTTCATTTATGATCTTTCTCTCTGTTTCATTTATGATCTTTCTCTCTGTCTCATTTATTATCTTTCTCTCTGTTTCATTTATGATCTTTCTCTCTGTTTCATTTGTCTTCTTTCTGTCTCATTTATGATCTTTCTCTCTGTCTCATTTATGATCTTTCTCTCTGTCTCATTTATGATCTTTCTCTCTGTCTCATTTATGATCTTTCTCTCTGTTTCATTTATGATCTTTCTCTCTGTTTCATTTATGATCTTTCTCTCTGTCTCACTTGTCTTCTTTCTGTCTCATTTATGATCTCTCTCTCTGTTTCATTTATGATCTTTCTCTCTGTTTCATTTATGATCTTTCTCTCTGTCTTATTTATGATCTTTCTCTGTTTCATTTATGATCTTTCTCTCTGTTTCATTTGTCTTCTTTCTGTCTCATTTATGATATTTCTCTCTGTCTCATTTATGATCTTTCTCTCTGTTTCATTTATGATCTTTCTCTCTGTTTCATTTATGATCTTTCTCTCTGTTTCATTTATGATCTTTCTCTCTGTCTCACTTGTCTTCTTTCTGTCTCATTTATGATCTTTCTCTCTGTTTCATTTATGATCTTTCTCTCTGTTTCATTTATGATCTTTCTCTCTGTTTCATTTATGATCTTTCTCTCTGTCTCACTTGTCTTCTTTCTGTCTCATTTATGATCTTTCTCTCTGTTTCATTTATGATCTTTCTCTCTGTCTCATTTATGATCTTTCTCTCTGTTTCACTTGTCTTCTTTCTGTTTCATTTATGATCTTTCTCTGTTTCATTTATGATCTTTCTCTCTGTCTCATTTATGATCTTTATCCCTGTCTCACTTGTCTTCTTTCTGTCTCATTTATGATCTTTCTCTATGTCTCATTTATGATCTTTCTCTCTGTTTCATTTATGATCTTTCTCTCTGTTTCATTTATGATCTTTCTCTCTGTTTCATTTATGATCTTTCTCTCTGTCTCATTTATGATCTTTCTCTCTGTTTCATTTATGATCTTTCTCTCTGTCTCATTTATGATCTTTCTCTCTGTCTCATTTATGATCTTTCTCTCTGTTTCATTTGTCTTCTTTCTGTCTCATTTATGATCTTTCTCTCTGTTTCATTTATGATCTTTCTCTCTGTTTCATTTGTCTTCTTTCTGTCTCATTTATGATCTTTCTCTCTGTTTCATTTATGATCTTTCTCTCTGTCTCACTTGTCTTCTTTCTGTCTCATTTATGATCTTTCTCTCTGTCTCATTTATGATCTTTCTCTCTGTCTCATTTATGATCTTTCTCTCTGTCTCATTTATGATCTTTCTCTCTGTCTCATTTATGATCTTTCTCTCTGTCTCATTTATGATCTTTCTCTCTGTCTCATTTATGATTTTTCTCTCTGTCTCATTTATGATCTTTCTATCTGTCTCATTTATGATCTTTCTCTCTGTCTCACTTGTCTTCTTTCTGTCTCATTTATGATCTTTCTCTCTGTCTCATTTATGATCTTTCTCTCTGTTTCATTTATGATCTTTCTCTCTGTTTCATTTATGAGCTTTCTCTCTGTCTCATTTATGATCTTTCTCTCTGTTTCATTTATGATCTTTCTCTCTGTCTCATTTATGATCTTTCTCTCTGTCTCATTTATGATCTTTCTCTCTGTTTCATTTGTCTTCTTTCTGTCTCATTTATGATCTTTCTCTCTGTCTCATTTATGATCTTTCTCTCTGTTTCATTTGTCTTCTTTCTGTCTCATTTATGATCTTTCTCTCTGTTTCATTTATGATCTTTCTCTCTGTTTCATTTGTCTTCTTGCTGTCTCATTTATGATCTTTCTCTCTGTCTCATTTATAATCTTTCTCTCTGTTTCATTTGTCTTCTTTCTGTTTCATTTATGATCTTTCTCTCTGTTTCATTTATGATCTTTCTCTCTGTCTCATTTATTATCTTTCTCTCTGTTTCATTTATGATCTTTCTCTCTGTTTCATTTGTCTTCTTTCTGTCTCATTTATGATCTTTCTCTCTGTCTCATTTATGATCTTTCTCTCTGTCTCATTTATGATCTTTCTCTCTGTCTCATTTATGATCTTTCTCTCTGTTTCATTTATGATCTTTCTCTCTGTTTCATTTATGATCTTTCTCTCTGTCTCACTTGTCTTCTTTCTGTCTCATTTATGATCTCTCTCTCTGTTTCATTTATGATCTTTCTCTCTGTTTCATTTATGATCTTTCTCTCTGTCTTATTTATGATCTTTCTCTGTTTCATTTATGATCTTTCTCTCTGTTTCATTTGTCTTCTTTCTGTCTCATTTATGATATTTCTCTCTGTCTCATTTATGATCTTTCTCTCTGTTTCATTTATGATCTTTCTCTCTGTTTCATTTATGATCTTTCTCTCTGTCTCACTTGTCTTCTTTCTGTCTCATTTATGATCTTTCTCTCTGTTTCATTTATGATCTTTCTCTCTGTTTCATTTATGATCTTTCTCTCTGTTTCATTTATGATCTTTCTCTCTGTCTCACTTGTCTTCTTTCTGTCTCATTTATGATCTTTCTCTCTGTTTCATTTATGATCTTTCTCTCTGTCTCATTTATGATCTTTCTCTCTGTTTCACTTGTCTTCTTTCTGTTTCATTTATGATCTTTCTCTGTTTCATTTATGATCTTTCTCTCTGTCTCATTTATGATCTTTATCCCTGTCTCACTTGTCTTCTTTCTGTCTCATTTATGATCTTTCTCTATGTCTCATTTATGATCTTTCTCTCTGTTTCATTTATGATCTTTCTCTCTGTTTCATTTATGATCTTTCTCTCTGTTTCATTTATGATCTTTCTCTCTGTCTCATTTATGATCTTTCTCTCTGTCTCATTTATGATCTATCTCTCTGTCTCATTTATGATCTTTCTCTCTGTCTCACTTGTCTTCTTTCTGTTTCATTTATGATCTTTCTCTCTGTTTCATTTATGATCTTTCTCTCTGTCTCATTTATGATCTTTCTCTCTGTCTCATTTATGATCTTTCTCTCTGTCTCATTTATGATCTTTCTCTGTCTCATTTATGATCTTTCTCTCTGTCTCATTTATGATCTTTCTCTCTGTCTCATTTATGATCTTTCTCTCTGTCTCACTTGTCTTCTTTCTGTCTCATTTATGATCTTTCTCTCTGTCTCATTTATGATCTTTCTCTCTGTCTCATTTATGATCTTTCTCTCTGTTTCATTTGTCTTCTTTCTGTCTCATTTATGATCTTTCTCTCTGTCTCATTTATGATCTTTCTCTCTGTCTCATTTATGATCTTTCTCTCTGTCTCATTTATGATCTTTCTCTCTCTCATTTATGATCTTTCTCTCTGTCTCATTTATGATCTTTCTTTCTGTCTCACTTGTCTTCTTTCTGTCTCACTTGTCTTCTTTCTGTCTCACTTGTCTTCTTTCTGTCTCACTTGTCTTCTTTCTGTCTCACTAATGCCCATTCTCTGGCTTTCTAATACTCCTCTCCTTTGTTTAATTAGTGTTCTTTCTCTAAGTAATATCAATGCTATTTCTCTGTCTCACTAATACTTTCTCTCTCTCTCTCTCTAACTAATGATCTGTCTGTCTCCTCCCCCTCTCCTTCTCGAACATTCAAATCTTTAGGGTACATTTGAAATAATGTGTTCAGTTAGTTGCTGCTGTAGGTTGACAAGGTTAGCAAAACTCCTTGGAAAAGGGATGGGGGGGGGGTGGAAAATGACAGCAATATTCCTGCTGTGAGTTTTAGTTTGGTAGACAAGAAATAAAAAAAATGGGTGGGGGCTGTTGTTGACTTGTAGCACCAAACTGACTCGGTGTCGGCGTATTATGTCTTAACTAATACAACTTGAAATAAATGGAATAACTTCTTTGTGAACTATACTAAATATGTTTTATTAGAATAGAGACAAAATCAAGTAGATATGAGATAAAATAAATGTACTAGACTTTAGTCATAATTTTTAACAAAATGTAACTCACAATAATAACAACCTTTCAGTCTCACGTTCTGGTGTCGTCTGTCCTAAATAAGACTGTTGACGACACTGCCACCTATCTTGCATCATTCACAACCAATCGCTAACCTCTTCCCACTGTCACCATAGAAACACACACACACTCCATGACAGGCGGAATTTGATTTGTAATTTTCCTTTTTTTTTTTTGGTTGGGGTGGGGGTGTCATTATGTTGGAAACTTTGGTCTAATAAACGTAGATGACATCTGGAACAATTTCATGACAAAATTATCTCCGCAATTAAAAAAAAAACGCATTTAAGATTGTCAGAGATAATTATTCGAAGCAAAGAGTTGACATGACAAGTATACATTCTGTCCAGTGCTTTCCATGTCATGATGCAATTCATCATTGGAAAAAAAGAAATGGATTTTTAAAATGTTTTTAATTGTATCCATTACATTTTTTTAGCACCCGTGGCCGTTGGTCTTCGAGATTCTGTTTTACAATCTAAACATTACAAAACTCAAGAAATAATTTGTTATGAATATTTTATATTCCTCAAAAAGTTAAGCAAGAATTAGGGGCGCCACTGCCAGGCTGTGATTATTTAAAAGTTTGGCTGATTTTGTCCATTATCTGTATAGATCTTGACATAGTTTTAATAGTGCACTAGCCGCTGAGTAGACCTGGTTGTTTCATGTTAGTTTTAATAGTGCACTAGCCGCTGAGTAGATCTGGCTGTTTCATGTTAGTTTTAATAGTGCACTAGCCGCTGAGTAGATTTGGTTGTTTCATGTTAGTTTTAATAGTGCACTAGCCGCTGAGTAGATCTGGTTGTTTCATGTTAGTTTTAATAGTGCACTAGCCGCTGAGTAGATCTGGTTGTTTCATGTTAGTTTTAATAGTGCACTAGCCGCTGAGTAGACCTGGCTGTTTCATGTTAGTTTTATTAGTGCACTAGCCGCTGAGTAGATCTGGTTGTTTCATGTTAGTTTTAATAGTGCACTAGCCGCTGAGTAGATCTGGTTGTTTCATGTAGCTGTTTTAATGGCCAACAAGTTGAACACGTATGTTGAGCCGTTCCTTTGGTTGCTGAGCCGTTCCTGTGGTTGCTGAGCCGTTCCTTTGGTTGCTGAGCCGTTCCTGTGGTTGCTGAGCCGTTCCTTTGGTTGCTGAGCCGTTCCTGTGGTTGCTGAGCCGTTCCTTTGGTTGCTGAACCGTTCCTGTGGTTGCTGAGCCGTTCCTTTGGTTGCTGAACCGTTCCTTTGGTTGCTGAGCCGTTCCTTTGGTTGCTGAGCCGTTCCTTTGGTTGCTTGAACTTTGATTAAAAAAAAAGTCCATTGCTAAAACCAAACCTCAACGTTGACCAATAATGTGCCGTTAAATGGATTGACCTAGCCATCTCGGGGAGGCCTGTATATTTTGTGATTTAGACTTACCTAACTTCGTCTCTCGCACTCCCTGTATTCTAAGTGTTCGCCTCATTCTCCGCCGGTATTTAAACATTCCTGGCAATGCTCAGAGTAACGTTACCTAGCAGACGACAGTTATTCGCCTACAATAATTTCAGAGATATACTCTGATAATCAACTTAGAAGATGGACATGTTCTTTTCTACTCAAACAGTTTTTATAGTCTCACGGAGCTCTCCCGTTAAAAACAAAAAATAGATTAAATCATTAAAATTTATCGTTCAGTTTTTAAATGTTTCTAAATATCTGCACCATGAAATCCACACATAATTTATAATACGTTTTGGATTTAGCGATTGTGTGTACTATGTATGCATAACTGAATTTTTTTTTTTAAAGTGAATGTCTTTCTCTAAAAGCTGTATATATCCCTGCGTTTTAGCAGTGAAGTGTTTATTTTGTGTTTTATGAAAAAATTCTGTCGATGACATTTCATTTCGTTGAACTAAATGGACAATTTTTTGTGGGAGTTAAATTCAATTTGGTTCATTCAGTGAATTCAGAGACACGTCATAGGAAAAAATATTTTTTTTTTTGAGATTTAAAATTGTATTTTCTCTGACCACTAGATCACAACAATCGTTTTGTGCGTAAAAATTGATTGACAGCAGCTAATTACACGTATATCTTTTTGTTGGATATATCAGTTTTCTTTTGTTCTGTTTGGATATCGTCAGGAAAAAAATTGTTCCTCCTGGACATTTGCTCTAACTCTCGAAATGGCTCTTGTCCATGGGTGATCGTAGCCTCGCCCAGAGCACACCGGCCACAATGAGAGGCGGGGTACTAGAGCCACTCGAGCCGGTCGACCGGGACAACTGCATGCCGCTACAGGCGGTCATCGTCAGAAACGGCAAGATATTCGTGGACAGCATCGATAGCCTGGACCACGGCGTCAATGACGAGAATCGGAGGCTGGATGCCGAGGTCGTCGACGGAGGCCTTGACGACGACGACGTCTGTGAGAACCATGGGCCAAGCGCAGAGGTTAACGGGAGCATTGGAGGACGAGAGGAGGGCATCAGCGACGAGAACCGGAGAATGGAGGAGGAGATTGACCGCCTGACTGGGGGAAACGATGATGACGACGACATTGATAGTTGCAAGTTCTCCCAGGAAGCCTTCGACTCGTTCATGAGTGCCAGTGAAGAGAACGAGGACGAACTGGGAGACATCATGATCTACAACCAGCTGGCCAACGGCAAGGAAACGGGCATTGGCGGCAGCATTTCGGTTAGGCAAGCGTATCAGAGGCGCGGCCAGCAGAATCACATCCATCAGTTCGAGCAGTATGACTATCACCCTCACCAGCATTATCACGATAATCACGATGCGGAGGCCACCAGCGGCCCCTTTTACAACGGTGGCTTCTCGTTTCATGAAGAAGGCAACTCCAGCGTGGCCGACCTTCACTCCATCTACCTCCGGCACGGCCCTCCGGTCCACCTCATGTACGACGTTCGGAACATTTCCACCTACGAGACGAACGGTCATGAGTTGGGGGAGAGCGTTGACCCCAGCGCCAGGAATAGCAAGGCGGCTTGCCGTCGCAGAGACAGTTTAAACCTGGAAGAATACTCGACCTTCGACGAGGACGTGGAGCGCCTGCTGAGTGAAGACTTAGACTGCTCGTGGCGTTATGTCCCTTTATACCCGGAAACTTATTATAGGTAAGTATACTCTGTCGTCATATCCGAGCATGAGAAGTAAAGTAACCACAGGTGTTTAATGTTTACCTTTTGAAAACATTTAGTTTTTTCCCGTTTAAATTTAAGAGAAGTGTGTCTTTATGTGTTCTCCGCACCTTCAGACTCATTTTTTTTAAATGGTAGTGCTTATCAGTCACTTTAATCAGGCTTTATACAAGTTAATGGTCCATATATTAAAGACCATTTCCAATAGAATGAGAAATCACATGATAATAGCTACACATCCTTCTTTTTCTTGGTCTATCACGTGATGTATTCTCCCATTGCTGGTTGGTTGGATGGCTTTATTTCCTGTATATTTGTAAAGAACAAAGGCTCGTTCGTCTATCTGCTAAGCACCTATCCAGCCATCGAATGTGAGCTCTGGTAGTGCTTTAAGTTTTGTTTACCACAAATAATGTTGGCGAGACTGAACATGAACGGAATTTGGATGAAAGCGAGATAAACAGATTTTCTTTGTCTAAATCACGTTCATCTGTCCTGTCACTATTGAAGATCAATGTTTCTCTTTGATAACCCTATACCTATCAATCTTCAAGTTCACGATATACTTCTATTTCTCTGTAGTAAAGGGAGGATGTCATTCTAAGCATCGACATCACTAATCGGCACCCCAGGTATACAGAGTAACCGGTGTCAAAATGTGATCCCAGATCTCTCCCTCTTAAAGTACAAGGTGCATAACCTTTTCGCTACCTACTGTATCTCGCTACATCCAAGAGCATTCACAAGTGTAAGAACAAAACAATCAGTTCTTCTTTTCTCTGAAGTTTTTCTCGTTCTTTCTAGAAGTATTTATCATTTCCTGGCACAAAGTGATGAATGAATCTGTAAAAGCGAGAAGCCGTCGAGGTTTGAAACTTAATAGGTTTGGACAGGTGGCTTTTCTAGAAGGAAGCAAAAACAACAAATTGTTAAAAACACAAACTTTTGATCGTAATTTAATGTGTGCGTTTATTTCCCGACAGCCTCACCTTCAGCATACCTCAGGAGTTCGGGAAACGATAGTTGTTAAAAAAAAAGGGGGGGTGGGAATATATTTAGTTTGTATGCCGAGATAAACGCTCATGCGTTTTCTAATTCATCATTGGCTAGACATATCTCTGGGCTCGACAATCTCTGTGGCGAGCCGGGCTTACATTCCTGGTATTTCAATATCTGGATTCGCGTATCACCTCGCTCCTAAGTTTGCGTATCTCTTTGCTCATACATCTCTGGACTCATGTATCATTAGGCTCATTGTATCTCTGGAGTCATGTGTCACTGGATTCACGTATCTCTGGACTCACGTATTACTGGGCTCGCATATCTCTGGACTCGTGTATCACTGGGCTCGCGTATCTCTGGACTCATTTATCACTGGACTCGCGTATCTCTGAACTCATGTATCATTGGCTCGCTTATCTCTGGACTCATGTTTCACTGGGCTCGCGTATCTCTGGACTCATGTATTACTGGGATCACGTATTTTTAGACTCATGTATCACTGGGCTCGCGTATCTCTAGACTCGTGTATCATTGGCTCGCGTATCTCTGGACTCATGTATTACTGGGATCACGTATTTTTAGACTCATGTTTCACTGGGCTCGCGTATCATTGGCTCGCTTATCTCTGGACTCATGTATCACTGGGCTCGCGTATCTCTGGACTCATGTATTACTGGGCTCGCGTATCTCTGGACTCATGTATCACTGGGCTCGCGTATCTCTGGACTCATGTATCACTGGGCTCGCGTATCTCTGGACTCATGTATTACTGGGCTCAAGTATCTTTAGACTCATGTATCACTGGGATCACGTATCTCTGGACTCGTGTAACACTTGCTCACATATCTCTGAACACATGTATCTGTGGACTCGCGTATCTCTGGTCAGGTATCTTTGGGGTCCCATATGTCTTGGGCGTGCCAAATGCTGGACTCTCGTTTCTTTGGGGATCGTCATTGGTTACAAGAACTATAAAAACCATCTCATGATGATCGATAGTTGTCATAGAACGAAACAAAACACTACAAACCAACCAATCGATATGTTATTAACATGCAACTTTCAGAATCCATTGAGATGAAATAAAATGAGGCTGTTTCCTCATCCTGTGCCAAGTCATGACAGATACATCACATATACCTTTGTTCTAAAGGGGTCATGTCTCTTTTTAGTTTCCTCATCCTGTGCCAAGCCATGACAGATACATCACATATACCTGTGTTCTGAAGGGGTCATGTCTCTTTGTAGTTTCTGAATCCTGTGCCAAGTCATGACAGATACATCACATATACCTGTGTTCTAAAGGGGTCATGTCTCTTTGTAGTTTCTGAATCCTGTGCCAAGTCATGACAGATACATCACATATACTCATGTATCACTGGGATCACGTATCTCTGGACTCGTGTAACACTTGCTCACATATCTCTGAACACATGTATCTGTGGACTCGCGTATCTCTGGTCAGGTATCTTTGGGGTCCCATATGTCTTGGGCGTGCCAAATGCTGGACTCTCGTTTCTTTGGGGATCGTCATTGGTTACAAGAACTATAAAAACCATCTCATGATGATCGATAGTTGTCATAGAACGAAACAAAACACTACAAACCAACCAATCGATATGTTATTAACATGCAACTTTCAGAATCCATTGAGATGAAATAAAATGAGGCTGTTTCCTCATCCTGTGCCAAGTCATGACAGATACATCACATATACCTTTGTTCTAAAGGGGTCATGTCTCTTTTTAGTTTCCTCATCCTGTGCCAAGCCATGACAGATACATCACATATACCTGTGTTCTGAAGGGGTCATGTCTCTTTGTAGTTTCTGAATCCTGTGCCAAGTCATGACAGATACATCACATATACCTGTGTTCTGAAGGGGTCATGTCTCTTTGTAATTTCTGAATCCTGTCGCTTGATAGGTGCTGGGCTGACAAGCAAGGTGGATCATATGGTATTTCTCCTTCCCCCACCCCTCCCAATTCTTTGTAAGTCAAAGAGAAGAAAAGGCGTGGGAAAACCCTTAGAATGCTATGAATGAAAGCCAGAAGCTGGCTATTCAGTATACAGTAGAGGTACGCCTAAGCGTGCCTTGTTGAGAGCTAGGATTGATATGAGTAAGCCCCCCCCCCCCCTTATATCGGAAGGTAGATAATGGAGCGCGATCTCACCGCTGGTCCCCAATACCAGGTAAGAATTCTTTTTTTTTTTTCAAAGCTAAATGTTAGAGCGACCTGTACTGACTCGGGTCTTACCCTCCCCCTTCGCGCCCTATGGAATACCCCAGACACAGCACGAGGGAAAAAAATGCTCCCAGATGTTCCACTTTTTTGCGCCGCTCGTGCTTACAGACCACCCTTAATTCGTGTGGACATTCGAACACGTACATGTCATGGTGGCACGGCTGGCTAGACCACTGTTCACTAAGAGCGATAGTTTCAGCCTTTTCAGTATATGAAAGCCTGGCTCTATACGTACTGTTTGAGAGGACTCGACTGACGGGAAATAGAATATACACAGGGGATAACTATTTAACTAACATAGCATTCATCAAACATGAAAGCGTCTTTCTAAATGATTATGGATAAAAAAAATCTAATTAAATAGTTTCCTTAATTTAGTTCGTGTTTGTCCTTCTATAATCTATATTTAGGAGACTTCCAACCTGGTGGGCTCACGGTGCACTAGACTTCAGAGCTTTGTTTTATTTCGCTGTTTTCTGTTTCATTTTGTAGTTACATTTCGACTTCCCGCTGTTATTCCACTGAGAATCGCGCACGAGCGAACAAAACGTCTGCTAGTTCTAGCTTACTTCAGAGTAACGGGCCCTGAAGTTGTTTGTATGACGCAGCATACGGCGATGTGCACTTTGCATAGGAACGAACTAGATCCAGTAGTAACTAAACATTTGAAAGTTTAGAAAACAAACGTTTAGGCTGCAGGGTACATTTATGACCCCTCACCCTTCCCCCAACAGACATACACGCACAGTTCTGTCTGAACAGAGAATTGAGGTGCAGCAGGGTGCAGAGAATAAAGAAAGAAGTCTAAGCTTGAACGTGTGCAGCTCTAACCCACATTGTAGCTCCAAACTCAAATGACAATGAATGGTTACTGGTTGGCACAATACACTTTCTCTCCTCTCTCTACATCTGTCTGTCTGTCAGTCTTAGACAGGCCTACGATTTTACAAAAACTTACAAAATAATACATGTTGTACGTTTTAGACTGTACACTTTGTATAGAAAAGTAATGATGCCATTCATTAAAATGAAACAGACTATTTAAAACGAACAGACCATTTCAACAGCCCATTAGCAGCTAGACTGAAAAAGAAATGTAGTTCTACTGAGCGTAGATAAGATTAATGTTTACATCATATGGGTGAAAAACAAAACAGTACGACAGAAAATATAAAATATATGTTTCAGAAAGGCTCGTTCAAAAGTAACACACGCAGCACTCGGTATTTACCTTCCTTCCTTCTCACTTGGACACGTTCACTTCAATACTGACCTGTCTGGTACTCGCCCCCCCCCAACCCGCATAGTTCTCTTCAAACTTCCAGACACAGACACTAGTTTCTCTTCATTATTTCTATAACAACTACATTATACATTATCAATACAAAGTGGCATAAAGTTATGCAATGAAATCCTAATTTGCTCAAACCAATAAATAAATAAATCTACAACCAAAGAATGTTTTCCTTTCAAATGTAAACTACTATTACGTGAACACAATAGTGCTGTAGTGTGTGGGGGTGGGGGGTGGAAGAGGCAGTAAGTAAACATTAGAAAAATATCTCGCGATTCCTTGAACTCGTTAGTTCCTGTAGTTTTTTCCCCTCCATCTCACTCGAGGGTGGGGCGAGTACACCGACAAGTCAAGCGAAAGGGGAAAACAAATCTCGAAGTGCCACTTGTTGCAGACCGGATGTGGTTCTCGTGCCCCGAGCATGAAGTGTTTATCTACTTAACTGAACGTCTAAGAAAGGGGATGGGGTGGACGGTACAGAGTGAAAACTTGAATCCTCAGGTGAATGTTTTGTGTGTCGATGATAGCTCTCCTGGTTGTTGATTGACCTGGTTTGACTTGGTCCTGCAGTTAGTCCATTTGTATAGGGTTACAATGTTTTTGGTTTTACAACAATAAAACAAATTTAAAGTTTAAAGTAAAAATACATATTGCTATGCCTTGGCTATTTAGTCTTTTACGATATAGATTTCGATTTGCACTTTAAGCACGAGAACTGACATTCCACAATTTTTTGTTTGAACAACAAGAATACAACAAAAATACAAGAATACAACAGAAATACAAGAATTTAGTAATACAATACAACTAGAAAACAACAGGGTTACGTTTGTATTTACTAGTCCTACTACTGGGTTTGTCCCCTCTCTCTCAGTATACTACTTGGCCCTCTCCCTGTTACATCATCTTTTAGAACTCGTTTGAAGTCACTGCCAACTTTCATCGCACCAACACTCGGTGCATCTTAGCATTCCCCCCCCTCACCCCCTGTTTGCTACTCAAGTTCTTTACGTCGCCCCGACGGTGCAGCGGCCCCCAAAAGAAGCCTCTCTCGTCTTTGTAGCTCCCTGCAGCGTTGTATTTCCCTGGCACTCAACTCTTCGCGTGAACAGCTGGCCGGAAGAAGACGTTACTGGAAGGTTTTCTCTTTTTTTTCCCCGTTCGACAAGTTGCAGGTGACGCAATCTGTTCTGGAAATGAAAAGCGTCCGAAATGGTAGCTTGACAAAACTGTCAAACACAGAGACGGCTGGGTCAATGACTTCCTAGATTCGCTCTTCCTGTGTTTCTTAGATGTGTCAAAAGAAGAAAGTTTTCAGTAACCACAACACTGGCTAGATAGTCGAGATCCATAGAGCTAGATCTCTTTTTGTTTTTAAATCATAGTCTAACGCTAACTTTCAATAGTCGAACTTAGTTGTGTTTTTTTTAAATAGTTCTTATGCATTCTAGTTTTTTCATACTTCTACTTTCTCCACTGAATGTATCATGTAACGCTAGGATACGTCGCAATACAATAAGGAATAGATTTAGTAAATCTTGATAAATATTCAACTTTTTTTCCCTTGTGTTTTCTTTTTAAACTTTTATTCTTAGATCACACATTCTTCCTGTCTGTGGAAGTTGGTAGTTGGTCAAAACTAAACAAAAATTGAATCCTTTATTTCATGATGAAGTTTCCCACATAGTAGTCTGGCTGGTCGCGCTAATAACGTTAACAGTGTGTGTTCGATTCCCAGACTGGTCAATTATTTCTTTCTATTTATTTTTCAATTCCAAATAAAACATAAATGTTTAGTAAACTACATTATTTGAATTTAAAGTAGGAATAGATTTTTTTTGAGCCTTTTTAGACCTTTAGTAGACCTACTACTCACTGACATTGTTTTAGTCTCTGAGAGTCTTTGGCATTCTGTGGTTAATTTGTGACTTTGCCACCGCCTCGCGCGCCAGTCTAATTAATGTAATTGTCCCAAGGCACCCCGACCAAATGTCCAGGTCCTTGGATCGTTCTCCCATTTGTATCCCACAGGGGCGTTTCGGGTTTACTCGGCCTGTCCTGGAGTGTTTGGAAAGGCGTGCGTCGTTATCTGTCAACGCTCAATGCATGCCACAACAAAAGGAGAGAGGTGGGGTGCTGGGGAGCTCTGAGTGAAATAGAAATATTCTTGACGTCGGAACTAAATACTGACATGAGTGTAAAAGTAGGTCTACATTGTGAAATTAAAAATGTTGCCTATAGTTAACTCTTTCTCTCCGTAATTATTTACCACATACTGGTGGAATCAACGCTGGTATCGTCAGTTAGGAGAGAAGGAGTTAAGTGAGGGTTCATTTAAATTGTTCAGCTAGCTTGTTGTAAGATAGTTTTTTTTTAAATATTTTTTTTTGAAGTCTAAATTGTATTACCTACTATCCTTATGCTCTAGAATATGAACAAAGAAACTTGGAGTAGGCCCGATCTCTAGCAATCACAATCTGTTTTTGGAAATAATAGCAACAAAAGTTTTAATTATCAATCTCCTGCATGTACTTTTAATGTAAACAAATTTAACACGCGTCGAGAATATATTATTAACACTATGCTACGATCGTGGGGAAAATTTGTCAGTGAACGATTTGTCGTGAACCAACTGTCGGTGAACAAGTTGTCTGTAAGCCAGTTGTCGGTGAGCAATGTGTTGGGTGAACGAAATGTCAGTGAACGATTTGTTGTGGAACCGTGTGTGTGTGTGTAATTAAAAGGTTTAGCTTGTAATAATTTGATGTATTGCATAGATACGACTTAGTCGCCATGAATTCAGATAGCACTGGTTTCTGGTGTAGTGACCTTGACATCAAGATAGTGAAAGAATTGAGAGTTATTGTTCAGGAGGAACAACTGATAGGAAACGTCTGACAGTCCCAGAAGAATATCTGGGTTTTATGGGGAAGCGTAATCCTACTTTTTATGATTCAATATAAATCAATGTGACTGAGTCACGTGCGGAGATAAGTCTTTTGTCTTGTACTTGTGTGTCTAAAGCCTTATGTTGTCATAAATTACAACTAGTGATTCTTGCAGTGTTCACAAGTAGTTTGAATTATCTGTATTGGATAATACAAACTATTAGTTTATTGCTTTTGCCTCCTCTCCTTTAAAAAACAACAACTAGCACATGTGTTTCTCTTAAAACGCTCACTCACGAAAGTGAGTTTATTTCTTTTATTGCGATTTAATTCTCGGTTTTAACGTTCCTCGTCATTCTGTGAAGTTTTTAACCATGTTGCACAGTTTGCACACTTTTATGTCCAATTCCTGTGGTTTTATGGTGCGGCGTCGTGCAAGAGATGGGACATATGGGTATGACCTCAGGCCTGTGGGTATGACATATATATTTAGAAATGACAGCTATAATGAAATGACCGATTTAATATACGAAATGACAACACAGATCTGCAGACAGCGTAAATTACAAATAGTTCCCTTTGTACATGTTGCGTTTTATGGGACATCTTTAAGTAAATTGTGAATCTCTTTAATTTTTGCTTGTGGTGACATTGGATACAATTCATATGATTTAGTATTCACCAAATTGGCAATAACCTCTATTATACGTAATCAACAAAGTGTGTTTTTTTTTTTATTTTACAAAGAAGACTTATTGCTGTCAAAATGAGTTCATACTGCTTCAAGGCTGTTCTTGCTAATTTTAAACACAGAGGGAAAACAAAGGTCTCCAGTAGTTATCGATCTTATTTAGCTTTTTTTTTCATGACCTTTTTTTTTTGTTTTGTTTGTTTGTTGAAGACAAAGTCTTGATTTAAGGTTCAGGATGTAAAAAAAAACCTTCTGATCATCTCAGAAACATAAATCACGAGACATTGGTCGGGCCTCGTTCAGAATTCACGTCTGAAGATCTGGCAGAAGTAATCCCAGCGTCCTTAGCTGTTGATTCATTTGACTCCCCTTTTTTGATTACGGAGCTCTTCAGTGTCATCCTATAGGAAAAAAAAGCGGTAAAAAAGTTTGCGGGTTGCATAATGAATCAGATCGTGAGGTTGAATACTTTTCTGGAATCTAAGGGGGAAATGTAATAACACTGGCCCTTCTCCACCGCCCACCCCCTTGAACAAAAAAGTGTTTGTCGCTCATGAAACTGTCTGTTCTTCGTGATGTTCACTATGTGTAACCACTTTGAAGCAGCCTTTGATTGTCAGACGATACACACGCAGTGTCTACATTCGGTTAGACACTGACCTAAACAAAACAAGTCACTTCTTACAAGGAAACTGTTTTGATTGGTTACAACGATATCTAAATGTGTATGTCTTGGAGAGTTCCATGGGAGCACAGAAAGTGTCCATTTCCCTCATATTGTTTATTCGTCAACACTTTCCATTCAAACAACACTCTTGTAATTCTCACAACCTCGTTTTCATAATCTAGTTGTAGTCTCTGTATTTATAATGTACTTTTGTAGGTTAGAGACATTGGAAAGAGTCAAGCGACTAGTTTTTGTCGTTATGACACAGTGTTCAATAAAATTATTTTATAGTTTAACATCTCTTCCCATCTGCAATACTTAGCCATACATCAGATTCCTAGCCTAAAAAAAAAAAGTCAATATCTGACCAGTTCCTCTCGGTCACCTAATGTTAAATGTGCAACAGAAATTTCATTTTGAATATCACACAAACAATCGCTCCGTTATGTCACCCTCCCCCGTCCCCTCGGTCCCTTTCAAGAAAGTGTCATGTGAATTGCAGCTCAACATTTTGTTGAAGGACCTACAGTTCAGCATGACTCACCGTTTTTTTACTGTCGTGGAGAGATGCAGCTCACCATAAAATGACCCTGTGCAGCTGTTGAAAGGTCCGGTGGAGGAGGTGGATGGTTGTTCAGATCCCAATAATTGACTGGGCCTCGCTGGACTGGTCAGTTTGATGGACGACCAGGAGAACATCGAAAAGGCGGCTTGCTAATGACTCGCCAATTTATAAGGTGCGGGCTGGGAAGCGCTGGTACACTGATTAGCAGGTTTGGGAACAGTGTATTTGTGGGTGCTGTAGGGGGCTGATTTTTAATCTTACTTCATGTCGCCTTAATCACTAAATGATTATTTTCAATCATGAACATTAATATTATAATCGTATGATTAATGTGCTTTAGATTGTACACCTTTCTAAGATTTTTTGTGTGTGCTGGATAAGTGATGATGATGATGATAAACTTGATAACTGCTATTAGAGCTGTACACAATGGAAGCCAGGGTTTAAATTTGTAGTTTCATCTCATGGGTCCACTTGCAATTTTTATACGGAGTTCTCTATAATCAGATTTCTCTTTAAGCGACTTCCGGTGTTCATCAAGCACTACTGTTGTACTGTGCATTACTCACAAGCTCGATAGAGCGAAGTCTTGTTTTCATTCCCATTCATTTCCCTTGGACACTGTTTGCGTGATGGCAAAAAGACACGACTGGTTATTCCTGAAGTTAGCTTTAACTAAATGGCGTATATGTCTATTGTTACCACGATTTCCAAGGCGCACAGCACAATCTGCTTACTCTACACTCATCTGCTTTCAACCGACCACCTGTTACATGATAGATCTGTTTCTTCCTCTACCCTTGATTCTGTTCTGGTTAGGGTTGATCTCTGTCTCTGACGTGCATCGAATTCATTACACCACTACAAGGTCTTGAGTTGTGTGTGGGGCGTTGGCGATTGTTGTTGGAATTGATATTCCGTCTCTGGTTCTAGTTTTGGTGGACCTGGGAAGACGCCGGAGATGATACACTTGTCAATTATTGGCAACATTCTCCTACTAGTGGCGTTTGCTTCACTGATGGGAAGGGGAGGGTAAGGAGCTCGATAGCTCGTGTGTGTGTGTGTGTAAAGTCGGCTGTATAGACCTGGACTTTCGCCAACTGTTTTGAGAGTCCTGTGAGGACTTTGGTGTAAATCCGAGATAAAAAAAGAGGATCTAATGTTCTAGATATTAATATAGATTTAGATCTGTACAACATCTATTATAATTATTCTCATTAGTATTATTAGTAGTTCAATGTTAATAGGCCTAGCAGGCACATTCCTCGTCCCATATGCTAGGACAAATTTGTACAAATACTCCTTCTTCCCTAGTGCTATTAGAGCATGGAATGGGTTGCCTGAGCTAGCCAGGAAAACCAGTGACTTGGCAGAATTTAAGTCATTGGTTAATATGCATGACTAAATGCATGACGCGTAGGACGTAATCATCTTCTTTTTTGAAGTAACGTCTGTATCTTCTATATTATAAAGTAGAATGTGTGGTGTATGTATGTATGTATGTTACTTATAGACATCAAAACCGCTTGACCAATCTTGATAAAACTAGGCAGGAATGTTCCTTGGGTACCAACTTAGACCGTAGTGTATGTATTGTAGCCCTAAAACAAACTTAAGACCCTAAAAAAAAATGAAGTTGTCCGACTCTATTACAGCTATAGTATTTTATGGATCTAGGCCATGTCTACAATGTTGACATGAGAAAAGATAGAAAGGATTTAGACCTAGATCTAATTTTAAGAAATACACTTTGCGCAGATAGTTTTTTACTTTGACACATGAAAATGCAAAAGAAGATCCATTGATTTCATTATATAATTAAATTAACCTTCAATTTTGTGTTTCAAAAGCATTTTTACATAAATTAGTTCCTGATATCTGTGACTACAGATTTCCTGACGAACATTCTTTCATTAGACAATACCGTAATGAATCGCGTACTAAAAATTAATTCGTTTAATTGTTAGCGGCCCCCGTAAGGGGAAAAAGCCGCTATTAGGTTTGTGCAAAATGTCCGTCTGTCCGTCTGTCACACTCAGATCTCGAAAACTAGAAGAGATATGAAAAATATTATTTCATCATTAAATCCGGCTTGAAAAGTTTAGGTGCAACGGCTACTTTTGGTTTTCTAAAAGCAAACCGTTTAATTTATAAAATTAATTATGCAAGCGATTTTTTCATAAAAATACACCAATTCTAAAACAATTACGTAAATGTAAGGGAGGCAATGTTACAATATGCTAACAAAGATGGACAATTTTTGTGTATTTTCAGTATCACTAAGTCAAATATATTTTTAAAATGTACAGGAAATGTTTGCAACAAATACAAATAATAGTTAAAGACGTTTTTTCTGGTCAACTAGCTGCTAAAATTAAAAGAAAACATTTCTGTTTGTTTATAAAGGCTAATAATGCACTTTGTATGTAAATATCACGCACATTTTTTTAAATGGACTTTTTGTGCAGCGATTTTCGTGCAGTAGCGTAACGTCGCAACATGATCAGGTGCTAAACCAATTCCTTAAACTTTTTTTAAAAATCAGATTTTATTTATTTTTTGTTTAGTGCCCCCATCCGAATAAAAGAAGCTTATTTTTGTGCGTTTTGTTTGTTGGTCGGTCTGTCCGTCACGATTAGATTTAAAAAAACTAGAACTCTAAAAGCTATTGAAAATCTGATTTACCCTTTAATGTTCCTCCCATAACATCTCAATAGTTTTAAGTATCTAAAATTGATTGTTCCGGATTTTTTTGTGCAAAACTAATCAACGCCAACAAATGTTTGTTTGCTCTTCTAACTTATATTACATTCAATTTCCATGCTTAAACGTTGCAAAAACACATTATCAATAATATGTTGTTCCGTTTTTTATGTAAATAGCATATTAATGCTAAATCATAATCTCTATACTGACTTATATTTCATTAAGTGTAAAAATGTTTCGGATATTGTTTTATAAAACATGAATTATGCCTAATGATTGTTTGAAATCGCATAAGGCTTTTAAAAAAAGTAATTTACTAGAATTGATTACTGAAAATTACTTTTTAGACATTTAATTTTCTTGTAAAACATAACATAGAAGTTTTGTAATCGATAAAGAAAGTTCTGGATTTTGTTTCTTACAAATCGTCGCCAGAAATTTCCGAATTTATTTAAAAATCTACTAACGCCAAATAATTGTTTGAACTCCCTCTTCTAATTAATAAACAAATAATCTTCTCATTTAAGAAATAATGTTTTTACGGATTTTTATGAAAAATATTTTAACTCACTACTCTCTTACAGTACATTTAACTTTCTACCTAAAACATTAAAAAATCTAATTATCGTTAATATTATGTTCCGATTTTTAAGGAAAACAGAATGCAAACACCAAAGTAAGGTATGAAAATCTCTCCACGTGGCTGTAGTACATCTAATTTTTATACGAGACCATCCAAAAAATTTAATTAACGGTATTACATTTATCTGAAATTCTCTTTTTCTTTTACTATTTATACAAACATCCGGAACAATCTATTATATAAACTTTTCAATTGTGTTCATACCTAAAAATTATTGCGATGTTTTGAAACGTAAAATAAAGGTTAATCAATTTTTAATAACTTTTAGTTGTTTTTTTTAATATCAAGATAACGGACAGACCGACTGACAGACAAAATGCAAAAACAATGTGGCTTTGATCCTTTTTAAATAATATCTATTAGAACTCAGTGCACCAATGTCTATGAACCCTCGTTAAATATCTCGTGTAAATAAAGACATTTTTTGTATGGTACCGGTACTAGCCTATTGTGAGGTAATGGAATTTTTTTTCTTTGACGTCATATGAATGGACTCTTTAAATGTAATGTTAAAAGAACGCACTCGGTGCACCAATGTCTATTAACCCTCGAAAAAATTGCTTGTATTAATGAAAACATATTTTAGTCTAACTAAGCCGTGTGACGTAGTGTTTTTTTTTTCCTTTGACGTCACATGGAATGAATTCTTTAAATGAAATGCTAAAAGAACGCACTCGGTGCACCAATGTCTATGAACACTCGAGAAATGGCTCGTGTTGATAAAGGTGATTTTTAGTCTAGCTAGGCCTTGTGACGTAGTGTTTTTTTTTCCTTTGACGTCATATGGAATGAATTCTTTAAATGAAATGCTAAAAGAACGCACTCGGTGCACCAATGTCTATGAACACTCGATAAAAGGCTCGTAATGATGAAGGCGATTTTTATTCTAGCTAGGCCGTGTGACGTAGTGTTTTTTTTCCTTTGACGTCATATGGAATGAATTCTTTAAATGAAATGCTTAAAGAACGCACTCGGTGCACCAAAGTCTATGAACACTCGATAAATGGCTCTTATAGATGAAGGCGATTTTTAGTCTAGCTAGGCCGTGTGACGTAGTGTTTTTTTTTCCCTCTGACGTTATATGGAATTAATTCTTCAAATGAAATGAAAAAAGAACTCGGTATAGTAATGTTTATTAAGCCTCGTTATGTGACTCGCGTTTAAAAAAGGAATGATATCTTGATTTAGATCTAATCTAGATTTTTTAAACTAGATCTAGATTTTTATTACAGTATATCTAGATCTGGATTTATATTCTAATTAAAATTATTTTAGAGTCTAGATCTAGAATTTCTAGATCTAGTTTAGACTAAAATAGACTAGATTAAGATGTAGAATTTCAATTTCTAAACTTAAAGTGTAAAAAAAAGTGTAGATTTTCATTTCCAAACGTTTTGATCAATATTGTAATGTTTTAATATACTAAAACTAATCTACTATTTTTTTTTATTAAATTTAAATTTAAATTTACGGCAAATGAATCTTTGAAACATTATTACTTTTGACCATCGGACGGCTGCCTGGTCGTGCGGTTTGCGCGCTGGACTGTCGTTCAGATTTATGGATGGCCCAGGGTTCAAACCCTGCCCGCTCCCATCCCCCGTCGTCCTGCGGGAGGTTTGGACTAGGAAGTAATTATCTTCAACTCTGAAGGAACATCCGAAACGTGTAAAACATTTTACATCAAAATTAAATCACCTCTTGAATATTATTTGCGAATATGCAGATCCGACAGGGATCCGACTTCGACGGGGGCCGCCTCTGAGTTTGTGTAACACAAACTCTCTTTGTAATCTTGTTTACTTTATAATCCCATCCCTAGATCTAAAACTCTAATTCAACTCTAAGATGATAAAACTTCTCTTCGCACAGATAGTTTTATACTTTAACACATAAACATATTAATTAAAGTCCATTCATTTCATATTTTGATCAATAAACATTCAAATTTGGTTTTCTAAAGCTACATTAATTTGCGAAAGCTGCGAAGCCGAGTTGAGATAGGCCTAGATCTATAGGCCTATTCATTCATGAATCGCGTACTAAAAATTATTTCGTTTAATTGTTTACTTTATAATCCCATCCCTAGATCTAAAACTCTAATCCAACTCTAAGATGATAAAACTTCTCTTCGCACAGATAGTTTTATACTTTAACACATAAATATATTAATTAAAGTCCATTTATTTCATATTTTGATCAAATAAACATTCAAATTTGGTTTTCTAAAGCTACATTCGTTTACGAAAGCTGCGAAGCCGAGTTGAGATAGGCCTAGATCTATATTCATTCATGAATCGCGTACTAAAAATTATTTCGTTTAATTGTTCACTTTATAATCCCATTTATTGAACAAAGCTATCGCTCTTTTCGTTTTTAATAGATAAGAATGTATAGACTTCGGGTAAACCATTTTCGCAAAACTAATTTTATTTTCGTAGCGAAAGAGAAATAACGTGAAAGGATTATTAGGTACGTTTAACATACATCTAAATCCAATCCACTAGATTATTCAAAAGCAAATGTTTTAATTTAAAAAAAATGCATTTAAGCCTATTAGCTATTTTTACATTGACACATTCGCTTTACTTATTACATTATTATTTCGTTTAATTGTTTACAAAACACTCTCAGTGACTATATCGACAGTAATGCGCAAATAAAGACCCGCGGGTCGCGGGTAACATATGTCTAGTTATCTATATTATAAAGTAGAATGTGTGGTGTATGTATGTATGTTACTTATAGACATCAAAACCGCTTGACCAATCTTGATAAAACTAGGCAGGAATGTTCCTTGGGTACTAACTTAGACCGTAGTGTATGTATTGTAGCCCTAAAACAAACTTAAAACCCTCAAAAAAAAAAAATAAAGTTGTCCGACTCTATTACAGCTATAGTATTTTATGGATCTAGGCCATGTCTACAATGTTGACATAAGAAAAGATAGAAAGGATTTAGACCTAGATCTAATTTTAAGAAATACACTTTGCGCAGATAGTTTTTTTACTTTGACACATGAAAATACAAAAGAAGATCCATTGATTTCATTATATACTAAAATTAACCTTCAATTTTGTGTTTCAAAAGCATTTTTTACATAAATTAGTTCCTGATATCTGTGACTACAGATTTCCTGACGAACATTCTTTCATTAGACAATACCGTAATGAATCGCGTACTAAATATTAATTCGTTTAATTGTTTACTTTATAATCCCATCCCTAGATCTAAAACTCTAATTCAACTCTAAGATGATAAAACTTCTCTTCACACAGATAGTTTTATACTTTAACACATAAACATATTAATTAAAGTCCATTCATTTCATATTTTGATCAAATAAACATTCAAATTTGGTTTCTAAAGCTACATTCGTTTACGAAAGCTGCGAAGCCGAGTTAAAGGCCTAGATCTATATTCATTCATGAATCGCGTACTAAAAATTATTTCGTTTAATTGTTCACTTTATAATCCCATCCCTAGATCTAAAACTCTAATCCAACTCTAAGATGATAAAACTTCTCTTCGCACAGATAGTTTTATACTTTAACACATAAATATATTAATTGAAGTCCATTCATTTCATATTTTGATCAAATAAACATTCAAATTTGGTTTTCTAAATCTACATTCGTTTACGAAAGCTGCGAAGCCGAGTTGAGATAGGCCTAGATCTATAGGCCTATTCATTCATGAATCGCGTACTAAAAATTATTTCGTTTAATTGTTCACTTTATAATCCCATTTATTTAACAAAGCTATCGCTCTTTTTGTTTTTAATAGATAAGAATGTATCGACTTCGGGTAAACCATTTTCGCAAAACTAATTTTATTTTCGTAGCGAAAGAGAAATAACGTGAAAGGATCATTAGTTACGTTTAACATACATCTAAATCCAATCCACTAGATTATTCAAAAGCAAATGTTTTAATTTTAAAAAAAATGGATTTTCCCCTATTAGCTATTTTGATTTGATAGCTTCATTCACACTATTTTTACATTGACACATTCGCTTTACTTATTACATTATTATTTCGTTTAATTGTTTACAAAACACTCTCAGTGACTATATCGAAAGTAATGCGCAAATAAAGACCCGCGGGTCGCGGGTAACATATGTCTAGTATAAGATAAGATAAGATGCTAAGGGTTGTATGAAGAAAATGGAATGCCAATAGAAGTTGGATAGGGAGGAGCAAAAGAGGTGATCGCTTTGTAGAGTTTGTAGTTCAAAAGGAGATCTGAAGAGAATAGCGTTTTGATGTTCGTTTGACTCCATTTATTTCCGGTTTATAGGGGAAGTGTTTAGTGGGCAATGAACACATAAATCTATGATGTAATCAGGTATTCTCAGACATTAAGATCAACTTGATCACCATTTTAGCCACAGACCTATATATATTATATCTAGACTGGAAAACGGAAACAAATTCTTATCCGCGATTGATCAACTCAGACCTATATATATATATAGATTGTTATGTATTACTCACAGAACTATATTTTCACGCAAATTCATGAAATAAAGCCGTTTCCTGTTAGTTTCCATTAAGATTATACTTCGAAAATCCTAGAAATTTAGTCATCTTATGTACATTTAAATAGATTGATGACCTAGATCTTTTTAGATTATGTATCTCAAATTTGCAAAATAATAATTATGAAATGAGAGTGCTCTTTTTTCGATGTTCATTTACTAGATCTAGATCATCTAGATCTAAACATTCAATTATATGTTACATAGGTTAGGGTTGAAAAAAACAACTTTTAACTACTTTACAAAACAACGCCTTGTTTCAACTTTTTAAAAAATTTCACATTTTTGTTTTGTAGTGCTAAAAGATGTCCAGTCAAGACGTGTGAGGACTGAGGAACAGTTGACAGTTCAATCCAACATTTTGTTTTGGGGCAAACAATAAACACTTTGTCTTCTATAGGCCAGGAGAGAAGGGGGGAAAACCATATTACAAAGCAATAATAAAAAAAAACCAAACAGAACATAAAACATCAACTAAGAAAACGAAACAAACCATGAAGCGTGTTCAAACACTGCAATAGCTTAGTAGAAATGTATTTTTAGCGTTGTATTTTTATTTTTAAATTGGACTAGAGTCAAGAATTTGGTTAGCGTGGAAAATTAAGGAGTTCAATTTTTTTTTGTTATTGTTTTTCTTCGAGTGTGCACGTGAGTGACTCTGTTAGTGTAACATTCTTGTGTGAGCAAAAGTCGGTAGCTTTTTCGTACCTGGCACTTGCTCACGCGCGTGGGTGACGTTAGCGATTTTTTTTACGCGCGTTTTTGTAAGAGTATAGAGGACGATGTAGGTAGAGAGTGGGAAAAAATACTGAGGGGTGGGTGGGTTGAAGTCTTTCCCCAATTACCAGTAAGAGTGTTTTGACCTTTGTAAGGTAAACCAATCAACCTTGAGGTGGAGCCAATTAATTAGGGAAATGAGAAACGTGTGCCCGGTCAAAAAAACAAGAAGAAACCTTGACCAAATATTGATAGCTTTGAAACATGTCAAGGAGGAAGTTGTGATGGTAATATGATCTTTTGGTTTGTTTTTGGGTTTTTAGTTCAATTTTTTTTGTTAGGCTTTTGGTTCTGTGTACTCTTCAAGATTTAATTATTATTTTTTTTATAGATCAAATTGTTTTCCTCTTCATTTTGTCTTTTAAATGTGTTTCCCCCCTTGCTGTTTTTCTTTCTTCTTTCTTTCACATTCTTACTACACTTCTTTTTTTCTATATAAAAGACAATTACCACAACTCATTGATTGTTTTTTTTTTTTGGTTCCTGTGCTTTTGTTTATTAAACTCATTACTGAATACGAAAAAATATTTGTCGAGTGCCACAATAGGACTTCATCTATGAGATATCATTAAAGTGTGTCTTGATTGATCATCCAGTGAATGCAGTTAAACATAACAGTAATAACTAGTGTGTCTTGGGAAATGTAAGGCCATGATTTTGGTATGGCCACCCCTGTATGACCTAGAAAGCTTCTGCGCCTTGACCCGCCCACATTGTTGGGAAGTTCATATCCAGTCATCCAATCTCTCACTCACCATTTAATGGCTGTTTGGTGTTGCTCTCTCGTTTGCGTTGTCTCCCTTCATTCGCAGTATGTAACTTCGGTCACTCGAATACCTGGCTGTAGAGGGTACCGCTCCCCTCGCTGTCTCGGTCAGGGTGCCTGTGAGTCTCCCATAACCTAGATTGCCTGTCTTGCCTGGTACAAAAAGAATAGCCAAAGGACTCTCTTATTTCCCAAATGAACAACTCTATGGAATGCACAACTCTGATTCAATGTACGAATAGTCTCGTGATCTTTGTATTTCTATGTCTCGACTATATGCCATTGTCGACATGCGACATGCCAAATTTCTACCAATTTCAAAATTTTACCCCGTTACATAAAAAACGTTATTTTCTATATGTTCTATTGATGTGTAGTCACGTAACACAGGCGATGCCTAATTTACGATACGCTATAGCCCTATCTGACCCTTTGCAGCCCTATCTGACCCTTTGCAGCCCTATCCGACCCTTTGCAGCCCCTCGAAACTTCTTCCCATAACAGAGTCTTAGATACTTGTTTCTATTGAACTCGACTTTTTGTGATGCCTCCCGTAGCACGCGTAATTGTAAATGATTCTAACAGATTGTGCACCACTGATGTAAAGATATATTGTCCCTCAGTTAAAACAGATTGTGCACCACTGATGTAAAGATATATTGTCCCTCAGTTAAAACAGATTGTGCACCACTGATGTAAAGATATATTGTCCCTCAGTTAAAACAGGTTGTGCACCACTGATGTAAAGATATATTGTCCCTCAGTTAAAACAGATTGTGCACCACTGATGTAAAGATATATTGTCCCTCAGTTAAAACAGGTTGTGCACCACTGATGTAAAGATATATTGTCCCTCAGTTAAAACAGGTTGTGCACCACTGATGTAAGCTGCTCACAACATCTATTTTAAATGTACTTGGGGTGGTGTTACAAAGCTTCAGTTTCTAGAAGTTGTGCGGTCGGCTGTAAGGGAAGGTTTAAATTACTTATTCCTTTAAGAGCCATTGTCATATCAGAGGGGATTACTTGCTGGATCTATTGGATGAGTTTAACTTTGAGCACAGCTAGTAACTTAAAAGTAAAGAGAACAAACTTAGAAATGGTTTGTTGGGCTGAGCTTACAAAATGAAACAGTTACAACCAATAGCAATAATCATTTATTTAACAGTCGTCTACATATTACAGAGGGGCTGTTGTTTGAAACAACAATTAAAATCAAGAAACTTTAGACTTAGTAGCGGTAAAACGTAAACTGGGGATTTTGATCTAACAAATACCCAAGTAAGCTTATTTGTTCATTTCTGTGACATATTCTACTCGGATATTTTACAACTATGAGGCTAGTTTGACCTAATGGATTTTTCTTTCTGTAAACAACGACCCGTAGTCGAAATTGCAGCTGATCCATCGGGACTTGAACCCTAGTCCTACGAAACCAGCTCATTTATTTGTCATTTAGTTGAGTTTAGCGGTCACACTGTGAAATGTCTTATGTTTTAAATCTGTTTACACAGAATGGATCAGGAGAATACAAACAAACAAACAAAAAAAAAACAACCATTAGATCTACTATTTATTCGACGAAACGGAAAGCTCATTATATTCATGAATTGAATTGGATAAGTAAATGCTATTTTACTATTTAAAAACGTATCTATGGTCATATCTGGCATTGCAGATGCAATGAATTCTTCCATCCAAGTTTTTGGTTTGTTTTCTTCACGAGCCTAGAGCACTAGGAGGCGGCACGCGCCTGCATTAAGTGAGGCCTAACTGAATGCCGTAGTGATGAGATATAATGATCTGGGATGCAGCTAATGCCCAGACCAGGGAGACCTCATCTTTTATTTACATTTTTTTTTCTTCCCGCAGCTCAGGTCAAGAAGTTCAAAGAGTGAGTGTCATCACAGAGCTGCCCAACCTTCTCCGAGACAACACGGTGGAATGTATGAGACGTGTGGTGCCCAAAGTCAGGGTGAGTCACTCTCTCTCCCTCTCCCTCTCTCTTTCATTGTACTCTTTTCTCTCTTTCTTTCTCTATTTATCCCCTCATTCCTTTCAGTCATCTTATTGTCGTTCCCCTCTTTTTATCCTGCAAGTGGTGAAGCTTTATGTTCATTCAATTGTTGCTTGCTATAACAAAGAATGTCCGTCGTGCAATGTTTACAGCAGTGAAACCTGTAGAGGAAACAAAAGGCACCTATCATTACACTAAAAAAAAATCCTAAAAAAAACAACTGTTCATTAAAAGTCTCCATGTCTTCCTATGTTAATGTAAAAAACGCATTCCTTGAACAACTTTCTAAGTGTTTGAATGCCTATCCACACGTAAGCTTACAATTCCTTGAACAACTTTCTGTCTAAGTGTTTGAATGCCTATCCACATGTAAGCTTACAATTCCTTGAACAACTTTCTGTCTCAGTGTTTGAATGCCTATCCAAACGTAAGCTTACAAGTCTACATTAGTTGCTTTAAAAAAATATTTATAGTTTTACACCCGGCGGTACACCGCTGCTGAAAGGCGCCAAATTATTTAAACATATGTGTGTGTGTGTGTGACACATTTTCTAACACCACTTTCACCCCTCGTAACACCTACACCATGTGTGCACGGTGGCTCACGGTACTTCTATGTTGTTCCCGTGTTTTTCAAGTTTAATACTAAAAGTGGAGGATTGTCGAATTGTACACAAGAGTAGTCTGGCTATATTTTGTGAGCGCCAACCATTAGCTGCAGCGCTATAGATGGCACCAGTTGCCAAGTCTTAAGTCTATGACCTTGTGCCGTTAATATCAATAGGGAGTAAAGTCACAAGTTTTCTTGACACCTAACGTCGAACTGGCCATCAGACCAATGAACGACTTTTGAACATCTGGTCCGCGGATAAGGTAAAAAACTAAAAGTCGGCGGAGGGTCATTTCGTGCGTCACACAGGGTGACAGCTGTAAAAAGGGGTGGAGGGCTTAGAACGTCCGTGACTCAATATCTTTGAAGAGTCACTCTTTGGTGAGATTTTCTTGTTCTTTCCGCGCCCTGCACATTCTCTCGCGGACACATTCAGTTGTTCCTTTGAGATTTTTTTGTTTGATTCTACTGACACTAAACTCAATGTATGTCTTCTAACTATAAATAATTGAAAACTCATTGATTGCATTTATATTCCAAAACAAAATCAATGTGTGTACTGAAGCTTGGCTTCTGAACCGGGGGTCCCGGGTTCGAATCCTGGTAAAGCTGGGAATTTTATTTCGGGATCCTTGGGCGCCTCTGAGTCCACCCAGCTCTAATGGGTACCTGACAATAGTTGGGGAAAAGTAAAGGCGGTTGGTCGTTGTGCTGGCCACATGACACTCTCGTTAACCGTAGGCCACAGAAACAGATGACCTTTACATCATCTGCCCTATAGACCACAAGGTCAGATGACCTTTACATCATCTGCCCTATAGACCACAAGGTCTGAAAGGGAAACTTTACTTTACTTTTACTGAACCTGTAGCTTATTTAAAAGTTAATGAAAAGTTAAAGGAAAGTGCAGTGATAATTACTAGATTTAATTGTCATCCACACGAAAAGTAAAGCAATTCCTAAGTCTCCACTTTGAATGTTTATGATATCATGTGCTCTGAGACTCTTTAGAATTGTTCTAACCGTTATTGTCATTCTTCACGAATGCGTCATTTTCTCAAGTGATAGAACACGTGACTTGTTTTTCTAAGACATTTGGGGGATTTTGTTTCTAATAGAAGGTTGAGAGAGATGGTTACGTGACCTAGATAGTCTAGTTAGTACATGCCCGTGCTGCATGCTACATAGTGGGTTAAAGTTCAATCTTGAACTAAATACACAGGAACAAATACCTTTGTTGGACTGATATTTTTTTATTTTTTTTTCCTCTTGCTGTTACTAAGTTCTGCTTCCGGCTTTTTACGACACCGTTTATTTAACTTTTATAAAAAAAAATTCTTACGACTTTAATTAACGTAAGATTGCCCTGCAAGTTTTTGTCTTAACGTGGACGTGAGAAACTTAGATGGTGACTGAGGGAGAATCAGAAACAGCGCGACAATAAGTGATTGACTATAGCCAGTGCTGGAGTTACCTCTTGGCAACACAAGCTATGGTCACAAATATCGTTTAAAAGAAAAAAAAAAGAAATACATGCTTAATGTTGATTACACATCTATACCTCAAATAGGTTAGGGCCTTGCCGAGTCTAAATCCGATTCTAATGAAAGCGAGAAAAAGAAATAGCACTCTTGATAGAATCAGAGAGGCGAACCTTCCAGAGATAATCCAGAGATCTTGATAGAATCAGGGAGGCGATGCTTCGAGAGATAATCTAGGGATACATTTTTTCTTCTTTATTTCATTTCTTACCGTTTCCGACTTAGATTTAGTTACATGATTTTATTGAGGCGTCATTCTGTTATCCATGGCTTGTATTACTCAACATCAAGTAGTAACTGCTTAGCGTAGTACAAAAGTTGATCTACCAATGGTATAGTGAAGCTACTGTAGATAACAGCATTTCTTTCCATCATGATGTTAGACGTTCTCCCTCTCTGTCTCTCTCTCTCTCTGTCTCTCTCTCTTTGTCTGTCTGTCTCTGTCTGTCTGTCTCTCTCTCTCTCCAAAAATAACGTTGGCGATTTTAAAAAGAACTTTCTGATTTCTGGCACTTTAAGTAAAAACAATCTTATATAAAATGTTCCGGTCTACCGCCATCAAGAAACTTTTGGGGGAAAAAACTCCCTGAAAGTATTTATGGCAGTCATGGCTGACTGTGTAAAGTGGTCCTCAACCTGTTCACCTGCAGTGCAATTAGCCTAGATTACCTTCGGATTGCAACACTTTTTGTTTCGCCTCCTCCTTCGATCTTGCCCTTCCGTGACGAGTGTATGTTTGGCTCAAGATCAAGACTCCCAGTGGGTGCATTTTGTAATGGTTGCATCATGAGAATGACAGATGAGCGCAGCGTTTTGTTCTTCATCTGTCAGTTGTTTTTTTTTTTTTCCTTCTTTCTTTTCTTCAACCCTCCCCTTGCTTCCCTCTTTGTTTTTGTGCTTTAAAAAACAACAACTCGAAATGGAAAAGCAAAACAAAAACAAAAGTTGAAAGTTACATTAGGCTGTAAAGTGTAGTTCCCACCCCCCCACCTTTTTTTTTTTTTTTTTAAAGCTTTTCCCAAATTTCAAGAAGAAATCGTATGTTAGTAGAAAGTAAGCTTCTTAAAAGTGCATGCATGGGGAATGTATGAGTTGAAAGTACGTTGGAAAGTATATGCCAGATAGTACAAACTGAAAACAAAATAGTTTGTGCTAGTGTGCGTTTAGAAGTATGTTAAGTATATGCAGTATATGCTAGAAAGAATGTGTTTAAACTTTTTAATTAGAAGGTAAGCGTTTAAAAGTAGGTGTTTGATTATGTTAGAATGTATGTGTTGTTTCTAATAGGTTATACATAGGGCAGTTTAAAGAATGACAACTATTTATTTATTGATTATACAAAATATTTTCTACTTGAACTAATTTTTGTTGGTTTCGTTTGTTGTGTTTTAAAAATAAATCCTCATCTTGGAAGTGGCACTCGGGCCAGATGTTGGCTGAGTTACTGGTGTTAACAATGTTACTTTCAAGAAAGAAATTAGGCGTGTCCCAGGTTCAAAACTTGTTTACGCGAGATTTTTTTTTTTTAGATGAGTTCAAGTTGACCTGTTGAAATAATTCCTTTTTTTATTCAGAAAACGCGCGCTTTTGTGTGTGTGTGTCTGGGTGTGTTTGTGTGTGTGTGTCTGTGTTTGTGTCTAGTGTGAATTCTATGTCTAGTACAAGGACGTGGGACTTAAAAATATTGTCTGTCTGCTTTGGAAGGTTTAGACATTCTCTGTCGCGGTGAACTAGCAGTCGGACCTGATGCAACGCTCCAAAAAAAAAAACAACATGTTTTTATGAAAGCATTATCAAGAATTGAATTCTTTGCTTCTCGCTTTAAGGACATCTCGGGGACTCGACTTCTCCCTGCACTGATTGGATCAGAACAACTCGTGTGCTCTGTCTATGGGGAGGTGGCGAAAGATCCTGGGCAATCTGTAGTATTATTGCTTAGGATCGAGATTCATAAAAAGAACAGAATGTATTGTTGTTCCATTAAGTGTCTCCTCATGAATTCGTATGATTTGTCAAGTCTGCAGCAGTACCGCTCTGTAACTGCTCAAAAGAATCTTATCAATGTTGGTCTCGAACATTTCTAGGGCCCTAGGGGTCTGTTTTTACTCTCTTTCATCTTGCAAATATTTTTTTCTTTATCGACCTCAGAACTCTGCACTAAGTATTAGTAGTATCTTAATTTTAATACAAATCAATATTTAAAAAAAAAACGTTTTCAAAAATCCGCCCTAGACAAGCAGACGTCAAGTTCAATTTTATTGTGTTTTATCTGGTTTCAAACACAAAACACGGTTTGACTGTTAAACTCATTATCTGCGGTCCTGTTTACTGTTTATTATTTTTTAATGAAAATTTACCAAGAGCAGTAACATATCCACTTCATTTAGAGACTTCTACTCTGAATAGTTCATGTCATAAAACCTCAACTCTGGGTTCACAGAAGCTTCTTTAAGCTTTGTCAGATGATGTCACTAAAAGGCATATTGACAGCAGTGTTACAGCACAGTTTCGCTCGTCTCTAAAACTCATTATTTCGCCTCTTAAAAAGCGAACGTAGGCCACTGCAACTTTCATAGGCCTAGCGCGAATTGTTGGTGTCTATTATTAAAATATACCATTTTAACTTATTATTAAAGTGTTTCTTGAAAATCTCCTGAAATTGTAAAATATACAAAAAAGTCATGAAAATCTCCTGAAATTGTAAAATATACAAAAAAGTCATGAAAATCTCCTGAAATTATTAAAATCTTGTTAAAACCGATGCAAATCTCCTTAAAAAACAGTCATTAAATATGGAAAACGCCAACCCTACTAGCAATTAAAAAAAAACAAAAAAAAACGGCATTGTCAGCTTTCATTTAATAAAAATGTAATAATAAGGCCAATTTTAACCAAAACAAGAAGTTCAAATTCTTAAATTACTTAAATTGTCACTGGCGTTCAAATATTGATCTGAATCTATCTCGACCTCTTTAAAAAAATAAACGTCCTTTTTGCCAATCGATAGTAAATCTAAAAGACAGATCTGAGTGTTTATCAGCTTTTTGTTGAAAACTACTATCTACTGTAGATGGCTCGTAAAGTTAATTTGACATTGATTTTGTACTTAGTAAAAGTATTAATAAAATGCAAAGACGAATTTATTTTCTAATAAAAAATCTTAATTTTCTCTTATTATCCTTATCACAACCCATAATAGGCCCCGCGCAATCCGTTTCGCATAAGGATCCGCAATCTGTTGGACCGGCCCTGCCGCGAACATAATGTGCCATGTATCATCAAGTTTGAATAAATAGCAAGAGATATTCTCGCAGCAATCTCCCCATTTGTCTTCAATTTCTTACAATCTGCTCTGGAAGCAATCAGTGGTTGCAATTATCTTTTGTTCAACAGACATATTTAGAACGTAATTCTGCAGCAAGTTGGACTCCAGTGTCCTGCACGTATCGTATCTCTGTCTCCAGTGTCCTGCACGTATCGTATCTGTCTCCAGTGTCCTGCACGTATCGTATCTCTGTCTCCAGTATCCTGCACGTATCGTATCTCTGTCTCCAGTGTCCTGCACGTATCGTATCTTTGTCTCCAGTGTCCTGCACTTATCGTACCTCTGTCTCCATTGTCCTGCACGTATCGTATCTGTCTCCAGTGTCCTGCACGTATCGTATCTCTGTCTCCAGTATCCTGCACGTATCGTATCTCTGTCTCCAGTGTCCTGCACGTATCGTATCTCTGTCTCCAGTGTCCTGCACGTATCGTATCTCTGTCTCCAGTGTGCTGCACGTATCGTATCTCTGTCTCCAGTGTCCTGCACTTATCGTATCTCTGTCTCCAGTGTCCTGCACGTATCGTATCTCTGTCTCCAGTGTCCTGCACGTATCGTATCTCTGTCTCCAGTGTCCTGCACTTATCGTATCTCTGTCTAAAGTGTCCTGCGCTTATCGTATCTCTCTATCTAGTGTCCTGCACGTATCGTATCTCTGTCTCCAGTGTCCTGCACGTATCGTCTCAGTATCCAGTGTCCTGCACGTATCGTCTCTGTCTCCAGTGTCCTACACGTATCGTCTCTGTCTCCAGTGTCCTACACGTATCGTCTCTGTCTCCAGTGTCCTACACGTATCGTCTCTGTCTCCAGTGTCCTGCACGTATCGTATCGTCTTTCCACTCACTACAAATGGATGGTATCTGTAGGAACATGCATGGTGGGATTTGCAGTATCGCATGGATGGTATCTGTAGGAACATGCATGGTGTGATTTGCAGTATCGCGTGGATGGTATCTGTAGGAACATGCATGGTGTGATTTGCAGTATCGCATCGATGGTATCTGTAGGAACATGCATGGTGTGATTTGCAGTATCGCATGGATGGTATCTGTAGGAACATGCATGGTGTGATTTGCAGTATCGCATGGATGGTATCTGTAGGAACATGCATGGTGTGATTTGCAGTATCGCATGGATGGTATCTGTAGGAACATGCATGGTGTGATTTGCAGTATCGCATGGATGGTATCTGTAGGAACATGCACTGTGTGATTTGTTTGCGATACTGTTGAACGATAACCACTTTGATGTGGATCTGCGGGTCTTTGTTTGGTAATCTTGTGCAATAGATAGTTTACTCACAGATAAAATTATGTTCATAGACAAACCTCACAGCCTACGAATTTTCCCCCTTGGCACTTTAATTAGGACCGTGTTCTAATTGTTGTTCCTTAAAGACTAAGCAATGATGGACAAAGGTGTTCGATGGGGCGTGCTATATTTGAATGTTTTCTCTTCTCTCCTTGCGTCAAGTCCGTCTCGTAAGAGAATCATTTCTGACATAGTGTGGGCGGCTTCAGGTTTTTACTTTTTAGTGGTTAATAAATAAATAGAATGGCCTGTTTGTTGCTGTTGATTGACGTCATTGCCAATACCAGGTATCAATTTACCCCGAATATTTGTCTTACCTGTTGATTTATACAAGCGGTTATCCTGTTGGCTAGGTTGGGGTCTATCATAAATCCCAGTAATGGTGGTAGTGCAGCATGGTGTGAATGACAAATGGTTCGAATGTGGGTCTTGAATGGAAGGGAGGTTAAAAATGAGGAGGTCGGAAATACGGACATGAACAAAGTTTCCTATATTAGGAGAACATTTCTCATAATAATATTAAAAGTGATTCTTCATTTTACTGTTAATTCTTTGAAGCGAGTAGAATATTATTTTTCCTTTTATTTTTTTTTCTTTTATAGATTCTCCCTCTTCTTCATCCACTCTTCTGCCATGAAGTTACAATTCTCTAACCTTCAATCCAATCTTCTCCAATGACGATAAAATTCTTAAACTACAGAATCTCTGTGGACATGTCAAATCATTGGAATAAATCTGGTCTTAAACCTGACCACACCAGAGTGCAGTTTTTTTGTTTGTTCCTATTGTCTTGCTGACCTCAGGTCTTGTTTACGAATCTATAGGGAACCACTTGCCTGTTTCAGAGTCTTGTTTGTTCAGCCCCCAAAAATCAACATTGTTGAGATAAAGCGTTGACCCAGATAGAAATTGATTGTGACAGAATCCTAACACGAGTGACACGACGACAGTGCAGGGTCATTCATCACAGAAAAGAATATATCATTTGGGAACACTGCTCCTTTTTAGTAGGGTGTCGGGGAAAGGTGCTAACCTACGTAGTCATAACTTATCACTAAATGTGTAGAACCACATCCCTTGCACTGATACAAGCTCATTCTTCAATTTTTAGCGGCCTCCGAAAAGACGTAATTAATTTTGTATGGAATGTCTGTCCGTCCGTCCCGTTTAGATCACGTAAACTAGAAAAGATAGTGAAAATCTGACACCATATTTTCGACCATTGAAAATCTGACACCATATTTTCGACCATTCAAAGTTCTGAGCAAAGGCTACTTTTTTTCTTTTCTGAAAGCGAAAAACTTATTTTTTTAAAAATCACGTATGCAAGCAGTTATTTTCATAAAAATACACCACTTTTGCAACTATTCACTATTAATAGTAACTAACACTGGGGCTCTTTAGAAGGAGGGGGGGGGGTGGATAACACATCTTTAACATATTTATGCAAATGGTTTTAGATGTTTTGGAAAAAAAAAAATTTATTACATTTGTATTGCTAAGTTATGTTTTCTTTTTTTTAAAGAGAAAAAATCTATTTAGTATGCATATAAGTCGGACATAAATTAAAACAACAATTAATAAGTTTTTCATATTATCGCGTGAACTGCAGTGCTGCCGTACATAAATAGTATACTTAAATAAAGGAATTTTTTTTTTTTTTACGGAAACGGAAATTTTTTTTTCTTGGGGATTTCAATAAGAGGTTGACCCTTTACAAAACAATTACATCAATTAGATATTCATTATAAGACATCAGTTAGGCCAGGTTCACATCTAACTTCACATTCACTTTCACCTATCCTTTAGTCTGCTGGACTTTTTGAGTTTGTGTTTCCACACAAACTGTCTTTGTAACTGTAACAACACTTGTGCCAGATGTGACAACATTTAGATGGTATGATGTGTTGTTATGCCGGGGATTTTACTTGAATTCAATAGTTAACAAAAATGACGATCTAGACTCACAAATTAACGATTCTTTGATAGAACAAACTCTGGAACTTTATTTAAATACAACGTAAGTACAGTTTATGTACAAATTACAAATCCATGAGCATATTACAAAGGCTTTTCAAACAGAGCTTTTAGAAACGTGACTAGCTACAAGAACATTATTTTATCGACTAACTTTTACTACCGCCAATTCTCTGGCGCTAACTCCTTTCAAAAATGTCTTTGTTTAAATTCAAATCAACCAATAGATTTCAAACATACTAATTACGCCCCTTGGGTAAATCCTGACTTGGATGTCAAGTGTCTAAATTTGAGGATTAAATCCCGAGACTCATGTCGAGGGCTTATATTATTTTCAAAAGTGAAATGTACAAACAATTCTATAATGTAATCTGTGACATATTACCCCCCTCTCCATTTAGCATTTGTATGGTAATAGAAATGCTCGTATGTATTAAAAATATTTAAATATACACAAAATACCATACATGAAATTATAGAAAAATGGTTGAGGTAACATATGACAAAATAAAGTCAACTTGGAGATAAAAAAAATATGTAAATGCAGTGAATAAAATTATTGATGACTTTGAATACCTGTCTCACTATTCAAGTGGTTATGAAAATGAGACAATGCTTGTCATGAACAATATCAAAAGTTGTACAAAGCATAATACTTGAATAAATGAAATCTTGAATTGAATAAGTTATGAAGCTTCATGATGAAATTAAAATATGACAATATAACTCATTTGGTTAGTACTAATGTGAAAATGTGTACATGGAAAAATATATTGCATATGAAAAATTGACATAGAAAAAATAATTGTGATAGTACATGACAATCTTCTGAGAAAATAATACTCAATGTGATCAATCTTCTGAATAATAATACTCAATGTGATATAAATCTCAACATGAAAAATTCCAATTGTCTGTCATGTATCTGTACTATCATAATAGGATATATGCAATAATAATATACCTGAAATAAAATGCTCATGATTTAAAAATTAAAATGTCTGATGCATGTCATATGCAAAGATGCTGAAACATAATAAACAAAGTATCTTGAATGAGTGACTTTCCTCAGTGGGTTGCTTGGTGCTGAAATAAATACAACATCTGATATAGAACTCCTGTGGAAAAATGAGTAGACAAATTAATTGATTAAGTACAACTGAATACTGTTCTTCCTTGACGAGTATGAATGATAATGGATCAAGTGGCACTAAATATGCTATAGTACATATGTAGAGTAGAAATGTAAAGTTCGGAACCCTTCTGAATTGCCGACATGGATGTGCATGTGCGTTTTCTAAACTTGAAGGAAAGGTCTTTCAGTTTATGAAGCTGTTGTCTCCATGTCATAATGATCTCACAGATAATGTCTGATTGAACCGCGTTTGAGTTTGGTGAAAATAAGAACTGTCCGAAACCAAAACTCAATTTTCTGGTTGATGAACTTTGACGCTGTAGAACAATGGTAGCAGAATGCTTTGCGTTATAATGTTCAATAGAGCAATGACTGAACATGTCTGAGTTCACTCGGTCAATACAGCAATGTTGAAGAAGTTCATTTGTTCCTTTCTGAAGAAAAGTTGCCCCTTGAGTAGAAGGAGGATGAAACTTGGTGTTGTCAATGTTGTTGCTCTCTGAGTTGTTTTCAAATTGCAGTACTGGAAATGTTTCAGAAACACTGGTAAAGAAATCTGCATGGTCTGTAAACACTTTAGTGTCCTTCACTCGCTGTAGTGCTATGTCATCCAGAGTGATGACCTTGGGAATGTCAAATTGATTTGATGCTGGTAATGAAACATCTATCTCAGGAATGGGTGTTGATGATGTTTCTTCTTCCTCAGGAATAGTTGCTAAGCTTGTAAAATGTTCAACTTCTGCTTTGATGTTTTCATTATCTGTTTCATGGTAATGTTCAAACATATGAACATGAAATACTCTGGTAAACTTGTTGACATTGATTTCATAAAGCAGGTTGGAAATCTTTCTGGTGATGGTAAATGGACCTTGCCATTTGTAGAATAGCTTGTTACTCCAATCTGGTAACAGTAGATTGACTTGATCTCCTTGAGCAAAATATTTTGATTTCATGTGTTCATGTAATATTCTTTGACCTTCAATGTTCTTGGATGTAATGGCTTCTTGAGTTGACTCACATTCTTTCAAATGAGGAATACTTGTATGAGTGTTAGAGTCAAGTTGCATAGTTTTTCTTTTGTCTGGTATAGCCAAAGTTGATTGAATATAAGTATCTGCTTCTGGTTCATGAGACTTGTCTTGATTGTAGCAGAAATGTTCAATGCATATCATAGTATTTGATGCAGATGCAGTCTTATTCAAGTCTTGATGTATGAAGTCATCATGTGTGAAATATGACTTGTCTTGATGGACTTCAGTTTGGCCAGTTAGAGTTTTTGTATCATTGCTAGAGACTCTGGGCATGTCGTCAAATTCGGACGTGTCGTTTTCATCTTCTTCTGGTATGACTGCAAGACATGAAATGGCTCTTTCATTTTGTTCTTCAAAGTTCAACAATGGACATTCGGGAATTGGAGGTGGACTTATGACCGGTAGGGATGGGCTTGATGTAACTGGGGGTGTCCATGTTGAATGTTCTTGATTGTTGCTGGCTACTGGACTAGTACCTGTTTCTGTTGCATTCTGCATAACTTGAGTAACTGAGGTAGCCATGTGATTATTTTGGCTAACTTGTTCAGGTGCCAAATGTTCTTGTTGTCTGGACATGGATCTTGTCATTACTGCCAAATATTTTTGACCTTGCTCTATGGCATTTGTACATTCAGTAAGTTCTTGAGGAGTGCATTCTTTAACTCCTTCTATGTTTCCAATGATTAGGTCCACTGGTAGATTGGGTGTTACTATTGCTTTTGTTTGACCACTGAAGAATGGTGTAGTAACATAAATGATGGCTTCAGGTAACTTGCTGACAGTTCCGTTGAATGCAGTGACTTGGACGTGGTTGCCTGTGAAACGGTTTGCGTGTACGAAGCGTTCATGTACTAATGTGGACGTGCTTCCAGTGTCACGAAGAACTTTCACCTTCTTGTCTCCTACAAAGCCTGGATAAAATTTGAGACCATTGGACTTTGCAATGACTGTCATAGTTGAGTGCTCATTGTAATAGCTTCTGTTATATGGGCTTCTGTTTGGCATATATTGTGGTTTGGAGTCTTGTGAATGACTTCTGTAGCGAGGTTTGTTATCTGGTTTATTATTTCCAGGTGCTTTGTTGAGATTGTATTGCTCTCTATTGCTGTATCTTTGAGTTGGTGATGTGGGTCTATCAAAATTTTGATTTCTGGAGACTGCCTGTTTTTTCCAACATTCATGATTTTGGTGACCCTTTTTATGGCAAAATGAACATTCTGTGGTTCTGCTGCGGCATTGAGACGTGAAATGTCCTAGTTTATGACATTTGTTGCATTTGACTTTGTCATCTGACTTATATCTTGCATTTTTGTCTTGAGCAAAGCAGACAAAATTTTCTTCAACAGATGGTTTGACTGACTTGTTTGGATAGGCTGCCTTATATTGTCTGATGATCTTGGTTAATGTCTGTATATCAGTAGGATTTCTCTCTATAATGTAGGATTGAATATCTTCTGAGTGAGCATGGGTGATGTTGTCGATAATAATATGTTGACGAAGAGCTTGGTAACTTTCTTCTATTTTTGCCATGGATACCCATCTATCAAACCACATTGACATATTAGCTACAAAAATTTGAGGATCATCATTTTGCTGTGGCCTTTCATTATAGAATTTCTTTCTATAGTTGGCTGAAGTTGCTCCGTATTGGCGCAGTAGAGCTTCCTTGATATCAGAGTAAGTGCTGCGTTCATTGATGGACAGTTGTGAGCAAATGTTGACAGCTTTGCCAGTCAAGAGGGTAAGGAGTGAGCTAGACCAATGTGCTTCAGGTAGACCGGATGTTGTAGCTATTTCTTCAAATCTTATGAGATACGAGTCCATATTGTCAATGTTTTCGTTGAAAGCCGATATTTTGTTCATTAATCTGTATTTGTCAAACATACTTGAGTGACTTTGAATTGGAATGCTTTCTTTATTTTGCCTTTCGAATTCCATTTTTTCTTTTTCATGTTGTCTTTGCTTTTCGGCGTCTTGCCTTTGTTTTTCAGATTCTTGCTCTTGATATTCTTTTTCTTCTTGTCTCTCTGCCCACTGCCACTGGTCTGACTTTGGGATTTGCTTTTCTTTGGCTAATTCTACCAATTCGAAGAATCGTTGTGTTCTAGCACTGGAAGCCATATTTAATTTTTTTGTTAGTTTCTTGTATTGGAGCAAAATGTTCAATATCTGGATTTTGGCTTTATCTCAGATATTATAAAATAGATCTAGTGACAAAGTTCTTGAAGCCTCAATTTGCTAATAAATTCTTGACAGTAGACTTGTAGTTACTGGAGTCGTATGATTGATATATAGATCTATTGAGCCGATGTACTTTTTACTGGTTTAACAGTTGGTTAAATCTGGTCCTCTTTATAACGCCAGTTATTTGATTTACTGGTCTTTTTTATAATGCCAGTTATTTGATTTACTGGTCTTTTTTTTATACTGCCAGTTATTTGACTTACTGGTCTTTTATATTGCCAGTTATTTGCTTTACTGGTCTTTTATATTGCCAGTTATTATGTATATTGGTCTTATTCCTTTTGCCAATTACATATAATAATAGATTTCGTGAGTTAGACGTAACTCTAACAAAAATCTTTATAAAAGAATTATCGATAACCAACTGACCTGTTAAACACAGAAATTCTGTCCCCCGTTAAATAAGAATGAAGTTCCTTTGAAGAGTTTTAGAAATTGGTCCTAGATCTTGAATAAATTTCGTTAAAAGTTGTCCATGAACTTTAATTAGTCGGAGAGTGCCAAATGTAACAACACTTGTGCCAGATGTGACAACATTTAGATGGTATGATGTGTTGTTATGCCGGGGATTTTACTTGAATTCAATAGTTAACAAAAATGACGATCTAGACTCACAAATTAACGATTCTTTGATAGAACAAACTCTGGAACTTTATTTAAATACAACGTAAGTACAGTTTATGTACAAATTACAAATCCATGAGCATATTACAAAGGCTTTTCAAACAGAGCTTTTAGAAACGTGACTAGCTACAAGAACATTATTTTATCGACTAACTTTTACTACCGCCAATTCTCTGGCGCTAACTCCTTTCAAAAATGTCTTTGTTTAAATTCAAATCAACCAATAGATTTCAAACATACTAATTACGCCCCTTGGGTAAATCCTGACTTGGATGTCAAGTGTCTAAATTTGAGGATTAAATCCCGAGACTCATGTCGAGGGCTTATATTATTTTCAAAAGTGAAATGTACAAACAATTCTATAATGTAATCTGTGACAGTAACCTTGTTATTTTTTTAAGACAATAAATATACACGCCAACACACACACACAAATAAGTAAAACAACCTACGCACGTGTATTCTATGATATCATAAGAAAAAAAATAAATGGAACCATTTAATCATTTTAACTGGCCTTAAAAACAAAACATAATGAAAATGTATTTTTTAAAGAATATAACTAAAATAAAACAATATCTTTCTTAATTCTTGAACTAATTAAATGTTATGCCCTTCGGAGTCCTATTGATTAGGACCTTCTCAAAATACTGTGGCTATTTGAGCACGGAGACTGTCTGGATGTTATATTTCAGTATTTGGGACATTTCTCATTCCCCAGTTCCATCTTTGTTTTGTTGAAATCTACTTTTCATCCTTGTCTTCTAAACTTACCGAGGTTGTATCGATCAGGTCTGAACAAGTTTTTACACTGGCCCCTAGATATAGACGATTTAGATCTGAACTCTCTGCTGGTTATTCTTGGAGCAATCTGTAGTGTTGGGTCATTGCGACCTTATAAAATACAAAGTGAAAACAAAAATGTGTTTGTTTGATTGGGACTTTTGGTTCAACGTCTTCAGTGCAATATCCACAACAAAATCAAAACCCGGAAGGGGGGGGAGGGATGGGTTGGTACTGTGTTTTGGATGAAGACTAAATACTTATGTTGTCATGTGACATTTGCCTTCGGAAATGATGGACTTCAATCCCTTGGCTGAGGGCTAAACGAACTTTAGAGTTGTGTTTGCTAATTGACTCGAAATGATTTTCTCAGATACAACTGTACCGAATCGCTCAAAATATGTCTGACTTTGGCACCTCCCCCCCCCCCCCCCCCTCCTTCAAAATCTTGTCTACTTGAATGTGTAGTTTAGAATGAAACCTATTGGATGAATCGTGGCACGTATATATGATGACTATCAGGTGTTCGTATTATACCTGTAGTACATCTAGTGACTGTTTGATCTAGTCTTTGGAATAGTATAGAGTTGCTTGATAGCATGAATCTTTTTCAACACCTTTCTTTTTTCTTTCTTCCCTTTCATCGCCAACAGTTGCCGCAGCGTGGCGGCGTGATCTATGACTTAGTTTAATGCACTCTGTTTCTTGGTGCCCTCAAAGACTCCACGGGTAATGGATACTACTAAGAATAAAGACCGCGACAAACGCGAGGTCATGAGTAGGTGGTTTGTCCGCAGATTATCACCGCTGTGATCGTGATCTTGTAAGGTTGCCCTTGGTGACTAGGAGTGGCGCTGTAATTGTGAAGCATACAGGTGTTGATTTGACCGTGACCTCCGTGACCCCAATGTGGTTTAGTAACATAAGTATAATTCTTTTTTTTTTTTGTCCATGATACACATTTGACTTGAGATTTAGTTAAAGACACTTTCACTTCTAGACATATCATTGGCCCAAAGCAATGTTAACATCATATCCCAGACAAACCTTTTGCAATAATTTTACGTTCATCTCTAAATCTATGGCGAACACAATTCTATTGATTGTTTTTATAGTATGCAATGCTTATCGCGTTTCGATACATGTATATACCGGTATATATATATATACACACACACTTGTGTTATAGAGTACCATCATGGCATTAGTTCACTAATCAATGTGTTGTATTGAAACTGAACGCGCCACTTGTTTGACGTATTACCAAATACATTCTTTGATTCAAAACTATGTGTCTCTAGGAAAACCAAATTTAAAACAGACAACTTTCTTGTTGCGTTTTTCCCCCCTTTCACTGTGCAACTGTAAATGTTCATTGTACATTTGTATATCAATTTAGCGTCATTGCCATATCGCCTTGTGCTAGCAATCAAAACACCAGCCAATGTTAATTGAATCAATCGTGATATGGGCTTGTCCCAATGTTCGCAATGCATTATATATTGGCCACGTACAGTTGGACAGACACGAAATTATATTTGCCTTTATTGATTGTTTTTTGTTTTTTTTGTTTGTTTAGAGAATGCAAAATAATTAAGGCGTTTGATAGACTCCGCGAGTTTTGTCCCTTAGTTTATTATGGTCAACAAACCTGGTTCACGATTGTTAAAGCCGAGCGGGGAATTGGGGAAATCGCCGCTACACTGTCCACAATTATACTCAGTGGCATCACTAGTGAATGCGTGGCTGGGGTCCGCACCGGGTGACACCCAAGTGGAAAAAATAATACTTTGGTAATATCAGATAATTTAAAAAAAAAAAAGTGTCAATGGCTAGATACCTGACCATTTGAATGTTTTATGAATGTAATAACTAGTACAGACTTTTTTTTTCGTTGAACTTTTCTGCTATGTTTCCTCTAGATATGTAATTCATTTCTAGTTAGATCGATGTATATTTATAAATAAACGTTATATTCAAGTTTGTTTGGCCAAGTTTATTTCAAGTTTTTCACTAAAAGTACAATAGGCCTACATCGGTGGTTGAGTTGTACTAGCAACTGTTTGGAGCTACAAATCTACAATCGAGCAACAACAGTGAACAAATAATATTTAGCTCCTTTTTCGTGTGAACACAAAGTCGCAACAATTTTGTTCGATGTCATTGGAAACTCCAAGAATCTCTACCAACTCTGTCACTCAACCTTCAACTGTTTCTTTCCATCCTCGTATCAGTGGCGCCGTGTTAAGGATGTCATTCACAGTTGTAGGTAAAAACTATTTGAGATCGACTTTGGGACAGATACGACTCTCAAATCTGGCATTTATATCTATCGATAAGGACATTGTAGAGGAAATCGATTTAGATGATATTAATTGATACGTTTGTAAGTTTGATATCCAGGGGGGAAAAGTTTAATTTGTAGGAGCTTTTTACTAGTTCTTGTAATAGTTCTAGTACGCTATTAAATGTTAAGTTTATAAACACATTATTTTACGAAAAGTTGCATTTTTTTCAATCGTCATTGCGAACCTAATATTATAATTTATTGTAAAACAATTTCTTTAGACGCTCATTAAAATCTAATATAGAAAACACAATGGCGTTTAGTCTTTCTATTCTTTAACAATGTTACAGTTTAATGGGCATGTAATAAATATCTTTTTGATAGATTGTAATTCAAATTACAAAGTTTTGTTCTTGTGGGGCGGGGTAGGATGATATCATTAGCTGACAGCACCGGTTGACATCGACCTTGGTGACGCCGCTGAACATACATAGAGGTCTAGTCCATTGGTGCAGGGAGTTTCAAACGTCTAGTTGAACTAATCCAATAGTTCAAGAAGAGAGAAAAAAGTGTTTGTAATTTGTTGACATTGTAAGTAATGATTAAACTTTGTTGTAATTCTTTAGTAATTACGATTCAATTCTTGTTCAAATTTCAACTGGGCGCGCGCTCTTTGAAAGGGAAGTGACGTCTGAGGAAATGAGATTAAATGGCAATGGCAACCAGATTGGAGTGGGCTGACCGATTTTTCTATGTACCCTTCACATCTTGTGAATCAATTTGTATTTGTACATGACTACACTGATATAGAAAGACTGAAGATATTTATGAATAGAATGTATTTTGTAAAGACGGAGAGATTTAATTAGCTGTCACGATCATACCCAGCAACAGCTAAAACACATGTCTGAGGCAGAATAACATCCTTATGTGCAAGCATTAAGTAAAGAAGTGCTTGCTTAGTCAAGATGAACACATCTTACAGCGTCAGAGACCCAACAAAAAAAATGTCTATAAAAACCCACAAGTAGTGTGACTCTTTCAAATGCATAAAAAGAAAATAAAAATATGTTCCACCCGATATTTTATTTCCAAAATTTGTAAGCAATAATATAATATCTATACTATAAAGTAAGGCGTATGTATGTATGTATGTATGTCCCGCATAGAAATCAAAACAGTTTGACCAATCTTGATAAAAATTGGCATAAATGTTCCTTGGGTACTAACTGGGACCGTAGTGTATGTATTGTAGCCCTAAAACAAAAACTTAAGACCCTAAAAAAAAAAGTTGACCAACTCTCTGAAAGTTTATAATTTCATCGATCTAGGCCATATTTACCATGTATAATTCGAAAGGATGTAGATCTAATTTTTAAAACTACACTTTGCTCAGATAGTTTTTTACTTTGAGGCATGAAAATACAAAATATAGTCTATTGATTTCATTATTTAATAAAATTAACCTTCAAATTTGTTTCATAAGCATTTTTACATAAATTCGTTCCTTATATCTGCGAATTTAGAATTCCCGACGTACATTCTTTCATTAGACAATACCGAAATGTTACACCTCTCTATTCCTAGGTCTAAAACTCTAATTCAACTCTAAGATGATAGAAATTCTCCTCGCAAAGTTTTAACTTTAACACATGAACATACAAATTATATCCATTCATTTAATATTTTAATCAAATTAACATTCAAATTTATTTTTCTAAAGCATTTTTTCATACATTCGTTTGCTAAAGCTGCGAAGCCGTGTTGAGATATATTTTAATAGTTCAATTCATGAATCGCGTACATCTAATAAAAAAGGTCACACATGCGCAGAGCGAAGCTTTCACGCACGTGCAGAACGAACTCTATCCAAGCCAATATTTAACTCTAGATTAGTCTACATCTATCTCTAACTCAAGATCTACTTTATACTTTAACACATGAACATACAAAATTAAGTCTATTCATTTCAAATTATAATCAAATAGATGTAGGGCCAACAAGCAAATGTTTTTTTATTTGAAAAAATGGATTTAAGTCGATTAGCTATTTTAATAGCTCCATTCATACTATTTTTGCATTCAAGCATTCCGCATTCGCTTTACTTATAACATTATCATTTCGTTTAATTGTTTACAAAACACTCTATCGACAGTGATACGCAAATTAAGACCCACGGGCCGCGAGTAATATATGTCTAGTAATATTATAATAAATAATATAAAGCAGGAAGTAATGAACTAGACGAAGAACCCACCCTATTAGAACTTAACAAAGCCATAGACAGCATGGCTGCCGGCAAAGCGCCTGCATGTGACGGTATCCCCCAGATCTTCTGAAACAATGCAAAACTACACTAAGCCAACCTCTATATGAACTGCTCTGTAAATGTTGGCAAGAAGGTGCTGCGCCGCAGGATCTGCGGGATGCAAAGATCATCACCCTGTATAAGAACAAAGGTGACAGAAGCGACTGCAACAACTACAGGGGAATCTCCTAAGCATTGTAGGTGTAGGCAAAGTCTTTGCTCGAGTGATACTTCCCAGGCTACAAAAACTTGCTGATCTAGTCTATCCAGAATCACAGTGCGGCTTTCGCTCAGGGAGATCCACAATTGACACGATAAAGTGCTCATATTCAGGCCACGGGTTATATGTTTCCGATAAAATAAACAAAATTCATATGTCTGGCACATACGATTCACAGTGTACTGGAGCCACATATGGGTTGACAACATGAGTTCTCCAGGCATAACCCACATGGCCCTTGGTGAAGTTTGAAATATGTTGTACTGGTAGCTGACCCTGGTTAAGCCTGCCATACATCAGTTATGAAAATAGCTTACTGTCAATTTTTTTGTCCGTAAGAAACACATCTCTTGTAATCAATAATGTCTCAAAAAATGTTCATAAATAAACTTGTTTGAACTATGGTAACTGGACTTTATATAATATGTATGTGTACATGCTGGATCTTAAGTGTGATACCATGCTGCTAAATCACTGTCAACCTCTCGGACTTGAGTCAGTATTCGATGAAAATATTAACATGAACTGATTTGGACTTGATCGTCTTGATATATATTTTCCCACATTCAATCCCTTAGATTTAAGAAAGGTTTTCAGTCCTACACTAAATGTTTGTTCAAATGAACAGAATCTTGGTGAACAAAATATGATTATATTCAGGGTACTAGGTATGAAAACTCTTTGACTAAACGCATGATTTCATGTAGAATAAAAGCAAAATCGACTCCTTATCGAAAAATAAATGATCTGCGTTGAACTTTATACTTCATCCAACAGTTTTCTCATTTCAACAGGACACTTTGGACATTGCCTCACAAATGAAGTTGGTCTACATCGGAGGTCAGTTGCTAACACGGGGACAAACTTCTGAATAGACAAACATCTATTGTCACCCAGTTTGTGATGAGCCCTACTATTGTTTTTTTTTTTTAGCTAAATTCTTCTAGATATACTGTTTTTAGAATGAATTTGTTGTCCGACCACTTCTTTACAATATCTTCTAGTCCTGCCAGGTCTATGGGTCAAACCATACGTTGACCCCCCCCCCTTTTTTTTTTTATTTTTACGTCCACGTTCAAGGGAACCGTGTTGAGAACAGCCGTTGGGCTTGCTTCTACAAAATCATGATTCAAAATGGCGTAGCCCAGGGCACACTACTCATACGAATCATCACCTCCTATTTTCTTGCAGAATGCGCTATGATCATTTTGTTTGTCCTCTCTCGACATTGTATGTCATGGTACCCTTGGATCACAAGGGTACGACCAACGCTCATAACTCGGGTAAAACAAATGTGTGCAATGGAGGTGGAGTTAATTGGTCTTGGCAACTACTTGCAGTTTGAAGTTTGATATATGAGGGAAATGTCGGCAGAGAATGGCCTGGAAAACATAGATCTACTTGTGGAAGTGAAGGGAGCACACCGACCTATGCAAAGAACAGGGTTACAAAACTGCATGTTGACTTCTAATTGTGTTAGGGAAATACTGGATCATTAGGATGGAATACTAGTCCGACATTATTCCAATGGAGAATAGGAACTATCATATCTGCAGCATATAGATACGAATAGATTCCATCTAACTTATGTTTTCTAGCTCTACCCCGAAGTGTTTCTGTGTTCTGATTCTTTTCACCTCAGTTTGATCATTGCCATACTGTAATACTACTATAAGTCTATAAAGTGTCAACATAAAATCGTATTAATAAACAACACTAAAACAAGCCGCAAATGTACACCTGCATCAGAGAAACTCTAACACACACTATGAAGTTTCAAAACAGTAGAAGTCCAGCCAAGTCCACGCCTACTTCCTACCAGAGGGCCAGCTGTTCTGGCTTGTGTAATGCTGCAGTCAGCCCCGCATAGTGCCGTTATCTTGGTAATGAGCCTGGCAATCACCTGTGTTCTGCAGGTAAACGTCCTGTTTACCTTTGTCTGCCCCCGCCCCTTCATCGCCGCAAGTAGAACAATCAGCACAACATGTTCCGTGTAATCTTCCTTGGACGTCTTGTTGTGGGTTCACGTCTAATGGCACGTGACATGTTGAACAGAATCAAATCTTTGAGCAGTTTATTGTAACTTGACAATGTTTTGTTATCCGCTGAGAGCCCAATCGATGTAACCAGTGCTTCGAGCAGTAGTTTCTTGGAGATTAAAAAATTTCCAATCATTTATTTATTTCCAGTTGCTGTTTAAAAAAAAAAAAGAAAGAATTTTGTATGTAAATTTCAAAAACCAAATTTCTAGATAATAAATGAGACATTGTATCATTTTGTTACGCTTCACTTCAAAATCCGAAAATATATATAGTTATTTACTTTAAAATAGACATCATATAGTCATAGACTTTCAAGGAAAGAATTTTTGATTAGTCTCATTGAATGTATGAATGTAAGCGAGCACACATTTTTTTATACAAAGCTTCTACCAACTCACTCTGTCTGGGTGGAATCATGTACACGTTATATCTCCCACTTCTACCAACTCACTCTGTCTGGGTGGAATCATGTACACGTTATATCTCCCACTTCTACCAACTCACTCTGTCTGGGTGGAATCATGTACACGTTATATCTCCCACTACTACCAACTCACTCTGTCTGGGTGGAATCATGTACACGTTATATCTCCCACTTTCCAGTCTAGGATGAAGTGGATACGTAGCACAATTATTCATTGTCGATGGCAACACATGAATCTATGACAAAAATATTTATTTCATCAACTAGTCATAATCAATTAATTTTGTTCAATATAGAAATACATTCAGCTTTGTGTCCTTGTTATTGAACAATTTGCATTTGACCCCTGCGCTGAATACAGACATGTGTTCGTTTTGATGAGTAGATAATAATAGGGAAGATACACCTTATATAGAGAATAAGGTCTTTTTCTAAAAAAAAAAAACACTTTAAAATACACTCTTGAGTCTTTAAAAACTTTTTCTCTGATAGTTAAACTTTATTTTCTAAAATGTCTGTTGTGAATATTCTACTTGGTAGACAGTTGTAGTAACTTCTTACCGACACTTTTACTATTCACGAAAAAGAGTCAGATTCTAAAAACTGAAATTGTGGGTGTTTCTTAGTTTGGACATGGCTCAATGATTTTGTCTTCTCTCTTTCCCTCTCTCCCCCTCTTTTGTTTTATTTTATTACTCTCTTAGTCTAGAAAAGTTGTACCAAGAGTGACACAAAGAAAGGACAACTCAACAGAATCCATGTTTGTTCTGGTCTCTGTGTCACGTGACTAGAGTTCCCAGTTCTCCCCCCTTTACGTGCTTCAATAAAGTCGGAGCTCCATCACACATTCTTTGTTCAGAACTTCTTCCACCTCTCAGATGGCAAAAAAGAAAGGAAAATCTTAGTGGATTTTACCTTAACTGGTTTTTAAAAGCATTTATAGAATAATAAAGGTGGTTAACGAACTGTATGGAACTCGTGGCTAACGCCTTCTCGGGCAGACGTGCTAACCACTCTGCTAGTCAGGTACTTATGACTATATATATTGTTTCAATTTAGAGCGGTGACATATAAAGAGGTTTACATCAGCTTATACCACCACTTCGGTCAAGTACAATTTCTTTCCCTTGTTCACTGTCCCTATTTTTAAAACTTAGTCAATAATAAAAAGATGTTTCGTTGCTAAGTATTGAAGATGTTTTTTTTTTAAATTAATTAAAAGAATCTGACATCAATTTTCACTTGCCGGTTGTACAGATTGAATTAAGTCTCATGTTAAGATTTGTACAAGTTAATAATAACGTCATGACCTATGTATACGTAAACCTTGGGTCAAAGTGCACTTGAACGTATTCATCTTTTATGAAGGGTTCATTACAAATGTCTACCATAGAAAACTCTGGAAATTGTTGTACAATTAACCCTGGGGCTGATAGAGCAGACGTGTGTAAGATGCGATCGCTCTCCCTACTCCACTTTTTAAAACATAACATATTTGTAAACATTCAGTTTGCGTTTCTTTTGTTATAAAGAAAATGCATCCGAACTCTACACTACTAATTAATAAAAAAAACCAAAGGTTACAAAAGACAGTTTGTGTGGAAACACAAACTCAAAATCGGCCCCCGAAGTGGTCCACCCAGGCAGGCTTCAATATTTTCAGAAATAACAAATGAGAGATAAGAATGGAGAAAGAAGGATAACAGATCTTGTGTAGTGCCTCAATGGTCCAGCAGATCAAAGGATAGGTGAAAGTGAATGTAAAGTTAGATGTGAACCTGGCCTAACTATTTCCCCTTTCAGACCTTGTGGTCTATAGGGCAGATGATGTAAAATTCATCTGTTTTTGTGGCCTACGGTTAACGAGGGTGTCATGTTGACAGCACAACGACCAACCGCCTTTACTTTTCCCCAACTAATGTCAGGTACCCATTAGAGCTGAGTGGACTCAGAGGCGCCCAAAGATTCACCAGGATTCGAACCCGGGACCCCCGGTTCGGAAAAGCGCTTTACCGCTCAGCCACCGCGCCTCCCCTGGCCTAACTGATGTCTTATAATTGATCTAATTTTTTGAAAAGGCTCAATCTCTTATTCGAACTCAAAAAAAAAAAAAAAAATTTCCGCAATAAAAAAAAAGTTTAGGAAAATGAAGTTTATAAGATTACTATTCGTTTTAAATTTGGTCTAACTTATAATGCATACTAATTAGCTTTTTCTCTTAAAAAATTATTTTTGCATAACTGATTTTAAAAATTAGAATTTTCGCTTTCAGAAAAAAAAAAAAGTAGCCGTTGCATCAGAACTTTGAATGTTCTAAAATATTGGGATGTCCGATTTTCAATATCTTTTCTAGTTTACGAGATCTAAACGGGACGGACGGACGGACAGACATTTCACACAAAACTAATAGCGTCTTTTCCCCTTTCGGGGCCGCTAAAAGTGAATCGAAATTGTTATTTTGCGAATCTGGGGGTTTGGGTTTCCATTCTATTCCATCCCAAAGAAAAACTAAATCTTGTTATCGCCAGCCCGAAATGATCAAGAGTCCGTTCTTGTACCTAACAATGCACTACGTCAGAGAAGACATTGCAGGGAGCAAGGTTAGAGGCAAGACTCCAGGACCACGTTTGAACAACACCTTCTGTTGTTGTAACATTTGCTTATCAGACTTCGAGATTCCCATGATGCTGTTGCCTTGCAGGATGTGACGTAACGAATCTACGCATCGAAACTAGCTGTTTTTAGTTTGTGTATGTGTGTCTTTGTTATTGAACGGAAGTGATGCACAATTTGCATTTGACCCAAATAAAGTTTGACCCCTGCGCTACAGACATGTGTTCGTTTTGATGAGTAGATTATAAACATTTCATCATGGCATACACTCAAGTCACGCGCAGTGCCTAACAACAAAAACTTTTGCGCGAGTAGGCATTTATTTGTTTTTCTATTGTTATAATGACGTCAGCGAAAAAATTCATTTAAAATTGCAGCTTAAAAATCTGGCACTATCTATCTATCTGTTTGTCTATCTATCTAGTTATCTACCTACCTATTTGTCTGTCTACCTGTCTGTCCTACCATCCCTCCGTCCGACCACTGGCGGATCCAGGGGGGGGGGGCGGTAGCGGCGATCGCCCCCCCCCCCGGGGGGGAAGGGGGGGCGGACGAATTTTAGTATAGAATTCACACAATTTGTATACGAATTTATTACTTATGTTAATAATATATACTAATTATTTATATTTCAACCTATTTTTAGATTATTTCGCCCCCCCCCTTTCTAGTATTTTGGCCGTTTTGGTAGGGTCGGGAGGGGGCGATGGCATCAATCCGCCCCCCCCCACCATAAACTTTCGAGTGGGGGGGGGCGGTCCTATTTATTTGTAGAAATCACAACTTGCTAACAGAATCAATTAAATATCTATATGATTAAAACTTGTTATTGGTATTTTAACCGGTCTTTATATTATGTCGTTCACCTGTTGGCCGATTGGAAGGGGAGGATCGAATACCTCTACTGCCCTTCCCATCTAAACTCTTTGTGTGTGTGTGTGGGGGGAGCGGTCCTACTTTTATGGAGAAATCATAGTATGTGAACAAAATTAGTCGAATATCTATATAATATAAACAGGTGGAAGTGCGATACATGCAATCACCTTCCCCCCATCGGACAAACCAATACTTTTCTTTTTGTATTATAGTAAGAAATTTAAAAAATCTGTCACTAATATAATTTATATATGCTATAAAGTAAATTCTTATATCGAGTCGCCCAACCCATATTCTTTAATGCAAAATGCAATCATTAGCAGAAATTATATTACCGCCCTTCCCCTTTCCAGACAGAGTTTATGTAATTTCACATGAATTTATCATAACTATTTTAAGAAAGACTTTGCTTTGGAAAAGTTATAATTCAAACGAAATTTTTCAATATAACATTCACGGTTGAGATGAGTTCAAAAGCCAGATAATCTTTTCCTAGTCGACTTTTTCCAACCTTTACTCTCATATTTTTCTTTAAATAAATTTAGGACTATAACTCACAATTTATGCTTGAATTTTATTGAATATTATTTATCCAATTTTTTTTTCGGCGGCGATACTCAAAGCCTTAATCTAAATATGTGGGGTATCTTATCTTTTCAAAGAACAAATCGGTTTTATTTGCAATGTATTAAGGGACTATAAATTCATATTAGAATATTTTTCCACATTATTCAAAAGGTCCTTTATAATAGAATGAATAATGAGCTGTAGGTCAGGAGAATGCGTTACTGCAGTGAAGAATGCCAGAAAACGCTTTTAGCGTCGAGGCTTCGCCCGAACCTCACTGATGAATAATAAACTGTAGATGTCAGGAGAATGCGTTTCTGCCGTGAAAAATGCAAGAAAACGCTTTTGGAAGCCCCGACACCCACTGAGGAAGCTTACAGCGCTCTCGCAGACCCCCAAGCTTGCAAGAGAAAAGGCCTCAACATGACTCTTTTATTTTCTGTTTTTTTTTCGCCGAAGATTGAGAAACAGTCTTATTTTATTCTCATATATCGATTATATATATATATATATATATATGCTGTACGCACGTTTATGCATAGGGTTACGGTTTACTGGGCGTTAGGGTTAGGGTTTGGAAAAAAATCGCCCCCCCCCCCCCACTCCAAAGTTCTGGATCCGCCAGTGTGTCCGACCATCAATCTATTCTAATCTTTTAACTTAACAACAAAAGATGGTCGATTGTAGTCAGAAGGAATTTCCATTTGATTGGACCAATAAAAATTATTTTATCTTTATTTTTTTTTTCCCTGCAGCCCAAGTTTTTATTCTCAGGTATATGTTAGTATGAATAACAATTGACCATTTTAAAAGTATAATATATTATTGATTGTAATAACAACAAACTCTATTTATAACACACAACAGACTCTATACAGTAATATGAATCAGGCACTATTATAATGTAAATACACGGTACACTTTCATTACTAGAAAAAAAGGAGGGGGGGGGGCGATGAGAGATAAAGGTAAGTAAAAATGTCCTGGCTACTCGGATGACCTTTCTGAGGTGTTGTGAACCAGGCTCTACAAACAAAGACCAGGGCACTAACGTTCTGTTCTAGGCAGGACGAGGTCCTTTGTAGTTATCCGGACGATTGATTGTCTGACAGTACAATCAGGGCATTCCTTCTGTATTGTCTCCGACTTGGTATAACGTGTAGACACAAGTGGACGTCTCTAAAGGTCCAGTTGCTGGATCTGAAGCTTAGAAGCCCTTCTTCATAACTTCTTTGTATTGCTTTGGTTATGGGATTCAGTAACCTTCAAAAAGTCTTTGTCAACCTTCAAGGTCTTCCTATGTACGTTAATTAAAGTTGTAAGGTGTGGTGTACACTTTCACTTCTGCTAGAGTGGATGATTCAAGCTCATTGCTCAGGGTAGAACTAACAATATCTCAGGGGAAATCCCCGTAACACAACTAGATCTAGGTCATTTACAACTCCAATAATTATCTGGCGTATCTACTATTAAACTATTAAACCAAGCTATTTCCCCCCCCCCCACCCACACACACACATACACCTTAGATCCATCGTGTGAACAGCTTAGCAGATCTTGTAGATCTATTCTCTGATTGAAAGTTAGTGTGAGGCCAGTGTTGAAGTGATGTAGGCAAGGTCATACTTGGCAGGGGCTGTAGCATACGCCACGCAGACCATGGTGTTTACTTGCCGAGTCAACAATAACATGGGTTATCTACCCTTGCCCGGCCACCCTTTCTAGGTCCCGCTGGTAATCGGCGGCGTATCTCGCTAGCTCTCTAGAGGTGGGCTCCTAGCAACAGAGATCAAAGAAAATCGCGAATAATAATAATTGCGGGAATGTTTTGTGTGTGTTAGTGTTTTGTTGATAACAGACTTGGCGAAGTTCAAACACCCATATAGAAATTTTCTGGTGAAACACGTTTTTCTTAATCGCTGTTGGCGTAATAGATGTGAAGTTTTACAACTTGAAATCACTCCTTTGTGAACTCAATTATCACTTTTATTACAATACGAACACATTCAACCTGAGATGAAATGCATAAATATATTAGACTTTAGCTATTTAAAAAAAATGAACAAAATCTAACTCACTACTACGTCTTTTCAGTCTGGCGTTTTGGAGTCGTCTGTCCTACCAAGACAGTTGACGACACTGCTACTTACCTTGCATCATTCACACTGCATAGCTAACCTTTTCCCAATGTCACCATAGAAACACACACTCTCTATAACAGTAACATGCTACATATTTCTAATACCAACATCTTTTTATATTATACGTTTTTCCTATTTAAGAAGTACTGACTCTTGTTAGAGATCAAATAACTTTAATAATACTTTCTTCTGTAGGATGGCACGTAGTAAACAGCTAGATTTAGAACACAGGACATTAGTAGTCAATGTAATCTAAAGCAGGATGGTATATTTCGTTCGCATTTCAAAGCGAAAAAAACAACATTTTGCGATGAGAGTAAATGTATCAATGAGATAGTGTTGGTAAATGAGAGAATAACTATATCAATTTGTTTCAAAAGTTGATCGAGGATGGATGACAGTTGTCCATGTTTAAGAGTTAATTAATGTGTGAGTTTGTCACCTTTCAGCACTCTCCTAGTGCATGTTACTCTTGTGACGTTAGGATCTAAATAATCTCCTATATTAGTTGTTCAAAAGAAAATCAAATGTTCATTTTTTTTTCTTCGTTGCAAAACATTATATATTTATAATGCAAAAATCAAAGTTCAGTTCAAATATACTGGGAAAAAATAAATTAAAAAAAAAAACAAAAAAACAAGCAAAATAAAGGTCATCTGTCATCTCCTAAGGTTAACGCGGGTGTCATGTGGCCAGCACAACGACCAACCACCTTTACTTTTCCCAAACTAATTTCAGGTACCCATTAGAGTGGGTGGACTCAGAAGCGCATTAAAGTCTTCACCAGGATTTGAACTAGGGACCCCCGCTACGGAAGCCAAGCGTTTTACCACTCTGCCACGGCGCCTCCTAAAGCAAATCAAAGCTTTACATCTTTCCAAATTCATTAATATTATTATTGTGTCACGTCTTGGGGCAATGTCAATATGATTAATATTATGTTTGAATTTATTGATTTATTAATGACAACATTTCTTGAGTCCAATCAGTTTGGGAAAAAAGGTTTGGCTAAGTAAAATCGTTAATTATTTTATTTTATACACTATGCACAACGTTGACAAAACTCTTTGTGCCTTTCACAGGAAGTCCTTCATGTGGCCAACATCGACATGCAGTTGGCCGCGGCCACCGCCTTCCTCCAGATTTTGGAGCGACAGCTGGTTAGCGTGGAGGATTACAAAAAGACATTTTTACAGACCATCCTGACCTCAGTGGACAATAAGAACGAAGGTCAGCTATTTGTTTGTGCATGTGTTTGTATTATCTGTGGACTGTGTTTGATAGCGCCTGCTTGTGTTTGATAGTGACTGGGAGAGGGTCTGTAGATCATAATGTTTTCTGTCAGTTCCGTCGTATTGAAATAGATTTGCAATGTATATGTAAAACATTTGTGCGGAGTACTCTTGTTAAGGTAAGTTTTATGTCGAAAAAACGAACAGCACCAACTGAGGATGGACACAGAAAATTGTTTGATCAACACTAAAAGAATGGAGATCGCAATGGGAAATCGAGACCAATCGTGGAAATACACTGCTTGCTACGGCGCTGGACAGATTCTTTTAGAATACAACCTCTAGCAATAACTTTGGGTCGTATATTTCAGTAAGACTGACGCTAGATTTCGTAGGCTATGGGTTAACAACTCCAGTACAGTAACTTTTAGTATGTTAAAAAAAAAAATTCACACGCTGTCTTCTATATGGCTGTGAAAGCTTGAAGCGTTCCTGTCTGTAAATTGTATCAACCTTCAATGAAGTCTATTCAAGTATATTTAATGTCACTTTCCCTAAAGGGGCAACCATTGCAGGCATTTTACACCATACAAATGAACATACTTAAAGTAGAATATTATACTATCTATTTCATTCACTTTTGATCATGGCTTTTGCACACGTGAAAAAACACTTTACATTTATTGTTTTTTTCCGTCCATATATCAGAAGTGGCCAATGCTTGGCTGGAGACACTGCTGACTTGTATTGATCTCCTTCCTAAAGATGTGGTGAAGAAAGACGTAAGTAGAATACATTCTTGTTAAATAAACACGTAGCTTACCAAACTTGCTTTGTCTTGGACACGTAGCTTACCAAACTTGCTTTGTCTTGGACACGTAGATTACCAAACTTGCTTTTTCTTGGACACGTAGATTACCAAACTTGCTTTGTCTTGGACACGTAGATTACCAAACTTTCTTTGTCTTGGACACGTAGATTACCAAACTTGCTTTGTCTTGGACATGTAGCTTACCAAACTTGCTTTGTCTTGGACACGTAGCTTACCAAACTTGCTTTGTCTTGGACACGACCTTTATTTTTCATTATAAATATCTATTTTTATTTCTCAGATTAATATTCCTGTATTGTATATATATATATATATATATATATATATATATATATATATATATATATATATATATATATATATATATTTATTGACAACTAATATTTATGGTTTAGAATAAATGATTCGAATTCGTGTAGAATTTAGAACAAAGTTAATGACAGATCTGTATGTTTCAAGTTAATAAAATAGTGGGTCTACATGGGTTTCATTTTGTAAAGCCTACATGGCGGAAGCCAAGAACAATAACTGATGCAAGAAAATAAACACGTCGACCTTGTGTCTTGAGTGCGTAATAAGTTTGGGGGGGGGGGGGGGGGGGCGGATTTTTTAAAATTTATTTTGTTTTGTATAGTATATGTGGACATCTGTGTGTGTGTGTGTGTGCACATCTCTCACACGAATGTGTACAACGTGGTCCAAACTTTGTGCATAGTTTCATGGCATCCACTTGACACATTGTTTCAGATCCTAAAGGGAGAGAATTACGTACGTATTGCTGGACGTCTTGCAGAGGCGTATCACTCGAATTTTAATATTGACATTGACTCTTTCTTTCTTTCTTTCTCTCTCTCTCTCTCTCTCTTTTTCTTTATTTCTTTCTTTATCTATTAAACTTGTCTTTGAATTGATTTTGATTCAGGACAACGTACACGACTCCCCCTCCCCCCCCCCCCCCTCCGTTCGACTCCTCTGTTCACAATGTTCATGGGAACCAACTCAGCATCCTGCTCTCTTTATGTCCGTCTGCCGAAGGCTCAACTCTACCTGACAGTTTCAAGAAGAAGAAAAAGAATGTCCGTCAGACGTTTGTCGTCAACTTGACCACATTTCATGCCAGATTGTTGAGGTTGATTTCCTAAAAAAGGAAAAGTGTCGCCCCCCCCCCCTCCTTTTTTTTTTTTAAATTTATTAGTGACTATTTGTAAACAAACGTTCTACTGTCATGGCCGCTACCAACTCTACTTCACATTACTTTTGAACGGGATAGTTTCATTGTAGCTGCACTAGTCGCTTAGACAGGGATGTATCCAGCCTCCAGGCCTGTACACCACTTCAAGTACTTGTAGGCGGCTTCTCCAAGACAAACGTTGCCTCAATCTGGCGGCCATCTCTTGGTCACTTTGATGTAGGAAACCTTTTTTTTTTGTTTTTTTTTTGTTCAAGTGGTGCAGAATTCTAGATCAAGTTATCTCCCTTTGGCTGCCCTTTCTTCTTGCATAGCCTTCTCCTTACGCCCCCCATAGTCGTGTATGTTGTAGCATCAAAATTTGTTGTTGTTGTTTTTCACACGAGTTCATATTGTTTCCTGTTTCACATTTTGTTTTGTAACAATTTGAGTTTATATTTTTAACTTGTTTCAATTAACTGAGGTTCATGTCTACTAGACACATACATATATCGGTAATCCATTCAAGCTTGCACTTTCAACAACGTTCTCTCTTCTAGTCATGTTCACCACTTTAAAGGTGTCGATGTTTTAAGCAGGTCCGGTCCCCTTTGAAACAATGACCACTGGTCTTTCCCAGCTTGCTAACTATGTCCAATCCTCCACGCTCTTTCTTTTTGTTTCACTCGCCACAGACAATCGTTGATTTGAGTTTACAAAGGCGTGGTCACAAAGTATTGGGTTGTTGTTTTTTTTAAGTGCGTTCAACTTGTTTGTTCTTTCCCTTGATTTGTTCTCAAAAGTAGGCTAGAGAAACTTCGGCTGTTGACCATTCTTTTTGGTTTGTTCTCCAATGTAGACTCCACGATTACTCACACGATACACGTTGGTTATCTTGTCATGTTGTTTAGATACCTCTCTGATTCAATGCTTTTAAAAATGGTAGAAAGAAAGGCTTTGAGCGATCAATAGAGAAAAGTGCGGAGTCGCAATGTCTCTGTGATCAAAGTGGATTGCAATCATTATTAAGTGTGGTTCTGAACTGAACTAGTTACAACTTTGTATTGCTCCAGCTAGTGGCATCAAACTCTGTGAACTTTTAACTTCGTAATGTAGTTGAGCAGTAGCACTAGATACGGGAAACAAGAAGTGGGAAGAAATGTACTAGGTGCGAGTTATCTTTGCTTTGGTGTTTCTGTGAAATATTCCACTCCTGTTTCTGAGAATCAATTGCAAGAACGCTTAGTTGTTGTTTTTTGTTTGTTTGTTTTTTAAGTAAAGAATAACGGATATTTCCTTTAGGTCAACAGCCTACTTACAGTCAACAGCATACATAGTCAACAGCATACATCAGTCAACACTGCTAACCCAACAGCATACATAGTCAACAGCATACATAGTCAACAGCATATACAATCAACAACATACATACAGCTTGTAAATCAAACCATTACTGCTATTTCTCTTCTTTCTGTAGGTAGACACACATCACTTGAATTCTTGGCTTCTCTGTGTCCACAGCCTCCTTGCCAACTTTCAAAAGAAATCAGTTCTTACTTCAAGTAGTTTTCACTTCCATTTCAGAGTACTGTGTCACTGTCATATTTAGCTTGGCTCTTATTGTCATTCCAGTTTTGGTGTCACTGTCATGTTTGGCTTCTTGTCATTGACATGTGTCACAAAAGAGATGTTATTTTAACTTACTTAACAATTTTATCAATATGCGCCATCATCATCACTTCAGCTGCTTCTGAAAAGATCTAATGACAGAAGTGGATCTTCTAAGTTTCTTACATAATATTTTAGATCAGGTTTGCCCATAAATTGCTATTGCTAAATTGACTCAATCTAAGTAATCAATAATAATGAAGGAAAAAAAATAGATAAAAATGTCTCTTTGTCTTAGTAAAACGTTTTTTAATCATGAAAAGAAATGTTTGAATAGCTTACAAGTACTTTTGTCAGTGTCGATATGATTTCTAAGACTCATTACTTAAGTGGCTCCTGTCACCAAAAACATTTTAATCTGCAAATGAGATTCATATTCTTGTGACTAGATGTTTTATTGTACACAGATCATTTCATTCATTGTTCTTGTTTCAGGTTTTGTCTATAGCGGTCAACAAGGGTCAGTTGAGTCAGACACTTCAAGCCAGGCTGTCTTGTTGTAAAATATTGGGCAAAGTGTCTTCCAAGTTCGAAAATTTTGTGTAAGTTGATAATTATATGCTTGTTAGTGGCTTCCATTATATATAGACTGGCCAACACTTCATGAGGATGCTTAAAGACAGGATGGGCTTGTACATTTGTCAACTGAAATCAGTTGTAGCATCAGTGAGAACACACAGCTATCTCTTTAATGCACATGAAGCTGCATTAGATTTATGCATAGTGTGCATTTGGTAAAAAAAAAAAAACAAATTAGCTCTATTCTTATTATTAGAAAATCATTATCGTAGTTTAAGTTGGAATATTTGCTCTTTTTTTTTTTAATGTAAAGATTTATTTCCAAACATAAGATTCTAGAAGCCAAGAATTTAAGTTTATGATTTTTTTTGGAGAATTTGATCTAAGTTGCCCCAGTGCTCTGGCATTCATTTTGGGAAATTTAAACTTTTGGGTCACAAGATGCACTCAGTAACTTTGGGGCCACAGAACTAATTGAGCTTTCTATTGTCTGTCTTATAGAATACAAGGTCTCCAAGAAAGGTGTTACTTGATATACTTACACCAAAGGCACATGTTATTTTCACTGCGCCACTCCCCCACACCCATCTTACTAGTTTTTTTGACTTGTTAGATTATCAGAATTATCTTAAAGAATTATAAGATTGAATATCCTATGCTGCATATAAGATTGAATTTGCTGTTCTGCTTATAAGATTGATTATCCAATGCTGTATGACGTTTCACAAGCTGTAAGATCTAATAGTTGAAGTGTTAGTGGCTAGAAAGTAGATGAGAAAGAGGAGAGGATAACAAATAAAATCAAAATCACAAAATGAAAGGCACATAATTGACAATAAATTTTCTAAACGGCAGGTATTTTCTCCCCTAACTTGATGGGCTGCCTATTTTGGATGCTATATAAAAATGATGAATGTATGCATGTGTTATAATATTGTGAAATAGAAATGTTTTAATCCTTCAATCCCCCAGTGTGAAGAATGATGTCCTCCCTGTGGTCTTGTCTCTATGTGGTGATGTGGAATATGATGTTCGAGCCTGTATGTGCCAAAAGCTTGATGTTGTGGCCCATGGACTGGGGTAAGTGTTCAAGTTTAGCTTCAAATCTTCACTGTTATCGATACAGGTCATACTTGTTTATGTGAAATGTTGTATTTCACTTTGGTAACTAAGAAAGACACTATTGAGACAACCAATGGCTTTCTATTAGAGCTCTTTCTATACCAGTTTCTTAGAGAATGAACTGGGAAAGCAATGCACTTACATTTCTTGTTGGCCTTCTTCAGGCGTAGAACGACTTTAGTTCATCTCAAACACTTTTTCATGTCTCTGTTTGTGACTTGTATAAATCTGGAGGGTTAAATATTCTGAATCAGCCAGCACTATTGAACACAGACAATGTACTGTTCATTTTTCCACTACCAGTGGCAATGAAGACACTGAGCTCTATTTCAACAACTGTATAAGACTTCAGATTCTCTTTCTGTCATTAAAAGTTGTTGTTTTATTGCTCATTTGATTTATTTTTTTTACAAAGCCTAATTAAATCCACTCACTCTGTCTGTCTGTCTGATACAAATTTTGAACACAATGTTTCTCCCACTTCCCATTCTTTTAAGAAGCTGAAACTTTGCGCAATTAATTATTGTCGAAGACAAAATATGAATCAATCAAAATATTACCATAATTGTTAATTAAATAGTGGTTCTAATTTTGTTTGATATTGGAACAGGGAAAGAATTCTTACAGTATTGAGAGATATGGTTGTAAATATGGATAAGTATTTTTATATTTTGCTTGCTACTGAATGGACTTTGATTGCTGTTTTATGACATTTTCAGACTGGAATTGACCAAAGCTAAATTGCTGCCCCAGTTGATAGAATTATCAGAAGATGAGTCTCCAAATGTTACATGTGCTTGTCTTGAAACTACTGCCAACATCATTTCAATGTTAGACAGAGGTATTATATTGGTTTAGGGTTATGTAGTTATGGTTTTCACTCTGAAGTCTTCTCTCTGAAGACATCTTATGGTCCACAGACATTTTGCTGATGGTCATGAAGTAAAAATTAAATCTGATTTTATATGCCTTTTTCAGCAGTGACCTGATTAAGGAATGCACCATTTTGAAATGACCATCATGTCTTATGTTTAAAGATAGAAATTAGTTGATGAAACAATATTCTGATAGCAATTATTATTTGTATATTGATATGTTTATGAGATTTAAAAAAAAAATTCATTGTAAACATTTTAATTTTGCTTAGATTTTCAGTTATTCTAAAACTTAAGGTTGTTTTGTTTTTTTACACTAAATGTTCTTCTGAGCTTGTTCATAAATCAATGTGATAATTATTAATAACTTTCTCTTGTGATTCATAGCCATAAGTGGTCAGCATTTGCCAACTTTTCTTTGCAGCATTCTTTATGTACACATAACACTATAAAGGGCCTTTGCATTTTAACTTTCAGCTTAACATGACATTGTTAATTAGTCATGGTGTCACAGAAGTTTGAGAACTGCTGATCCACAGTTTTATGTGAAAAAAAAAAATCCTCTTTTTGATTTCAAATCACAAAATTTTTCTTTTCATTTAGTGTCATGGTTAATGGTTTAAATAAAATCCAGTATATTTCATTATCTCATTGACTTTCTATCCCAGAAGCCAATGTGAATGCAATCATACCAATGGTGAAAGAACTGTTGGAGAAAGCCATCAGTAAAGTGGACACAACTCTTCCAGTAGCATCAAAGTTGTTTGGTCGTTTATGTCATAGTCTAATGGGTAAGCTTTGCACCCGTAACACTGTGACTAGTCTTTGGAACTCTGTTTCCTTGTCTGAAGTAACCACATTAGGTTAATTAATTGTTATATGCCTTTATTAATTTTCTTGTAAGAAAAATTGATTTCAATGTATTTTTTTATCATACAAAATATTAAAATATTTATTTATGAAGTGTTTTTTTATCAAAATATATTTTTCTATTCAAATTATCTCATAAATTATTTCCAAGTCCCAACCCATATAAAATTGCTAAACTTTAGAGCCTGTTATTTAAATTTAGAGTGTAATTTCACCATTTTATGGGTAACAATAATCACTTTAATGAAATGTCTAATTTCTAAAAATCAGTGTTTTTACTCAAGTTTGATTCTTTGGGTCATCATCAAAAATGGGCAGAAAGTCTGATTTCTGTATGAAATATAAAAACTAAAGTCTGTGCATTTGTACACAGACTATCAGGAGCATTGGAAGACAAAATAATTCACTGGGACAATTTTGGGGACTTAAAAAAGCAGCTTAGATTTTATTTTTAAAACTATTAAAATGGTGACAAAATTAGAGATCACACTTCCTATAGTTTGTTGTTTGGTTGATGTCATGTTTGTTGTCTGTAGATTACATGACAGTTGATGACAAGGCTTACTTCCAAGAATATTTCAAGAAACTCTGTAAAGTGGGTGTGTCTGAGAAAAAATACAAGGAAGATACACAAAAGGTTAACTCAGGTTTTATTTGTCTGTTTTGTTTTTGTGTGTGTGTGTGTGTACCATTTCAGGTTAGGTTTTTTTTTTTACTCAAATAGTATTAGTGGAAATTGATTTGATTTTGTATTTGTATAATTTTTGAAGTTATGTGTGACATTCTTTTTTTCAGTTAATAAAAATGTTTTTGTGTCTCCCCATCCAGTTATTAGAAGGTTTTGAGATGTATGAACAGACAACAGACATCAGTGTAGAGACTAGAAGATATGCAGCTTATAATTTCCCTGTAAGTAAACTATTCACTACAATGAAAAAATAAGTAGTATAGACATTTTAATTAACAATGTTTCGTGATAAGGTTTGTTTTGTCACTTGAGGTTGCAGGTACCAGTTCTCATAGTATCATGCTTTAACTGGCAAAGTAAAGATTGTAGGCCTGGAAATAACCCTACATTATTAATGGGAATAAGACAATCTGCATTTTTTAAAACAAGTTTCTAAACCTGTTTCTGTGACATTGAATGATTTGTTTCTTAGCTGGTGCCTTTCATTTATCTTTCATTGATTTTTTTTTTTTTAATGAAATTCCAGGCCATGGTGCTATTTGTTGGAGCCAAATTATTTCGCTCAGAGCTTTATGGATGTTTCAGCCAGTTGTCTAGAGATCCTCACAGTTTGGTGAGAAGAACTGTTGCAGCTGGTTTCCATGAGGTTGGTATTTATTAGAGTGTTTTTTTTTTTTTTTTTTGGTGAATCATGAAACACAGCTAATGAAACATAACTTTTTAATTTGCTTAAAGGATTGAACCAATTACAGTAGAGAGGAACTTAAAGATACTTTTAATATTGTATTTCATTATGGTTTTCCCTGTCACACTCCATTGGTTTTGGTTATTGATTGCAAGAAGACCATATTCATTGCTTTTCTTTGGTTTACAATTTTAAGAATATTCAGTTAAAGGGATGGAAATTTATGGACTTGATTTAAAAGAATTGAAATTTTGTATTGAATTAAAAGGTACATTTTAATTCTTTTTTTGATGTATTTTGTTTTCAGGTTGCCAGATTGTTAAATACAAATGTTGGTATTCTCTTTACTGAACTGAATTCTTTGCTGAATGATGCTGATATTGAGGTGTGTAATTAATAACTATGTATTTATAGCTAAATAGTTTCAAAGCAGTTTCAAGTGTTCTTGTTTCTTTACAATTTAAGTTATGCATTTCTAATATTTATTTCAGATATTGAAAGCGATCATTCCAAACTTTCAGGTGATTATGTCTCCTCTGGCTACTCTTGGCTTTGATCAGTTTACAGAAAACAGGGTTAGTACTAGCTAGTAGAACCTTGCCATATTCACATCCAAATACTTGAGCACACTAGACTGTACACCAACTTGCACTAAAATTGACTGAGATGTATTGCATTACCGGTACTTCAAGGCTTAGGAATATATTTTATTCTTAAAACAAATTTTGTGATTAGTTTATTAAGCCTATTAGTTTTCTATCAATTATGTACAGTTTACACTATTTCTTCATCTTTAAGTGCTTTTTTTTTTCATTTTTAGCTACTAAATGTTTGTATATTTGACTATTTGTGATTTAATGTTTTAGAAAAACCATTTAGTTTATATCTTTCAGATCTTTTATCCTGTTCAGGCTAAAAAAAATCCCCCTTCCCTCAAATGAATTTCAATCTAAATTGACTCTTGTCTTGTAAAAAACAATATTTTCTATTTTGTTTCAGACACACGCTGTACAGGATGTTGTGACCAACTACCTCAGAGCCGAGACAACTGTCTTCAGCTGCCCATGTTGGAGGACCCAGGAAGCTATGCTTGCCAATCTGCAGACAACTCACTTGCTGTGCTCTAATGATTTTGTTTTTAACAGAGTCTTGCCAGTGCTAATTGATAAGCTCAAGTATGGGGTAAGTGTTCACACCACATTGGTAGAGAAGAGTTGGCAACACATTGGTATAGAAGAGTTGGCAACACATTGTCCTAGAAAAAAGACAATACTAAGCCTACTTTCATGTTGTGTTAGTAATCCAGTTAAAGACATGAATGTTTGTATCCACAGAGAGCCCTCCCAGTCAGGGTGATGGCAGCTAAAACATTGACTACACTGACAAGACATTTGAAGTACAAATCACAGAGGGATGAGATACTAGACATTATGATTGAAGGTAAATTGAGATTCTGTCTAGTTGATCTGTTTTGTTTGTTTGTGAAGTGTTGTGATAATAGCCTGAAACCTAGTCATCATGCACCATTCACTCCTTACACTTATCTGTACTTGCACATTAAACTTTGAGGAACACAGAGTTCTTTGCAAATTTGTGACAGGATGTATGAGTTTCACCCTTAAGTTGCATCTCTTCAAATTCATTTACTTTGGTTAAATTGTGCATTGTGATGCAAATACTTTGACTATGATGACATAACAAAGGAGGATATCAGAGAGACAGAAGAAAACAGTTTTGATGTGTTATAATCTCATTAAGTGCTGTTATCATTCTGAGCTATACACATTTGATTTATCTTATTTTATTTTGGGATTTCTAATTGAATATCATAATAAAGATTAATTGTCATACTTTTTGTCTTTATTTCCAGACTTTCATAAAAGTGATAGTTGCTATTGTCGGAGCCTATTTATAGACCTGGCTAAGTGTTACCTCCAAGTGAACTCAAAGCAGGCATTCAAAGACAATTTCTACGAGCTTATACTTAACATGAAATCTGACAAAGTAGCAACAGTTAGGTTGAAAATGTTGAGCATCTTTCCAGACATGAAGCGGAGTCTGAAATTGCCCAAAGATCAGAACCTTCGGACAGCTCTGGACACAGCATTACGGCAAATTATAGTTTATGATAAAGACAAAGATGTTCAGCAAGCTGCACAGCAGGTCATTTTTTTCAAATTTATTCTGTTTTTTTTTTTACTTTGACCTAATGTATTATTTTGTATATATATATATATATATTTATATACATATAGATTTTTTTAATTATTCAAATTTACTTTTTATTATTAAAAAAAAATTTGATTAGTTTTCCTTTATTGTATTTTATCTTAAATTATAAGCTTGATTTTTGTTTGAACTCTATTGATATTCTAAATAAAAAAATTTTTTTTCATGTTTGCGTAATTTGTTATTTTTCTCAGATGTCTGAAGAATTAACCCTTATACAAGAAGGAAGTGACAACACAGTAAGTCAAATAGCCAAATTAATCATTGTATTTTTATTTCTGTACATAAAGTTTCTTAAAAGAAAAAGATTTGATCATTTTTTTTAGCTTGAAATTTCTGAAATAATCACTGACAAAATGTCTCTATTTGTGTTTGTAGAGAGCCAATAGAAGAAATTTGTCTGCTGAGGAAGAGGACGATTTGAAAAGGGAAGATGAAGAGAAAGAAATATTAATGCGAGTAAGCCAACATATAGATAATGAATTGTCTATAATAACATATCCTCAACATAACCTGTACAGATAGATCTGGTCATGATTGTATTGTTGGTCAGCTTGTTCGTACACAGTGTTTGTTTATCTGACAGGAAGAGAAAGACAAAAAGGATGAAGAAACAAAATTATCAAAGAGTGTAGAAAAAAGAAATTCTGTAGGTAACAAAAAAGAGCTGCTCTCTAAAATACCAGGCACTAAGAAAGGTCAGTGGGACAGATTTTACTAATATTCTCTATATTCAGTTTGAGGTTATTCAAATCTGAGCTTTAAATTCCAATGTAGTTATGTAATCATTTTGTAACTATTTCAATAGTAAGTGTTAAACTAATCTTAATATATTTATATTATATGTTATACTCTCTAAATGTATACATATGTTTCTATGTCTGTTTGTATTTATTTTTAATCTTGTGAATTATTTTTTTTTGACTCAACCAAATACAGCATCATCAAGTACTATGAAACTGTCACCAGGTAGTTTGAAGGGAGAGAATAACCAAAGTTTATCCAAACGAGCACTCATAACTACAGGGACAACAAATACACTGACATCTGCCAAAGGTGAGTTACTTAGAAAAGTTGACATTTTTAAAAATTAGGTTTTCTAATCCTGAACAGAAAAACTGTATTCAGAACTTCTTCACTTTCATTGTTCTCTAATAAACTTAAGATGACTGATTGTAATTATGTTTAAACATTTTCTGAAATAAATTTATTTAAGTGGAAACATGGGAAATCAGCTCCTCCATAACTGTCCAAGTAAAATAAAGTGTACAACCTAATAATAATGTCAGATCAAATCTAAGGCTATATTACAGTAGTTATTTTCAATTTGGTTTGTACTTACAATATAAACACTAACTTGTGGGTTTATACAATAAAAACACAAACTTGTGGGTTTATAAACATAGCATGGTAAATCAAACACAAAATAGTTTGTTTTTTTTTAGACATGTTAAGTTTGTGTCATTATTGATCATTATTAAATGAGCTTAATCATTTTATTAACTGATTTTTTATTACATTAATGCTTAATGATAGTTTTACAAGATGAAATTTTATAATGATTCATATACTGAACACTGATATAAATTAACACACTCTATGTAATTTTTTTTTTCACTGTACTCAATTAACAATTCATATTCATTAGTTTAATATACTTTGATATAAATGTTTCATACATATATTGCAGGTGTGAAAAGTCTGCTTAGATAATTTATTTAATCTAAATATTAATACCCTGTACTTTGCTGTTGATGTTTCATACATATTTCACAGCTATGAAATTCCATTGTTGTTCTTTTTTTATCTTGTCTGCTTGATCCAAACATTTGATTGGTTCACATTGTTTTCAGTTGTGGCAGCTCTGACCAATGAGAAACATCCTTCTGTATGTCTGATAAAGTCTAAATCTACCACCTGCATTCCTTCCCTTATACCACGTCTGGGTAAGCTATGCTATTTCAGCATGGCTGCATGTTTTATGAATCTGCCTGTTTCACGTCTGCTCGCATGCTGGCAAGGACTGCTGGGCTATCATTTGTAAAGCATCAAAAGCCAATTGGTCATTCAATTTAAGCAAGCTTTTAAAGAAAACTTGTATACTAATGATACTTGAAAATTAATAGCAATAATTCTTTTTTATTTTCAGGTTATTTTTCAAATTTATTTTTGCTCTAAATTTGTACTTTAAATTTACTATAAAGTATATATAACTATAAAGAGACCAGCTGAACTGACTAAATGTAGACAAGCTGTACTTGCTTGGCAAATTAATAAAAATTTGATACAAAAACATAACAAAAACCAGTCACTTGAAGTTTATCAAAATTGAGATTTGGTCATATTCGAGATTCCATCGACTGATCTTTATTTTTTTTTATTCAGCTATATCACATGAATCATGTCCAGTTATTTTGTTAATTTTCCACCAGGAAGCAATAGATTAGGAAGGAAGCCACACACAAAATGGATGCCGCTTATTATTATTATCATTATTGTTTTTGTATAATGATTCTCTCCATGCTCAGCAGCTCAGATCTAATTACTTTTGTGGATCTGGGGAGGGGGGGGAGAACTCGGCTACACAACAAACCCCACTAGTATGTGATCAAACAGCTTATACCCAGCAGCCAAACATAAGATTTTTGAAGATTTTTTTTCCCTCAATTGCGAAGGACTTCAGAAAGTGAATGGTTTTGTCTTTCACTATTTGATGTTTTGTTGTCTGTTTTCTGACATGTCTATACAAACACTGATTAAAATCCAAATAGTTGAAGCTATACATTGCACTTTTCAGTGAATGCATTGATTGAGCTCACTGACCACTATAATCTGTTTCTATGTCCAGCATGTTGTATTGTCACTGGTCATTAAAACCTCACAAACATTTCTGTTGCAGTCTATTCAATTAGTCATTGTGAATAGTGGAAATTGGGATTCATTGGCTGAGGAGTGTGTCTATGCAATGTGTATGTGGTGGGATTTGGGAAGTTGAATATTAGAAAGTATCTATATGGGGGATTAAATGTTTTATTTATGGTTCCAACTTTTGCCTTGATCATTTATTAATATAAATGTATATTTTAATAAAGTATTATTATCATTGAAATAATTTGTATGTAAATATAGTTTTTATTTCCTTTAAAAAAGGCCTTTCATTTGTCAACTCACTGGTCAATAGCCACATTTTGAAGATTTTAACTAGTCTCAATTATGAATGTATATCATGTGTTAGGCATTTAACAAATCAAATTCTTACTCTAGAAAGCTAGAGAAGTACTGTGTCTTGTCATGTGAAGTCTATGTACATTCTGTTCAATTGAAGCCAATGTACATTCTGTTCAATTGAAGCCAATGTACATTCTGTTCAATTGAAGCCAATGTACATTCTGTTCAATTGAAGCCAATGTACATTCTGTTCAATTGAAGCCAATGTGCATTCTGTTCAATTGAAGCCAATGTGCATTCTGTTCAATTGAAGCCAATGTACATTCTGTTCAATTGAAGCCAATGTACATTCTGTTCAATTGAAGCCAATGTACATTCTGTTCAATTGAAGCCAATGTACATTCTGTTCAATTGAAGCCAATGTACATTCTGTTCAATTGAAGCCAATGTACATTCTGTTCAATTGAAGCCAATGTACATTCTGTTCAATTGAAGCCAATGTGCATTCTGTTCAATTGAAGCCAATGTACATTCTGTTCAATTGAAGCCAATGTACATTCTGTTCAATTGAAGCCAATGTACATTCTGTTCAATTGAAGCCAATGTACATTCTGTTCAATTGAAGCCAATGTACATTCTGTTCAATTGAAGCCAATGTACATTCTGTTCAATTGAAGCCAATGTACATTCTGTTCAATTGAAGCCAATGTACAGTCTGTTCAATTGAAGCCAATGTACAGTCTGTTCAATTGAAGTCAATGTACATTCTGTTCAATTGAAGCCAATGTGCATTCTGTTCAATTGAAGCCAATGTACATTCTGTTCAATTGAAGCCAATGTGCATTCTGTTCAATTGAAGTCAATGTGCATTCTGTTCAATTGAAGCCAATCACTTAGAATGAATTTATGGGATTCAGAAAATTTAGCAGCAAACTATAATGAAGCATTTACTAGACAAAATAAATCTATTTAAAAATTCTGTGACATTTAAACTGAAACACTAGCTATCTGTACTTCTTTAACTCTTACTGTCCATAATTATTTTCCACGTTCAACAGCATAATTCATTTTGCTCATTTGTCTTTCACTACCCAGTTAATATTCAGCTTCAATAACATTTTCGTTTGTTATCAGAAAATGTTTTATTTGGTATAGAATTAAAGGAAAATGCATGCTTTCTTAAATACATAAAACAACATAAAGTTTATAAAATGAAACATTAATTAAATTTAATGAGGTAAAATCAACAATGGTATTGTCAATTAGGAGAGAAAGAGTTAAACAATGTAATAGTAAGATGTGACTGTAAACGAAAAACAAACATTCTGCATATGCAGAGATTTCAAAGACAGGACTGAATATTTGTTTTAAAGGAAGCACAAGTTACAACAGCATCTATTGAAATGTTTAAAATTTACATGTAGCTGATTTCAATTATATGCACACAATAGATTAAATACTATTTAGTATTATTTGGTAATCTTATAAGTAGATTTAAGGGGGAAAAAAAGCTATATGGAAACTTTCATTTGTTAATGCCTTTTACTATATCAATTTGTTGTTGCCTATTACTATATCAATTTGTTGTGATATTGTCTTGAACTAATTTAAGACTTGTTAATAGTAATAACTTTAATGTATACTAATTATTTGTATGACATTATTTCATGTTCAAGCTTCCCTTATTTCCAGAGCACAGGCCAAGCACACCCCCTAAAAAGGATCCAGTGCGTCGTATCCCAGTACTAGTCAACTCCAAAACAGGTTGGCTGTGACCACAATACCCTTCCCTTTTTTTTTTTTGGTTTCTTCTCCAAAGCATGACCTTGGTGTTAGACTTCTGCTTGTTCATCAGCCAGCAAATCCCCACTGACCTCTGAACTCTGCACTTTCCAAATTTGCTATTAAATTTGTATGAAAGTCAAAACTTGTTTTAATGAACTAGAGTTATGTTGAATGCAGTAGAACATCTTTTTTTTTTAAATCAACCACAATAAAATTAAAATCGTCTACTATATATCTGGACTGTTCTCCATAATACCAGGTTTGAACCTCACCCATTGCTGTCCCCCACTGTCCTGTGGGAAGCTTGGGCTGGGATGTAATAATCTGAAGGAACAAAACATGTCCAATAATCTAGAAATATTCATGACAGGTCCAAGTTATTTTTCCCAGTCAAGTGTGATATCTGCAAACAGAATACTTGGAGTTGTGCCTGAACATTTATTAACTCAGAGGCACTAGAAAAAAAATTGTCTAGCCTTCATTCACACAAAAGTTGTTACTGACATTACTTAAACAAAAAAAACAGAAAATAAATATAAAAGAATTGGTAATTAATTTTCTCAACTGTATATTGTATTAAATTCCATAAAAAGTTATGCAGATGTTCTACTGTTAAAGGTGAAAGGATTTTTTGTAAAGTGAACCTTATGAAGTTCATTTGAACAAGGTTTGACTCATTGTCTTTGGATCTTCTATTTGTCTTTAAAGACTTGAATGAAATCATCATGCATCTTTTTTTTTTTTTTTTTTTTTTTGCACCAGATTAAAATATTTTTTATTTAAAAAACAAACAGCAAACATTGCTTTTTAGTGTGTTTTTTTTAATCATTATATTTTTGAAATTGTAGTGTAGATAATAAAAATGATATAAAACGTTGAAAGTAATTCAGATACTCTTAAGTGTATCAATGTTAATGCATAAAGTCACACAAAATATGTTAATGACTACTACGTCAACATTCCAACTTTGGAAAGTCCAACACTGAATATAAAATATAACTAAGAAAAAATGAATTTTCAATTCTGATTTATATACATCAAAATTTCCCCATAAAGCCTTTTGTAAACTTCTTTTATATTTTGCATGATATCTTATTAACCTAATATTTACTACTTAAGCTTGGTATCCCTCTAACTGACTGGAAGTGTGGCTTGGGAATCTATTATGTTTCTAACAGTTTGTATTCTTAATAACTTCCTAGATTAATGAAGAGTTACAAATGTTGCATGTATGTTTTTTATCTATAAATAGCACAATGTCCTCACAATGTCCTCACAATTTGAAACTGTTAGACATTGTGTTCCTATCACACACACACACACATTATGCACCAAGAGTCACTCCTGTTTATTTGCCACTACTTTTATGTATTGAATGAAACCATTAGAGGCCATGGTTGTCATGCTCACAATCACTGGAGGGTTTAAGATATTAATTAATAATGAACAACAGTAGTTCAGTTTAGAATTAGCAAAGGGTTTCACATGTGAATGGAAATAAAAACTTGTTCTCTAAGTCATTGGGGTCAGTTTTTGGTCATGTATAACTTTTCTGATAATGTGTATGTATATGAATGGAACCATTGAATTTAAATTCCCTGAAAATATAGATTTCATGTATAACTTTTCTGATAATGTGTTTGTATATGAATTAAACCATTGAATTTAAATTCCCTGAAAATATAGATTTCATGTATAACTTTTCTGATAATGTGTTTGTATATGAATTAAACCATTGAATTTAAATTCCCTGAAAATATAGATTTCATGTATAACTTTTCTGATAATGTGTATGTATATGAATTGAACCATTGAATTTAAATTCCCTGAAAATAAAGATTTCATGTATAACTTTTCTGATAATGTGTATGTATATGAATTGAACCATTGAATTTAAATTCCCTGAAAATATAGATTTCATTATAACGTTTCTGATAATGTGTATGTATATGAATTGAACCATTGAATTTAAATTCCCTGAAAATAAAGATTTCATGTATAACTTTTCTGATGTGTATGTATATTGTAATAACTTAAGTGAGGCAACTCAACGAGGACATAGACGTTTATTTACATAGAGACATGACAAACACAAAGGGCAACTGCCTTGAGTACAGCATCTCCATATTGGCTCTCTACTTGGGCGGAAATCGTTAGTCTCTTATGTCAATATCCGACTTGTCTGGTCACTGATAGTGCGCACCTTCTTTCTGCACTATCTTGGATGGCGGTGCGCATGGCAAAGTCATAACATTGCCCCCGTCTTTGCACTTTTCGTCCCGAAAAGAAACACTGCAGCTGAGGTTTGACAGTTCAGGTGGAGGTCGATCAGTGAGAGCCACAGGGGGCAGGGAGCGTGTTCCCTACGAAGCCATCCACATTGTTTTCCTCCAGTGCCGCTTTCTCTTTCTCCAGTTGACCAGGCTGTTGTTGCGATAATGACGTGGCCGTTTGCCACACAAAGAGATAGGGTCGAGCACTGTTTTCTTCACAGCCGTTGATCGGACACGCTGTCTCAGCAGACCTTTCCGACAGACGCCTCTCAAGGGAGCTGCAGGTTCGCTTGCAGCCACGTTACAAGCAAAGTCCAATGCACCGCAGTCATCCTCAGACAACAGGCTTACGTCCAGAAGATAGGTCTCTTCAGGTTCAAGTGGAAAATGTCTTCCTCTTGACAGCTCAGATTTAGAGTGGTTTGATTGACATTCATCTATGCCAATGTCGATGATGATGGTAGAAGTACATATGCCCTGTTGGTGGTTTTCTTGGCATCTAAATTCTATGTGTGATGTGCCGCACGTACAGTTCATGCTAAACTTCTGGATGCAGTTGTCAAGCTTCGAATTTCCCTCGTGAGCACCGACAGATAGGCAGAGGTCTTTAAGGTCCATAGCAACAGGCTTGAACGCAGACCCAACGTTGTCTTGCTCCGTCAGGCTCATTGAGGTACTGGTAACAGGTACAACAGGAACATCCGCTTCAGGCACATAACAGACTTCAGTTAAGGTACTGGTAACAGGTACAACAGGAACAAACGCTTCAGGCACGTAACAGTCTTCAGTTTCTTCATTTGTCTCTTTCCGTTCAATTCGGTACATCTCGTTGAGATCATCACAGCAATCGTTGTCATGTTTCTCGTCTTGAAAGTCACAACCACAAGACTTGCCCACAACACAGACACAGACGGCGCTCCAATCCCCAGCGTCTCCATCACCACTGTTTGTGCAGCCACAGTCTTGACCACGCAACTTCTTTACCAACGAGTCTACAGGCAACTGCTCCTTTACCAACGAGTCTACAGGCAACTGCTCCTTTACCGAGTCTACTTCTTTCACTTGAGACACCATTTTATCTACCTTGTTCCCCATACTGTTAATTTGTTCACACATTGCATCAATTTCTTCCTGTATCTTGCCAATGAACTCAACAATCCCAAGTTCAATTTCAAATTTGTAGGTCTCCGGATCTTCTTCTTCATCGATCAGAGCTTGCCGCAGACGAGCCGTGAGCGTTTCCCTGCCACCGACAGGTTTTAAACCTCGGTCTCGAAGCTCTTGTCTTAGCTCTTTAATTAAGAGCTGATGTAATAGCTTCAGCGATGCCATAGAGATCTAATCTTACCTCCTCTCGTTGCCTATAAATCCCACTTCTGACACCAATTGTAATAACTTAAGTGAGGCAACTCAACGAGGACATAGACGTTTATTTACATAGAGACATGACAAACACAAAGGGCATCTGCCTTGAGTACAGCATCTCCATATTGGCTCTCTACTTGGGCGGAAATCGTTAGTCTCTTATGTCAACATCCAACTTGTCTGGTCACTGATAGTGCGCACCTTCTTTCTGCACTATCTTGGATGGCGGTGCGCATGGCAAAGTCATAACAATATGAATTGAACCATTGAATTTAAATTCCCTGAAAATATAGATTTCATTATAACTTTTCTGATAATGTGTATGTATATGAATTGAACCATTGAATTTGAATTCCCTAAAAATCAAACCTTTGCTATTCAAGATCATAAAACTTAGGCACTTGAAATCTTAGAGTTTAAGGTTTCTAAAAGCATAAAATGTATAAAGACAGAGGTCTTAAGACTTTCAGTTCTACAATTTAGACTCTAGGTATCTGATATCTAAACAAATAAAAGTGATTCAGTTCTACAATTTAGACTCGAGGTATCTGATATCTAAACAAATAAAAGTGATTGAAGTTGAAACAAAAATGATGTTTCTTGTTTTAGTCAGTTTGGTTTCTTTCTTTTAGATCTGAAACAGTCTGCATTGCTTGTCATCCTTGGTTGTTTTAAATCCCTTTTTTTCTAAAATGTTTCTTTCTCTTGGTGTTTCTAATTAAATTTTAGTCTTTAAGAAGCACTCATACAAAATTAGACTTTTAGCACATAATTTTTTTAAAAACTTTTCTAGCAATCTAAAATGAAACGGCTCCCTTAGTTTCATCTACTGACCTCATACCATTTAAAAAGTGTCAGTAATATTTGGCTTAATGGTTAACATCCACTGACACAAATATTTTTTCTTGGACTTTAATTTGGTTTAGAAGATTGAATAAAATGTTGGGTAAAAGGAAATGAAACTTCTTTCTGACCAGAAGACAACAATATTTTTTCCTTTGATGACTTCCACAGCCTTAATATTTGATATTAGTTTGATGAAGGGTTTCCACAGCCCTTGATATTTGATATTATTTAGATGCATTATGGTAATGAAGACTTGCAAAATGTTGAATGTATTATTTAGTGTATGTTCATTGAAACTTTTTTTTAGCACATTATTTTCTACCATTTCACTTCATTCACATAATTATGTTTAACTCAATTAATGCTGATTCCCTTTTATTGTTAAAAGGTTGAATAAGTTAATTTCTTTGATTTAAAAAAAAAAAGAATTCTTCTGTATGAAAACAAAACTTTTTAAATGCAAATCTTTTTTAAATTTGAAAAAGAAACTTGTAATGAGTCTGTTTGATAGCTTTGGTGATGTCAAAACAAAAGCAGCTCAATATTTCAACATAGATGCTATGTCCACTACTTTCATTGTTTTCACAGCCTATTGGTTCATGTCATAATTCTGTATTCTTTCTTTATCTTTCAGTTCCATCCACCACTTCTCTTAGTCCCAGTGCATCCTTCAGCAAAAAATCCACATCTCCGACACCTGTGAAAAGGAATCAGTCGAACTCATCACCTCTCACACCCAATGCACTGGGAGCCTCTACAGCTAGGTGAATACATGTACTTGTGAATGGAACAAGAAAACAATAGGAAACCTTTTCCATCCATTCGTTTCCTTACAAATAAATTTGCATAAGTTACGAACAAGTCAGCAAGTAAAGTTTTTTGACCAAAAAAAAATGTTTTAGAAGTAGTTGTCACATCAGTAAAAAGAACAAATTCTTTTAGCTTCTTTTTTTACTTTTTAACAAATTTATTGACTATTGTGTACTGTATTTGTCTATTTCTCAGGCGAGGTTCCACCACAGCTATTGGCGCTAGTGTTGTTAGTGCAAGAAGAGGCTCTGTGGGCAGTGCCAGCAGTACTGCTAGTGGTAAGTCATGGAATGAAATAGATTGAAATGATTTTCTTTTGGAAGGAATATGTCTTGGTCAGTGTGTCACAGGATGTCACAAAATAATAGCCAACATTTAGTTTTGGTTTGTTTTTCTTTTGTAGATAAACATTTTGTTTTCAATTGGTTCTCAAGCAAAAGTCCTTTTTAAGAATTAAAAAATAAATATTTTTGTATTCCAGATCAATCTGTGAAAGTGAAAGCTGGCACAACTCCTACCAAGCCAGTGACTATGGCTACCAGGTAGCACTGTGTGACATTAACTCCCATTAATACTGTACCAAGTAGCTCATGTTGAATCTGTTTTTCTTCAAAGCTGATCAAAAATATTAATTTAAATCAGCACAAATATTTTAATAATCATCAGTCTAAGAGACAGTGTATATGTAATTGACATTAAAAACTATTTATACTTGAGATTCTTAGTGTCCTTGATTTCTAGCTTTCTATGACTACATTCTGCTTTATGTTCAACACTTTTCTTCAAATCTATGTTTACATTCTGCTTTATGTTCAACACTTTTCTTCAAATCTATGTTTACATTCTACTTTATGTTCAACACTTTTCTTCAAATCTATGTTTACATTCTGCTTTATGTTCAACACTTTTCTTCAAATCTATGTTTACATTCTACTTTATGTTCAACACTTTTCTTCAAATCTATGTTTAAATTCTGTTTTATGTTCAACACTTTTCTTCAAATCTATGTTTACATTCTACTTTATGTTCAACACTTTTCTTCAAATCTATGTTTACATTCTACTTTATGTTCAACACTTTTCTTCAAATCTATGTTTACATTCTACTTTATGTTCAACACTTTTCTTCAAATCTATGTTTACATTCTACTTTATGTTCAACACTTTTCTTCAAATCTATGTTTACATTCTACTTTATGTTCAACACTTTTCTTCAAATCTATGTTTACATTCTACTTTATGTTCAACACTTTTCTTCAAATCTATGTTTACATTCTACTTTATGTTCAACACTTTTCTTCAAATCTATGTTTAAATTCTGTTTTATGTTCAACACTTTTCTTCAAATCTATGTTTACATTCTGCTTTATGTTCAACACTTTTCTTCAAATCTATGTTTACATTCTGTTTTATGTTCACATCTAAATCATTTATTTTTTCCCTGTTTCACAGACTCACCAAGAAATCCACAAAGTGAAATGTTGGACTTCAATTCTCCACTCTACCAGACTTGCTCATTGTTCAACCAATAGTGTAACATTGTGAGAAAGATCATCAGTTCCTTTTGCTAAACTCTCATGATTCTATAGCTCTTTCATTCTTGTTTTCTTTCTTTCTTTCTTTCCAGTGCTTAAGTCTATACTCATTGCAGCGCAGTGCAGTATTAGTAACATTTATGGTACACCAATATTATACTATGTATTGTTTACATTGATTTCTTATATGTAACCCTGGCAAGTGGTATTTAACAGTAACCCCTGCTAGTGGTTCTGCTTTGTATAATGGATGTTTGTTTTTTTATAGCAAGAAATGTGAAACTATATGAATGGCTAGTTTTAAATTATAGCTAATTCTTCTCATCTAGTGACAGCTGTTTATCGTCATCATCATCGTTCGTGTCTGTTTGAGAGGGTGAGGTTACTCATATTGTTTCCATGCAGGTCAACGGGTTCCACCCATCTGTCAAATCAGAAATCAGGATTTGGCAAGTTGGGAATGAAGCAGGACATTTTGGTGCAACCGTTTTGGTGCAAAATGTTTTCGCCTTATTAATGATGTTCATTTATTCTGTATTTAAAAAAAAAAAAAGATACATATCTATGTTTTGTATGTGTGTTGGTGTTCATGTAATGAGCAATTGTTATTTTTGTCTATTAGATTTAGGATTGAAGTTTGTGGTGTACATATTATGTAAGTAATATTACATTGAGTTTGTGGGTTTTAATATTGTCCAAAAACCAAATGAATCACTGATACAATTCCTTTTTTCATGTAAAAATGATTTTATTTAATTTATAATATCACCAAGTCAAATAAGAAAACTCGTGAATTTCAGACTGTCCATTGTGCACACCTGAACTAGAATTTATTAGGGGCATGGGAGGGAAGCATGTCAAAATTGTGGTTTCAGGTAGAAGGCAGATTTTTTTTTATAGATTGTTTTTCCATGTTTTGGATGCTCCTTCAGAATTGAAGATAATTACATCCTAACCCAAACATCCCACAGAACCTTGGGAAGGGGGGGGGGGGATGGCAGCAGACAGAGTTCAAAGCTGTAACCATCAAGATGACGTTCAGAGAACATACCTTGACCGGGCAGTCACATGAAATAGTTAAAATTCTTTTGGGAGAGAATGTATAGTATAGTGAATCAAATGTTTTATTTTTAAATGTTTTGTGTTTTATAAATTATCGGCAGAACTTTGTGCACCAAAACGGAATACGCCAAAAAAAACATCTGCACCTAACTGTCACATAGCAAGTTTGGTACATGAAAAAAAAAGACTATGAACTATGCAAAATAGGAACCAATAGAGTGAATAGCCCATCATGCACTGGGCTATAAGAGCTTGCACAGTCCTCATTAGTCTGCACCACAGGGCCCACTCAGACTCATGGAGATTTTTTTTAATCCCAACATTCAAAGCACATCTCATCCTCCAACTTTTGGCTGATCATTTGGGCATGATTAAAGTTACAAAGATAGCTGAGTGTTTGGCTGTTCATAGTAGATTTTTTTTTTACTTTGATTAAGGATGTTTTTAAGTTCACCCAGTTATAATGGGTGCCTAACTTAATTTTAGGACAACTAAATAAAAGATCTTTTTTATCATTGTATTGACTACATGATAGCCTTGTTAGCTCTATACAACAGAAGCAATTGAACTTGAAGTCTCAAATTGTGAATTAAATGTCAGAAATGTGTTTTCCCACCAATAAGTCCTCCCAGAACTTAAAGATGGTATAATTTTTTAATTTGTCAGACATCCAGGTTGAGACAGTTTTGTTTTCTTGTTTTTTTTTATTATTATTTGAAAATTTGGCTCTCAGCATCTCAGATGGGTCAATTGCTTTAGACAGAGCTCAGTTCAACTTTTTATACACAGGCTAATTTAGAATTGGCTGTAGCTCAATTTGATAGGTTTTATCCTTGCAGTAGCAATAATTTATCACTCGAAATGTTGTATGGTCTGTGTCTTGATCTTGTCCACTTGTCATGACAATGAACAGTTTGAATATTGGTACATGAATGTTTCTTGATGACCTTGTTTCAGATAAAGATATAAATATTAGAGAATATAATCTATATATATTTGATTGTTACTATTTATAGTACATGCAACACAGTGTTTGTACAAAGTCTAAATGTGATAGAAATGTAATCATCCAATACCAGAGATGTTGGTGGCCCATTACATTGGTCAGTTATACAAATGTTGACTATGGCATACAGTTTTTGTTGTTCCCAGTTAGTTTTACTGTTGATTTGTATCTTCAATTTTTTTTTTTTTTTTTTTTTTTTAGCTTTTTCATTTGTTTTTCTTTGAGTGGTTTTGGGAGAATCTGTATTTGTGTAGCTGTTGTATTTTGTATGGCTTAAGAGTGTGTTTGATTTAGTTCCCTAAGAGTTGGCAGCTGTTAGTCACATGACAGAATCTCTTAGATTGATGTATCAATAAACTCCACATATCAGTCCAGAGTTCAGTATGTCTGTAATTGAAATATTTTTTTTCTGTGATTATTTTTTTAACAACGTTTTTGTCATGTTAGTCTCATATTAAAATCTACATGAGAAAGAATTCTTCAGAACTCTTTTTAGATGTATAGTTTTGTTAATAAAAAGAAAACTATTTTTTTATACAAATATCACAGTTGATAGTATTCAATTTCAATCTTTTTAACCTGACATTTAAATAAGTCCTTTGATCCTGTAATGAGAAAATGTTTTGTTTGCATAAGCCATTTGTAGTCAGAAAAATGTCTGCTTGACAACTTGTGATGTTTCAAATTTTATGTTTATCCACATTCCATTGAATAATTCCATTTCAAACATTTGGCTGAACTAATTTTCCATTAACAATTATATTTATATACTATATTGTGTTCTGTGTTGTCCCAAGTCATTGGTCTCTTGTCATACTGTAGTGTGTTCTGTGTTGCCCCAATTCATTGGTTTCTTTTTGCTCTTATAAAAACTCAAAGCAAGTATTCAAATTATTACCGTCCATGTTTATTAACGTCCTTCATTTTTTTCTGCTATTATTTTTTAGAATGATTTTGTACTGACATCCAATCCAACATTGTAGATTAGAAGCAACAATTCCAGTCTACCTCTGTTATGTCCAGTGTTAGTGTTTTTTTTTACATGCATAGAATGTAGTGAAAATGTTTGACAGAAGAAGAAATCTAAAAAAAACCTATCTGATATATCTAAATATTGCTGCTTTTGTAATATTAGAAAGTGATAAATTCTTTATTGTTTTTGAGAAAACACCCAATGAATGTTTTCATCGTGTTCATTTAACCCTAGAACTAAATTCTATTCAACATCACATGGTGGCTGCTAAGTGGCATTTTTTTGGGTTTACCAACGACCAAAGATTGGAACTTGTATTTGTAATAGCAGAACACATTTCTATTCTATCTTCTTTCAAAGGAGAAATGTAAGGCTTGATGGAGAATCATGGGATAAGTCTATTTTGTTTAGGTTTATATTTCAATGTGAGGATCTGGTTAAAAGCTAAATTATGTAGCAGCAACCTAGATGTTTTCATATTATAGTGATCTTGTGAATGTAGCATCAATACAACTTGCTAAATGTTTTTCATTAATTTTTATATTCAGTGAAATAACTAAACAATTATGTCATTTTTATATAGGTGTTAAAACAATGACTAAATCATTCGTTGGTATGTAGATGCTTCAAACAACTGACTTCTTGGTGTGTAGATGATGTGCTTGTAAGTTTTCTTGTCACTAACATTTTCTTTTTCATTTTATAACATTTTGTGTACACTATACTATTAGGAATATTTCTATTGAATTAAATCATTAAGATACTAATTATGAATCTGATGTTTAAACTCTTGCCATATGTTTGATATAGTAAGAATTTTTTTTTTGAAATTTAAATGATTTTTCTGAATTTAAGATCTGTATGAAGTTCCACTCTTTCAATGTATAAGTATTTTGTCATACTTGTACTAAAAGTCATAGAAACATTTTTTGTTTGTTTGCTTATTTCAACACTTGTGTATAATGAACAACCCTGAGATTACAACTTGTAGCTTAGCTTTAGTGAACACATGTAGCCAATGTAAAGACTTGACATTTCTGTACATATTGTAATCACAAAGCTAGCTGTTACAAAGTGTATTTGATTGACTTGGACTGACAGTTTTGGTGTGAATGTTTCTAAAATAACATACTTTACAAGTTTCATTATTAGTCAATAAATTTTGCATCTGTGACCAAAACTAAGAGTTACATTTTTTTTTTATCAACTACATTCCTAGATATTTCATACAATTCCATGACATAGTTATTTTATGTGCCATAAATCTAAGGACTAAATGGGAGAAAATACAGTGACCTGAAGGGCAACCATTAGTCTAGAATACAACTCCCATCCAATCATAAGTTCAATGAAATGTCTGGTGTCTCTCTCTACATTTACCATTTACACAAAAATAAAAGAACATTAAGGCTGGAAAGTAATTTTAATAGATCTTTGATCTCAACAAACAACATGCAAAAGTTTTCTGTGGAGGAGTTCATGGTGAAATAAAACAAATTGTCAAGTAACAGAAGCTGATACATGAACATATTGACAAATGGAGTCAACAAATAATACACATGTAGAAGCTAGAAGCTCAAAATGGATTTTCTGTGATGTTAAAAAGCAGATAAATACAAATTTTTTTATAGATTATCCTAAAACATTGGTAAAAATATATAGATACAAAAAAAATTCCCATAATGATGGTAAATTTTATTTATATATATGAGACTTGTATATCAACAAAATGGCATCAAATATGGTTTCTTAAACCAGACAAGACATATGATATGACATAGCACTTGTGTTTCTTCAATGACATCATTAGTCAATCACATTTGACCCTTTTTGTAGGTATCACAAACCTGACTAGAATTGTAATGACAATTTTTTTTTTTTAATTTAAAGCACATTTCTAAATAAATAAAGTTTGTTCACACTCTGAATAGGACCATAACCAACATAAATAAATAATGATATGACTGAGTACCATTGCATGAGAGATTTGTGCTGTACATTTTACATTAAGAAAATTGTTTTTTTGATTTTTGTGAACACAAAAAGATTGGTCATTTCTTTAAAACAAACTTGGCACACACAAGTAAAACCTAATTACTAGATGACACAGATGACAGTTTTTTCACAAGTTTTCTGTAAAAGTTAAGAAAATATATAAGTTAAATGGGACATTTCCTATTTGCTGATGGCTTATGGAGAATTGAATTTGTTTAAAATGGAAGCTTTCTGGTCCAGTCAATTCTGTGTGATGAAAACAAAATAGTTTTCCTATCATCCAAAAAAGTGTTGAATAGAGAGTTTCAATGGCATTGTGTGGCCAGCATAACAACCATCTCATCAACTTCTTAGATATACTTCAACATTTCTCCTACCTAAATGTACTTGAACCATTCTCCTACCTAAATGTACTTCAACATTTCTCCTACCTAAATGTACTTCAACATTTCTCCTACCTAAATGTACTTGAACCATTCTCCTACCTAAATGTACTTCAACATTTCTCCTACCTAAATGTACTTCAACATTTCTCCTACCTAAATGTACTTCAACATTTCTTCTACCTAAATGTACTTCAACATTTCTCCTACCTAAATGTACTTCAACATTTCTCCTACCTAAATGTACTTCAACATTTCTCCTACCTAAATGTACTTCAACCATTTTCCTACCTAAATGTACTTCAACCATTCTCCTACCTAAATGTACTTGAACCATTCTCCTACCTAAATGTACTTCAACATTTCTCCTACCTAAATGTACTTCAACATTTCTCCTACCTAAATGTACTTCAACATTTCTCCTACCTAAATGTACTTCAACATTTCTCCTACCTAAATGTACTTCAACATTTCTCCTACCTAAATGTACTTCAACCATTTTCCTACCTAAATGTACTTCAACCATTCTCCTACCTAAATGTACTTGAACCATTCTCCTACCTAAATGTACTTCAACATTTCTCCTACCTAAATGTACTTCAACATTTCTCCTACCTAAATATACTTCAACCATTCTCCTACCTAAATGTACTTCAACCATTCTCCTACCTAAATGTACTTCAACCATTCTCCTACTTAAATATACTTGAACCATTCTCTATCTAAATGTACTTCAACCACTCTACTAAATAAATTATAGCTTTTATATAGCTCTACTTTCATGCTTATAGCATGCTCAGAGTGCTATGTTTCAATCTTGTTTGTGGACCAGTGGGGGGAAGGGGGTATCTGGGAGAAAGTTTTCCGTTCTGCCTTTGGGCGCTCAGTAAATACAACTCTGCTCGAGTCAGGTGTCGAATCTCGAGCCTTCTTCATAGGTAGCCAAGTTCAAGCGTACTTAGCTTCTCAACCATGTTTCCCGACAAAATAGCGCATAAAAAATATTTTCCCGTCATTTTGCAAGAAATACTTTAGATATTGTAAACTATGAATACAACCAATATTTTTCTATTTTAATGTTACCAATCATTGAACTCATTTACAAATTACCTTGAGCCTCTGGCCAAGCATCATTTACTTCTTCGAAAGCAGTATTTACATTGGAAGGTGGAACAAAGACGATTAAACAAACATTTGGCAAGATAAGAAAAGTGAATGCTAGCTTAACTAATCCTGACACACTTAGTTTGCCAATGTTGCGGCAAGTAATGCCCTGGTTTGATCAAATAGAGATGCAGCAGATAATCAAAATTTCTAATTATAATATAACACGTGTAACACAAACATCATCATACCTAAACCTTGAAAGTGATCACCGCATTTCAAAATCATAATTTTTTAAAGAAAGTTATGCATTTTCAATATTGGTGAAAAAGGAGAATGAGAAAATAATTTAAAATACTCTTCTTTCTCTGAAAATATGGCATAATTTTAGATCTATTAATATTCAAGAAGATAGAAACCTCAATAAAATATGATGCCCAGGGCCTTCAATTACTAAAATCTATTACTTTTATATACATCATATATAATTTTGTGCTATTTTGTTGGGTCACCACTACCTAAATATGCTTGAACCCATCCACTACCTAAATATGCCTGAACCCATCCACTACCTAAATACGCTTGAACCCATCCACTAACTAAATATTCTTGAACCCACTAAATTATTTACTCAAGAAATTAATCCTGACAAAAAAAAAAAAAAGCTATCCAAATCCAATGCAGGCCATTCATTGTCAAATTATACAGTGTGCGTTTATGGAAAATTAAAAATTCTGAGTTAAGAAAAACATTCACTTAACATTGAGCAGAAAAAAAAAAAGAATCTTGAAAAACAAAACAAACACAAAATAGAGATGGACATGTAAGACACCATTGGGAAAGTTTTCATTTAAAAAAGGAAGTGTTGAATAGTGTACAATAAAAATGTACACAAAATAAAATAATCAAAACAAATATTTGATCCTCTAGTCTTTCTGTTGGCACATTCAATTTGAACAAACACTGGGAAAGAAGGTTATTTTAAAATATATTGCAAGATACATACATGACATTTTACCCGTAATATAATTCAGATGAAATAGTCTTGCAAATAATTTGTATGGTTATCTCCCTTTCATTGATGGAAGGCAGGTTGATATCACCTGAAATAAGCAAATTTTAATCAATATTACATTCACAAAAGTCACGATCAATACATTACACAAATATATTGAAAGAAAGAAATTCACTACTTACAGTCTTAGTGCAAAAAAATTCTGAATGTACACTTAGTGTACACAAATAAGGACTCACAAAATGTAATTTACTTGACAGGGAGTGTAGCAGTTCAGGATAGTTTAAAACTAACTGGACTGTTTACATAGTATAAACAATTCATTGTCCAGCAGTCAGCTGCTACAGCCTCATGTTAAATGAAGTGTGACCAAAAGTGACCAACACTTATGTTCAAAGTTTGATGATGACCCAAGATGATAATTTCTTGGAACTTTCTGTGATTATAATGTGAACATATACAGAAGACATACAACATGACACCCCAGTAATTATCTAGTCTAAGTGCAGATGTCAAAATGAATGTGTTTCAGAACATGAAAATCAGCATGTTAATATTGAGTGATTGAACTCCCAACCAGTGTACTAAACAACATGCATGCACTACACCACATGCTTGATAACAGAAGTACTTTCTACTGTTTGTTCTAACATGCATGACCTAATCACTACACCACATGCTTGATAACAGAAGTACTTTCTACTGTTTGTTCTAACATGCATGACCTAATCACTACACCACATGCTTGATGACAGAATTACTTTCTACTGTTTGTTCTAACATGCATGCACTACACCACATGCTTGATAACAGAAGTACTTTCTACTGTTTGTTCTAACATGCATGACCTAATCACTACACCACATGCTTGATAACAGAAGTACTTTCTACTGTTTGTTCTAACATGCATGACCTAATCACTACACCACATGCTTGATAACAGAAGTACTTTCTACTGTTTGTTCTAACATGCATGACCTAATCACTACACCACATGCTTGATAACAGAAGTACTTTCTACTGTTTGTTCTAACACGCATGACCTAATCACTACACCACATGCTTGATGACAGAATTACTTTCTACTGTTTGTTCTAACATGCATGACCTAATCACTACACCACATGCTTGATAACAGAATTACTTTCTACTGTTTGTTCTAACATGCATGACCTAATCACTACACCACATGCTTGATAACAGAAGTACTTTCTACTGTTTGTTCTAACATGCATGACCTAATCACTACACCACATGCTTGATAACAGAAGTACTTTCTACTGTTTGTTCTAACATGCATGACCTAATCACTACACCACATGCTTGATAACAGAAGTACTTTCTACTGTTTCTTCTAACACGCATGACCTAATCACTACACCACATGCTTGATAACAGAAGTACTTTCTACTGTTTGTTCTAACACGCATGACCTAATCACTACACCACATGCTTGATGACAGAATTACTTTCTACTGTTTGTTCTAACATGCATGCACTACACCACATGCTTGATAACAGAAGTACTTTCTACTGTTTGTTCTAACATGCATGACCTAATCACTACACCACATGCTTGATAACAGAAGTACTTTCTACTGTTTGTTCTAACATGCATGACCTAATCACTACACCACATGCTTGATAACAGAAGTACTTTCTACTGTTTGTTCTAACATGCATGACCTAATCACTACACCACATGCTTGATAACAGAAGTACTTTCTACTGTTTGTTCTAACATGCATGACCTAATCACTACACCACATGCTTGATAACAGAAGTACTTTCTACTGTTTGTTCTAACATGCATGACCTAATCACTACACCACATGCTTGATAACAGAAGTACTTTCTACTGTTTGTTCTAACATGCATGACCTAATCACTACACCACATGCTTGATAACAGAAGTACTTTCTACTGTTTGTTCTAACATGCATGACCCTAATCACTACACCACATGCTTGATAACAGAAGTACTTTCTACTGTTTGTTCTAACATGCATGACCTAATCACTACACCACATGCTTGATAACAGAAGTACTTTCTACTGTTTGTTCTAACATGCATGACCTAATCACTACACCACATGCTTGATAACAGAAGTACTTTTTACTGTTTGTTCTAACATGCATGACCTAATCACTACACCACATGCTTGATAACAGAAGTACTTTCTACTGTTTGTTCTAACATGCATGACCTAATCACTACACCACATGCTTGATGACAGAAGTACTTTCTACTGTTTGTTCTAACATGCATGACCCTAATCACTACACCACATGCTTGATGACAGAAGTACTTTTTACTGTTTGTTCTAACATGCATGACCTAATCACTACACCACATGCTTGATAACAGAAGTACTTTCTACTGTTTGTTCTAACATGCATGACCTAATCACTACACCACATGCTTGATAACAGAAGTACTTTCTACTGTTTGTTCTAACATGCATGACCTAATCACTACACCACATGCTTGATAACAGAATTACTTTCTACTGTTTGTTCTAACATGCATGACCTAATCACTACACCACATGCTTGATGACAGAAGTACTTTCTACTGTTTGTTCTAACATGCATGACCCTAATCACTACACCACATGCTTGATAACAGAAGTACTTTTTACTGTTTGTTCTAACATGCATGACCTAATCACTACACCACATGCTTGATAACAGAAGTACTTTCTACTGTTTGTTCTAACATGCATGACCTAATCACTACACCACATGCTTGATGACAGAATTACTTTCTACTGTTTGTTCTAACATGAGTTCTTCAGCTATGCTAATAGATGGATAAGTACCCTCACTATTTGTTCCACATCACAAAAGTTTGGAGTATGTGAACTCATTGGAAAGTGCAGCACCAACACTCCAGCTGACTTCTTTTCCTCTTATCTTTGTTTCAACCTGTGAGGATAGAAGATTACAGGTAAGTGAACTGGTGCTGCCAAATTAGCTTTTTCTTTTTCCACTTTTTGAGCTTCTAACTCCCTTAGAAAACATTTAAATGGATAATATTTACTATATTTACTTCCAGTTAATGATCATTTTTAGTTGACAATACTTGAAACTCTTCTTTTGTTTTTTAACTTAACTTACACATGATATGTGTAAACCTATTCAATGAGACCAAGTTAAAGAGTAGAAAAAACAACAACATGAACTGTTGGGTCTTTGGCCAGGTCCATTGAATACGCTTATGCTGACAAAGAATTGACACCTCTACCTCATTATAAAAGAAGTTACTACAAAGTGGAATCTATCAGTAATTTCACTGATGCAAGTGGAATGAGATAATAGTTGCTGATGGATCTCTCTACATGTTAGTGTTAGGAAAACTTGTTTACAACATTCAAATAATATTATAGACACTAACAGCACTTATTGTGGTCCTTATGCCAAGGTTCTGTTTTTATCCTTAATCATATCTACTCTTCTTTTGATAAATAAAATTAGCTTCAGAGATACCCATTTAATTTTTTTTCTCTTGTTATGCTGATAATATCATTAATATAATAGTTTCCACTTGTGCTGCCTGAGACGCATAATGGGCATCTCTTGGAGGGACCATGTCTCCAATCAGGAAGTTTTGAGATTGGCCAATATGAGCAGCATGTATGCTCTCCTGACACAAAGAAGATTACGCTGGCTCTGACATGTCACTCGCATGCCAGATGGTAGAATCCCAAAAGATATCTTATATGCTGAGCTTGTGGAAGGAGTCAGACCCAAGGGCCGCCAAGACTAACATATAGAGATGTCTGCAAGCGAGACATGAGAGCCACAGGCATCAGCGAAAGTATGTGGGAAAACATAGCCAAAGACCGGAGTGCATGGAGACAGACTGTGCGTGCTGGGACAACCCTTGCTGAGAACAAAAGAACTGAAGCGGCCTTAATCAAGAGGGAAAAAAGAAAGCTGCCCTGTCCGCTAGCCCTGAATCAGAGGCATACACATGTATGAATTGTGACAAAGTCTGCCGTTCTAGAATTGGCTTGACTAGTCACACCAGATTCTGCCTCGTCTCAAGATTAAGCCAAAACCAGTGGCTCATTTGGGCACATCCATTGCCTTTCGAGACAAAAGGAGCCATATATATACAACTTGTATTATTCAGCATGCTGTTTGAGATATAGTCAGTTGTCTTCTCTTGATGCTCTACAGTTCCATTTATTAATAGAGATTAAAAAAAAATGTCAGGAGTTATCAGATTTATATATATTTATACTCTTCTGCAACCGTGACATGGTGGCCATTGCCTTGGCTATCCTGTTGTTTATGTCTTTATCCAGTAGAGTGTTGTTGGATATGATGGAGCCAAGGTAACAAAAGTGATCAACAATTTCTAGTGGTTGGCCATTAATGCTTACTTGAGGTGCAGTGTTTGTGTTTTGGACAAGTATCTTAGTCTTGCTTTGACTGATGTTTAAGCCAAACTTCTGGCAAGCAGCAGATAGTTTGTCAACCAGGGACTGTAGCTGAATATCAGAATCAGCCACAATAGCTGCATCATCAGCATACAGGAGTTCCCTGACGAGTAGCTTCCTAACCTTGGTTTTTGCCCGCAGCCTTGATACATTAAATAGTTTTCCAGAGGATCTTGTATGGAGAAACACACCTTCGTTTATGTCGTTGTACGCATGATGCAGTAGACAGGAGAAGAATATGCCAAACAGAGTAGGTGCGAGCACACATCCCTGCTTGACACCACTGCAAACCTCAAAAGGTGCTGATTGGGCTCCATTGAATTTGACAGTACATTTAGTTTTCTCATGAAAACATTCAATGAACTTCAGTAGTTTGGGAGGGCAACCTATTTTCCTCAGGAGTTTGAAAAGGCCACTTCTGCTGACCATGTCAAAAGCTTTAGTCAGATCAACAAAAACGATGTAAAGGGGTCTGTCTCTCTCTCTGAATTTCTCCTGCAGTAGTCATAGAGAAGATATCATGTCTATAGTGGATCTACCACTCCTGAATCCACACTGAGACTCTGGGTAGACTCTAGAAGCTATCACTTGCAGCCTGGATAGTGCCACTCTAGCAAAGATTTTGCCCACTATACTGAGGAGATACCCCTGTAATTGTTGCAGTCACTCCGATCCCCTTTGTTCTTGTATATTGTGACTATAGTTGTGTCACGCATGTCCTGTGGGACATGACCTGTTTCCCAACAGCGGCAGAGGAGAATATAGAGTTCAGGGAGAAGGAGTGATTCGTTGATATCTGTAATTTTTTCTCCAGATTTGGATAGAAGGAGGGTAGGCTTAGACACTGTTGGACCCAGGGCGCTTTGCTATTTCCTGAGTGGAGACTGTCTTGGATTCTGTTGCAGGTATCCCTCCAAAAGTTGTTAGCACATTTTCTAGCCATTTGTTTCACCTCTTTATTAGCACTTTTGAAGGCCTCCAAAGGTTTTGGACTAGGCTTTGTCTTGTAAGCGAGGTGTGCAGATCGCTTTTTCTCGATGCAAGGTTCCATATGTGCTAGATTCGCCTCAAACCAGTCTACATTTTTGTGTTTTTGAGGCCCAAAGGCAGTGATTGCCGAACTGTAGATTAGATCTCTAAATTTCTCCCATCTGATAGAGATGTCTTCTTCATCACTTAACGAGGGGATTGAACTCTTCAGGAGCTCGCCAAAGAGTGCACACTTCTCTGGGTCACCTACATGATTGACGTTAATTCGCCTAGTTCTGGGCTGAGTGGAAGTAAAAGCCTTCTTGAGAAGTAGTTTGATCTTGTTTAGCACTAGTGAATGGTCTGAGTTGCAGTCCGCACTATGGTATGAACGGGTGTGGATGACACTTTTCAGATCCATCCTTCGGGTGATGCAGAGGTCAAGCTGGTGCCACCTTTTTGAGCGTGGGTGCTGCCAAGAGACTTTAAGGCATTCCTTGCCAGAGAAGAATGTATTTGTTACACACAGTTCATGAGAGCTACAGAACTCGAGTGGCCTTTGGCCATTGTCATTGATTTTGCCAACACCATGAGGTCCCAAGCATTTTGGCCATGCATCATTTCAATCACCAACACGGGCATTAAAGTCTCCATTTATATAGAGGTGCTTGGATTTTGGAATACTTTTAATTACGTCCTCTAGAGCTTGAAAGAATCTGTCTTTGTCCTCTTCCGGTGCAGCAAGGGTTGATGAGTAAGCACAGATTATATTAACTTTGCCTTGCGGTGATGCAAATTTCATGTGTGCTACTCTTTCATTGCCATTGGGAAACATCGCAATGCAGGGGATGAGACTGTTTCTTATTGCAAAGCCGACGCCATGTATTCTAGGGCTTTGTTCTGGTTTTCCTTGCCAGTAGAATGTATAGTTGCTTTGTGTAAGAGATACACTGTCTGCCAGTCTGGTTTCTTGCAGGCAGGCCACATCAATGTTTAGTCTGCTGAGTTCTCTGTCGATAATAGCATGTCGGTGACGAGTTCAGGGTCAGTATTGAAGCCAGGACACATTGTCCGTATGTTCCAGTTTGCTAAACGCATTAATGTTGAGAGTTTTCTTTTGATTGTATTTGCAGGTGCGGGTGAGCAGCTTGCTTTTTTATTTTGTCTTAGCACCAAGCACCCAGTGGTGTGGCAAGCTGTGGCAGGATAGCACTTTACTGTCCGAGGCTGCTAGGCTTAAGGCAGGCAGTAGCTATCCAGTGAGGCTAAAAAGCCCCTCCTACCGTCAAGAGTGGTCCCTGGCGTTCCAGCTTACGCCAATCAGATAGGAACTTATCACCGGTAACTACCACTCTCTGTGTTTTTTCAAAGACATTACTGTCAGAGATGGAGTGACCTCTCCATTGCTGGGGGAAAGCCTGGGCGGTAAATTTGCAAGTGCTGGGCTGCCCACACGTCAGCACACGCCTCTCTTACATACTGACCAGATCCAAAGGCATGGCGAGCCATCACAATTTGGGGACAGGTGGCTGCAGGAGTTTGCCAGAGAGCAGTAGTCTTACTACTGTCCCCCCGCCTACGGGGCTCCAGGACCGGATTTTCTGTTAGGGTTTACTCCCTTAGCCTTAGACCTTACAGGTACACACACACACACAAGGCAGTGCGGCTATTGACCTATAGCTAGGGGTTTGGTTTGTGGGCAACAGGGCGTGTCCGCACGCCGACGGGCCATGCCTGCCTCACATCTTGGGGCCAAACCTCCTCCGAGACCCTTGCAGTTTAGCCTGAGGCTCCGCAGCCTCAGTTTCCATCTGCCACCACGAGGAGGTACTGCATAGGACTTGCTGTGGAGAGGCTATGTACTGGCAAGAGAGACTTACAAAATTGCTCCCCTTTCACAGAAGCTAGCCAGCAGTGGCAACAAGTCAAGCTACCACACTAGACGCTTCACACAGCCATTTGACAGACTATATATATATATATCTCAGTCTGATAACTCCTGACATTTTTTTTAACTCTATTATTATTATATATAAAAGTGAAACCAATACTGTATTGCTCCCTTTATGACACAATAAGATTTCAAGAATAAACCTTGAGTTTTCAAGAGAAAATCTTTAAATATTCTGAACCACACAGTGTGTTCAACAAAAACATGTACTTACATGTAAGAGTTTCTCTGGATGTAATCCAATGCCAACAGTCAACAGTGAATGTACATACAAGAGATCTATACACAGATAAGGATGTTTGTGATTCATGTTCTCTACCAAACAATCTATAGACAAATAAGGATGTTTGTGATTCATGTTCTCTACCAAACAATCTATAGACAAATAAGGATGTTTGTGATTCATGTTCTCTACCAAACAATCTATAGACAAATAAGGATGTTTGTGATTCATGTTCTCTACCAAACAATCTATAGACAAATAAGGATGTTTGTGATTCATGTTCTCTACCAAACAATCTATAGACAGATAAGGATGTTTGTGATTCATGTTCTCTACCAAACAATCTATAGACAAATAAGGATGTTTGTGATTCATGTTCTCTACCAAACAATCTATAGACAAATAAGGATGTTTGTGATTCATGTTCTCTACCAAACAATCTATAGACAAATAAGGATGTTTGTGATTCATGTTCTCTACCAAACAATCTATAGACAAATAAGGATGTTTGTGATTCATGTTCTCTACCAAACAATCTATAGACAAATAAGGATGTTTGTGATTCATGTTCTCTACCAAACAATCTATAGACAAATAAGGATGTTTGTGATTCATGTTCTCTACCAAACAATCTATAGATAAATAAATCAATGCAAGAGTTATGTGCTCACTATACAGATTATTTTAAACAAAAGTTTAAATCACTACTAATGTGCAGGTCTTTGAAAGAGGATGTAGCTAACATTACAATGTTGAGCATTCTAGATTGAAGCCTTAAACATTAGCTACATTAAACAAAAACTAGATCAACTGTTGCACAGAAACTGGTCAAATACTTTTACAACATAAAAACACTTCATGAAAACATGTAGAACTCAATATATCCTTTCCTTGACTTCAGTTTCATAATAACTCATTTTGAGTTCAAATTTATTACATTCAAATTGTAAACCTGCTCAACTTTAAGTTTTCAGAAGTCAAGATCAAACACATGCTCAACTTTATCTTTAGGTTATCAACAGACAAAATAAAAAATCTAAATACAAATGTTAGTTTTTACACTCTAGAACAGCTGTAACAAATCACTTACTTTTGAGCAGCTATTAAATAATGTAACAAATTACTTACACTTTTGATCAGCTATTAAATAATGTAACAAATTAATTACTTACACTTTTGAGCAGCCATTAAATAATCTTGAACCTGAAGCACTTCATGACTGTCTTTCCAAGGAATCAGCTTAGCCCATCGGGCCACATCAAAAAAATAAGAGAAAAGATTTATATCCCTTCTACTCAGCTCTTCACTTTGAACAAATTTGGCAGTGTCAACAAATTTGTGTACAACTTTCTGACACTCAGCTAACAGGTCATGGTTTTCATTAGTACCCCTGTCAACATTTATTAGAAGTTGAATCAAGAATGGTGGTTCATGTAATAAATTTGCCACTGAATGCATTATTTTAAACAGATAAATCTTTTCTTTATAACTGAAACCATTATTTATTACATTATTTATTAAAGACACCAAACACCATGGCACTCACTTGACAAGATAAACTTTGTCTCCATGAGTAAAATTGTATTGTTGTTGGGTATGCAAGCAAGGTGTCAGCATTTGGATATCTCCTGAAGGTGATCTCTTGGTTTTCACTGGATCTTGGAAATAAATATGTTTATATACTGTGATATGCTTGGGAAGAGATGAGGAGGGTGAGGTAATGGATGTCTACATAAGTGATTCACAAATAAGTCAAAATTAAAAGAAAACAAGATTACAAAGAGAGTTTTGTGTTATCACACAAACCCTGTCGGATCCGACTATTCTCAAGGAATATTCAAGACGTGATTTTATTTTGATGGTCAAAAGTAATGTTTCAAAGATTCATTTGCTGTTGTAAAAAAAAATATTTTTTTTCTGTTTTACATGTTGTGGATGTTCCTTCTAAGTTAAAAATAATTAACTTCTCGCTGGACGATGGAGGATGTCAGCGAGCAGGGTATGAACCCTGCCTGATCATGCAGTTTGCGTGCTGGACTGTCGTTCTGATTTATTGATGGTCCCTGGTTCAAACCCTGAACACTCCCATCCCCCTGCGGGAGGTTTGGACTGGGAAGTAAATTATCTTTAACTCTGAATTAACATCCGAAACATGTAAAACAAACAAACAAACAACCTGGGACCGTCGAGATAATTAGTTCAGCGCGCTAACTGCACAGCCAGGCATTGCTCTTAACTTAATAACAAACTGGTTACAAACTAATAGCCTATTATTGATAAAGAGATATATATTACACATTACGGCACGGCATCTACCAATTATGTAAAATATGTCAGATGAGCGATTTTAGATAAACTTTCAGCATTGATTTGTAATTGAAAAAAAAAACAGAAAAGAACAGATATATCATGCTTGTACTTAATAACAAACTGGTTACAAACTAATAGCCTATTATTGATAAAGAGATATATATTACACATTATGGCACTGCATCTACCAATTATGTACAATATGTCAGATGAGCGATTTTAGATAAACTTTCAGCATTGATTTGTAATTGAAAAAAAAACCAGAAAAGAACAGATATATCATGCTTGTACTTCGATGTCTCAGCACAGCTATCAACAGAGCTATTGGCATTTTCATTTAAATGGAACTAGAATAAGGATGTTGATCTACATAAACTAAACTTCTGATTTAGCACTCTTAAGATCTATATCTACTAGATCTAGATCTATAATATAAATTTGGTATAATTTAGATGTATTGTAATTTAGATTAGATTTATGCAAAAAAAAATTCCCAGAAAATCTATCAATAGACTGAATCGAACATTAAATTTAAAAATAGTAGATCAGTTTTAGTATATTATAACATTGCAATATTGATCTAGACGTTTGGAAATCAAAATCTTCACTTTAAGTCTAGAAATTGCAATTCTATATCTTGATCTAGTCTATATCAGTCTAAACTAGACTTAGAAATTCTAGATCTAGACTCTACAATGATTTTAATTAGAATATAAATCCAGATCTAGTTTTAAAAATCTAGATATACTGTATAAAAAAAATCTAGATCTAGTTTAAAAAATCTTAATCTAGTTTAAAAAATCTAGATTAGATCTAAATCTAGCCATCATGCCTTTTTTTAAATATGAGTCAGATAACGAGGTTTAATAAACATTACTATACCGAGTTGTTTTAGCATTTCATTTGAAAACTATTAATAAAAGAAAAACAATGAAACCCTTCCAAATATAATACAAGCAAGTTCAAGAAAGAGAATTCCAACATAGTGTCACTTAGTTAAAAGTAATTTTACATCGAAAAATGTTGACATGTCATCTACAAGTGAGTAAACTACAAGTGTATGTTTATAAATACAAAACAATCCAAGTGGTTTACTTGTAAAATAACATTTTCAAACTTTTCATTATCATTATGCATCAGCATGTTTCAACCATCACTCCATCCATCTTCTGCCATAGTAATGTTCACTGATATAAATTCAGGGTTAGTAGCACTTTTCCATGACAAAATTTTAGGAGATTTTAGGAGTTTTTTTAAGGATAAAATGTATGATGTGTGTGTGTGTTTCCCATCCGTTTGTGTGATACATAGTAAAACATACACAAAACTAAGCCAAATCAATTATTGTTGTCTGATTTTAAAAATAATAAATATCTTGCCAATATGCCACAGAAACAATGTTATCAGCTGTGGTATGTCCACAGAAAATGTAATGAAAGTTATCTTTTAATCAAGTAACAACTTGACTGTCATCCCAAAACCTCAAACAACCATTTTTTTTTCAAAGATTTATTTGAAAACATTACAACTGGTCGCTATTCCATTTTTTAAAATAACAAACATTCTTAGAGATGCCTTCATAATGTGTATTCTCTGTGATGGAAATGTACATTATTAGTTCCTATGTGTATCTTATAGATACTAGAGTCATGGTGTGCATTTGAGGTAATGTTTTATTCTTTTATTAGCTAACTTAAATCCTTCTCATAAACAGAGCCAGTAATATTTAGGGCAATATTGGCCTATTTGAATGTTTAGTTGACTTTTGCTAACTAAAAAATGGCTTTTGGATCTACAGTAGATCTAGACTCTTGATCTAAGTCACTAAAATGCGCAGACTTTTCACGGCTGTGAGAGAATTATCTTCACTGAATTTACAGTAGATCTAGACTCTAGATCTAAGTCACTAAAATTCGCGGACTTTTCGGGGCTGTGAGAGAAATATCTTCAATATATATATATTCCAGTGATTTAGCGTAAATCTAGAGTCTAGATTCTAGATCAAAGTCACGAAAATTCGCGGACTTTTCACTGCTATGTGAATATTATCTTCACTAAATTTACAGAAGATCTAAACTCTAAAGCTAATTCGCTAAAATTCGTTGACTTTAACTCTAAGTCACTAAATTTTGCGAACTTTTCATGGCTGTGTGAGAATTATCTTCACTAGATTCTAGTGATTTCGAGTAAATCTAGAATCTAGATATAAGTCACTAAAATTTGCGGACTTTTCGCGGCTGTGTACAAATTATCTTCACTAAAAATACCGTAGATCTAGAGTCTAGATCTAAGTCACTAAAATTTGCGGACTTTTCGCGGTAGTATGCGAATTATCTTCACTGGATATACCGTAGATCTAGAGTCTAGATCTAACTCACAAAATTTGCGGGATTTTCACTTCTTTGTGCTAATTATCTTCACTATATATAGACTCTAAGTGATTTAGCGTAAATCTAGAATCTAGCGTATTTCTAGAGTAATCTAGACATTAGATGTATCGAGATCATTAAATTGACTAAAATTCAAGGAGTTTTCAGGTTAGGTGCCAATTATCTTCACTAGATCTAACTTAGATCAAAATCTAGATCTAGATACTATTACTAGATACTAGCTAGATTTAGAAGATTTACCGACTTTCAACGCGAAGTCACTCTTACACTTACAAGAAGATTTTAGAGGAGGGAGGGCCCGGAGGGGTGTAGCCTACAAATTAGTCTGGTAATTGCTCTAATTATAGACAATAGTCACTACAGACTAGATCTAGCGCGTCTCTAGTGGTAACAATAAATGGAAACAAACATTTCTACGCTGACTTCAGAAAAATACTGCCAGGTGAAATGCTTGCTTGAGCCAAGGCCATCTTCAATCACGAGGTCGCGCTTCACAAGTGGGTGAAAGGCGGTGTAGAAGTGTCACTGGTCAGCTCATTAACAGAGCCAGTCCGTAACGTCACGCGATCAGAATGCCTAGTTACGCTGTTGTTGTTTTTTCCCACACATTTTTAGCAAGAAATAAGCGAAATTATATTTAAAAAAAAATATTGGGTAAAAATTTTAGGAGAGTGGACAAAATTTTAGGAGATTTTCTGCAATTTTTAGGAGAATTTTAGGATTTTAGGAGACTTTTCATTTTTTAGGAGATTTTAGGAGTTTTTAGGAGCGCTACGAACCCTGTATAATACACACATAAAGCTGCCATCATGACACATTGAGAAATCATTTACTGATTTTATGCAGCTGGGTCTGTGTAACCACATTCTAAATATTGTCTTATTTATATAGAGTTTACTCTAAGTTATTTATTAATATACAGTTTATAAGTGATCTATTAATATACAGTTTATAAGTGATTAATTAATGTAGAGTTTACCTTAAATGTTTAATTAATATAGAGTTTACCATAAGTGATTAATTAATGTAAAGTTTACCATAAGTGATTAATTAATGTAGAGTTTACCATAAGTGATTAATTAATGTAGAGTTTATCATAAGGGATTAATTAATGTAGAGTTTACCTTAAATGATTAATTAATGTAGAGATTACCATAAGTGATTAATTAATGTAGAGTTTATCATAAGTGATTAATTAATGTAGAGTTTACCATAAGTGATTAATTAATGTAGAGTTTACCATAAGTGATTAATTAATGTAGAGTTTACCATAAATGATTAATTAATGTAGAGTTTACCATAAATGATTAATTAATGTAGAGTTTACCATAAATGATTAATTAATGTAGAGTTTACCATAAGTGATTTGTCCATTGTGTCCTTCTTGTCCCCCAAGAACACCAAGACGTGCAGACTTGAGTCCAAAGCCAAGATAGCTGAAAGTAATGAACAGATTAAATTGATGTTTCAGAAGTGACAGTAGAGCATAATTTATCTGGAAATCAGTCATCTGGAACATCAAATATCCCAGACTGCCTTTTTTTTACAGTATGGTAAAGTGCTTTTGTTGAAGTTCAATTTCATCTATTGCATTGCTTCCTGATCTTGGTATATTACAGCTGTCTTGTGGCACATGTCTCTACAAACACATATGTGAACAAGTCAACGAATTTAAAGCTTGCAAGCCAGTAAGAAGTGTGGGTGGCTGTGTCTCAATAGTGTTGGAAAAATGGACCATTATAATATTCCCCATTCGGTTATCCAGATGATCAAGTATCTGAACAGACTCCATTCCCAATTTATCTGGATACTCAGCCTTCTATTGTAAATAAAAAGTTGATACTTTAAACATAGAGCAATTATTATGTATTGATAAGCTACAGTTGACTGCTTACCTTTTAGTGAAGATGTTAAAGTGAAGGTCTTGACCAAATGTCAGTTTGTACAAATCTTCTTCATCAAAATGTTTGAACAATTCCTGAAATGGATAAACACTTAGGTTGCTTTAACTATTTCTTTATTCCGTATGTTTGTGAGTGTAGTTTTGGTATACATAGTTTTTGATGTAATATATGAATTTCATCACTAGTTGCATCCCTTGATGTACATCTTTTTGTAAATGCTGAAATGTAGTTTGTAAGTCTTCATAAACTGGAAAGTTACATCAGAGTGTGACCAGAGAAAAACACAATCAGTTGTTTCACTAAGAGCTGTGTTTTTATTTCTCAACTACATCATGAATTATTGATTTGAGTTGGATTTCCTTTTTATTCAATGGTTTCATTGTTATCATTTCAGTACTAAGCTTCAACATTGTATCTATGTTAATGGTTTCATTGTTATCATTTCAGTACTAAGCTTCAAAATTTTATCTGTTAACAGTTTCATTGTTATCATTTTAGCACTAAGCTTCAACATTGTATCTATGTTAACAGTTTTATCTTAGATATTTACTATTGGAATACCTAAATGACAACATAGAATACTGAAAAAGAAACAACAAAAAAAAACAGACCTTTTTAGAAACCTCAAAAGTAATTTGTGTGGATCCTCCACCGAGATCAAAAGTAGTCACTGAATTATCAATGGTGTCATCCCAAATTAAATCTGAAACAAGAAAGAGAAGTTCACCACAACATAGAAGAAGAAATCTTTAGTGAAACATTTTGTAATTCTAAAATGTTAGGTGATAAAAAAGATTATTTTGTGTAAAACCATTTCATTGCTGAAATTCTTGCCAACAACAAAATTCTTCAATAGATCAGATAAATCCTACAAGTTAACTGATTCCTTTATCAAGTCAACTAAACTCCAAAACAAACATTGTTACATACCAAGTAAAAAGTGTACTGACACCCAAGCAAATAAACCTGAAACAAAAAAAAGTTTTGAAACAAATAACAATGATAACTTTTAGCTTCAAATAACTTTTTATCACATTTAAAAACAGACATTAAAGGGGTTTTTATTTATGACCTTCCTCAACTCCACTCATGACTGTGACTTTGTCTAGGTCAGATATAAGAAATGGAGATCTCTTTAGAAAATATTTGACCTGCAATAAAATACAACAAAAAACTTTTTATATTGTAGAGGCTTCCTGGCACAAAAGAAGTTTAAATGATTTTTTAATTCAGCTCAATCTTAATAGTCTTTCACTATCCCCTAATGGGAGCACTTTAATCTCTCACAAAAACTCCTACCAACACACTCACAAAAAGCACAGCTACCATTCACTATGCAAGCTACGATAGAATGAAGACTTGAGGTAGGAATGTGAATTTCTGAGCAAATCCTCTAGTTGCAATATGCAATGATTCTAGTAAAATTTTAAAATTTAAACATAATTAAATTTTTCTAGTGAATATATTTACAATTTCAAAAAACCTCCTCCCAGGCAGTCTAAACAAAAACAAAAACCATGTAAATAGAAAGGTAGGGAAAGGGGGGGTGAGGTATTCACATAATATTTGTTTCAAATGAGGCCAGCTGGCTGGGCAAATAAAATAGAGAACCACTGCACCAAACTTACTTCATGTAAAATAGCAAGAGCTTTATCCTCTGGTAAAAGCCGCAGACCAGCTGTAGCTTTAAAATTAATTGAAGTGTCATTATAATAGCTTTCAGGAACATTTTTGATAGCCGTGTTCATTAATGATGTCAGGCTCACAGCTGCCTGAAAGCAATCAAAACTGAGTTCAATTTTAAGGAATTTAAAAAAAAAATCTGTAACATTTTTTAGGCAACAATTTTTTTCAAAAGACATTTTTTTTAATCTAAAGAATGATAAAAATATAATACCAAAAAAGCAAAAATTTAATTAAAAAAAAAAATTAAATAACACAAAAACAATACATCTTACATCACTTGGCTTGTTTGCATAGAATGATATTCCAGGTTGTACAGAATGAAACACTTCCTTGTCTAATATCACTCGACTGTCTTGGTCTGATTGAAAAATAGAAATAAATCATCATCATCATCAAACTCCATTTAAGTGAGGGCTTGAGAGGCTTAAATCCTCTCTTGCAAAAGCCCTGGACAGAAACCCTGCTGACTTGCGTAGTGCGTATATGTCACCATACAGGTCGAGAATTTTTGGTTTCCCAGACCTGTCAGGGCAGAGATCAGCAAGTCAGGGGCAGTCATACAGAATATGAGGCATGGTTTCCTGGATGGATTGTATCAATTAATTTCTAAAGAGAATGAAAAACTTCTTTTATCTAATATCACTGGACTGTCTTGGTTTGATTGAAAAATAAAGAATATATAATAGCATCATTTGATTTTTGTTGATCTAAAGAAGAGACTGGTCTAAGCCCAATGTAGAATTTCAATTTTAACTACTTCCTAGTGTTTCCTCTTCACATTCCACTAGACAACTATTAATTACAAACTACAACAATGCGTTGTACATTTCATAGCTATAAATTTTCTATTACCCATTAAAGTTATAATCATGCACTAGTGCAGATACTACTAACGAATTGAAAATGTTTTTCATTTAATCTTAATTTGTTTATCAAAATCATTGGACATAAAATAGTTTAATTGAAATGTAATCATTTTTTTTAGTAGTTTGTATTTGGCTTTAATAAGAAACATTAAGTAACTAGTTCAAGTAATAAAGTGCATTTTAGATGACATGACACTGTTATGGAGGGAATGTGTGTGAACAAGTGTTCAGGAAATGATTTCATTGTTTGTAAACTTAAAGATAAGAAGCAAGATCAAGGAGATCAAGTCATGCTGTGAAGAAATGTTGAACATTGCTGTGAAGAAATGTTGAACATTGTGAGAACATCTTGTTTAAAACTGTAGTTATGAATACTTAACAAAATAATGATTTAGATTTTTCTGATTCAATGTCAACAGTATACAAATATTTGCCTAAGTGATTTGATGCTATTTTTAAATAGCTCACTGACAATTACTGTATACTAGTCGACCGGCGGCGTAGCATACGTCGCTACTCTGCATGGCCGGTCTTAGGCCATTGCAACCTATGCGACCGCAGTGGGCCCCCATTTTCAAAGGATCCACACTTTCATAGGACCCACGCTAATTCAATGTGTATGAATTATTAAATTAAACCATTTTATAATTTAAAACAGATTTCCTGTGCCCTTCTGACGATTTACCAGGAGCTCCGGGAAATCTCCCGAAATTGTGTAATCAGGTGAAAGAAGCTTCTCGCGCCTCAAACTAATGAAGAATTACTTGAGGTCAATAATTCTCAAAGATAGATTGAAACATTTGGTAATTCTTGCTATTGAGGGGGATCTATGTAGGAAACAGAATTATTATGATATACTATATGACTTTGCTACAGGCAAGGCTCGTAAAGTAATTCTGTACATAGTAAAGAATGAATAAAATGCATAGTCGAATTTATTTTCTAATTCAAACTCTTAAATTTCACTTATTGTCTGCTTCCCTAAAACTTGGCCCTGCGAAATCCATTTCGAATAGGGCCCCACAATGCTTAAGTCCAGCCCTGCTATTTAATGTTTGTAAAATGTTTGTTTGTAAAATGTTTTACATGTTTCTGATGTATCTTCAGAGTTGAAGATAGTTTACTTTTTAGTCCAAACCTCCAAAAAGACGAAGGAGGAGGGGAGCGGACAGGGTTTGACTATCCAGCGCGCAGCCATCCGTAGCGACGTTTGAATACCCGCGTGTTCTCCCCCCCCCCCTGTTATTTCGTGGGATGACTATCCGCAGAAATAAGAGAGTGATCTTTCCTTTACTTCTTCTTCTCGTCCAAACTCTTGAGGGAAGATATAGATTATTTTGGTTATTACTGATCCTTGATATTTTATTGTAAAGAAAAAAAAATTCATAAGAAAACAATTTGATTTTGGTAAACCAAATTTTGATTAACTTGCAATGAAAAAAAACACACAAAAAAAAACAAGCCAAAGCTTTGAGCTCATGGCCCCTTGGGTTATTCCAATCCATTACCATTGCCACCTTCATTTTGCTGAAGGCAAATTCAAAAGAAAACACAATAAGAAAGATTACATCTAAATCTTTTTGATTGTTGATATCTATCTAATATATATCATTGTTACCTTTCCCTTCAGGCTTCAGGAAATGAAACACAGTGACTCGAGATCCTGTGCTCCCTGCATCAAATACAACTGAATAGAAGTCCTGTGGTTGTGGTGAAGCTTGCTCATGAAACTGTACAATGTAAGTGTAAGAAATGGCCCCAATAGCAATAATAGTTGGCAGGATGGAAAGTTTCAACAAGAACCTGTGCATTGTTTCTTTTGCTGTTTTCATCTTTTCCTGATTTATTTTTCAGTTTCAAAATATGTTGTTCTGAAAAAAAAAAATTAAACACACACACAAAAAATGTAAACAAGAATGATTAGAGAAAGTCATTGTTCTTTTTTTTTTTTTTAAATTAAGTTATAACTAACTAAATGTTTTTCAAAATCTTAGAACAAGCCAAATATAAAAAATATATTTAAAAAAACAAAAACAAAGCTAATATTTGAGTCAGTGTGAGGGCTTGAGAGGCTCAAATCTTCTCTTGCAAAAGCCCTTGACAGAAACCCTGCAGTTTTGTGTAGTGCATACATGTCACTATACAGGTCAAGAGTTTGTGGTTTCCCAGACCTGTTGAGACGGAGATCAGCAAAAAGTAAAAAAAAAGACTTTTTCCTCTTTTTCCCCGTAGTGGGGGCATCATGAGTCACTGCACTATGCTATAATAGCTTGCTCAGGCCTGGACAGCCTCCACCATGGGAAAGTGCAGTCAGGGCACCTCATGTGCTCCCAGACTCCGTGGGATTTGGGACATGTACCAGCACTAGTATAATAAACCTTTGTTTTTCTTTACTTTTGTTTTTTTTTTTTTTAAGAAATGTGGAAAATAGATTTCTGTTAGTCAATGTATTTTTGTAAAAAGAAAATCAATTGTGAAAATGGAGATTAAGACAACATTAATTAACAAATCCTAAACAAAATTTTCTTTATGATCTACTATATTTTCCTAATGACCCTGACTGACTCATCACTAATTATCCCACTTGCGGTGGACAAAAAAAAAAGAAAATTTAACCAGTTTATACTTTCTGTGTGCCTAGAACAACTAAGCACTTTTCACGATCAAAACCACAGCGGTTAAATTTACCAAAAGTGATTCTTTATTCGCAATTTAGACCCAATGATGTTTTTTTTTAAAGCTGCCATTCCATTTTTCAGCACTAATTAAACTAGTGTGTGTCTTCCATTCCAATTTAATATATCATGTACTAGAATATAGTGCCAAAAAGGGTATTGCTAAAATGTGCAAATTGTATTGAAAGTGTAAAAAAAAAAAAATAAGATGGGGGGGGGGGGGGGGGTTATTGTCAAAGTATTTGGAGGATGCAAGAAGTAAAAAAGACCCAGTCCAAAAATATCACACAGCCTATCAAATATTTCAAAATAACTAAAAAGCAGAAGAATAGTCAGATAGTGTAAATAGGGTTATTTGTTAAGGTGGAGAGGGTTTTTAAGGGTGAGTGGAGTGTTTCTGTTTGATATATTATAAGTTATATAAATATAAATTTATAATATTTACATCAGCAAACAGTCTTACATACTTACATATATATATATATACATATATTATAATCTGTACACTAACATTTAATAAAATCTAGTAACCTGCATTGTCATGAATGTCATGATTGTGTGTATATCTAGTTACATCTAGTAAAAACTATTATGTCTATAAAACTACAACTGTAACAGTGTAACTAGATCTAGATTTTTAGATCTTAGAATCTAGATTTTAGATCTACTAGATCTATTATCTAGAGTATAGTATAGACTTTAATAGACTCATACTATAGAACTATAGTTAGACATAGACACATAGATAATAGATAGTGACATATATAGATCATATGGTGACATTGTGTCACATAGTCACTCATACACTTCACACTGTCAGACTGTCATAGTGAATAGTGTGATTTATAATTATATGGATTAGATAATTATAAATCACTCTGGCTATATCTAGATATCACTCAGTATGACTGCATGAAGTGTATGAGTGACTATGTGATACTATGTCACTATCTATTTTCTAGAGTAGACTATGTGTCTATGTCTAACTATACTGACTGAGTATACTAGTTCTATAGACTATAGTATGAGTATTGAAGGCTATTCTGTAGTATTCAGTATTCTATGTGAGTATGTCTCTAGAGAATAGTCTCTCTCTCTAAAGTCTCTAGATAGATATAATCTGATTCAGTTTGAGGAAAGAATTAGATTAATAGTCTAACAATAGAATAGTAGATACACAACAAAACAATAAACAATCCTAAATGCTGCTGGCAAAATCATTGGCAAAAAACAAACCCCATTTGGGCAGTTATTTGAGACAAACATCTCTAAAAAGCTAACAAGATCCTCGAAAGATACACTCAAATTCAAATAGTGAAATACTCAAATTCAAATGAAATAGAATCTAGATTCTAGATCTACTCATTCTACTGTCAGTCACTGTGTCAGTCAAGTCCAGTCAGTGTCACACTCATTGAGTGGATTGAGTGTCAATGAAATGGGAATAAATTGAATAATCACTGTTTAATCAGTCATTCAGTCACAATATGATCAGTCATTCAGTGTAATTAATTCACAAACAGCACACTTTTTTTCCTTGGCACAGTCAGTGACAGTCTGCAAAAGAGCTCACAGCTCAGCAGCAATAAAGCTGGCTAGAAGAAGAAGAAGAAGAAGTAATTAATTCACTGTAATCACTGTTATGTGTTAACTTAAATCACTGATTGTGAACCAGCGGACCAAACAAAATCCTAAGTACCCTCTTTGAAACTCTTCGACTTCGGCTCTTCAACTTGAACTTCAAGCCTTATTCAAGGCTCTTGACTCTTGTCTTAACTTTAACTAAAGTGACAAGTCTTACCGATTAAATTAAATCATCAATACAGTCTAGATTACTCTAGATCCATAGATCTAGTTATGTCTATGACGGTGATCTATCTTTACTTTAGAATACCTACTTTAGATTTTAGATCTTTACTTTACTTAGACCATAGAGTCTAGATTATCTAGATCTACAATTATTTTTATTTTGTACACGACTTCACTTGTTATAAGTCCTAGTTTTTAATTTATTTTCTATTTCTACATCGGACATAAAGAAAACTACGAAAGGTATTTATGTATAATTGCTATTAATACGAAAAAAAAAAAAAGAAAAAAAAAAACATTCATACTGACTTATAAATTCCTTAGGTCGTGATTGGTGATTACCATATGACTTATTAGAGGCTTACTATTATGGCTTTTGTTTTTAAATACCTCTATTCAACTTCGAGGAAACTAAAAACTTCACGGATCTCGAAAACGGCTCTAAAGATTTTCCCATAAATTTGACAGTTGATGTACTATAAGTAACTCTATATAATTTATCAATGGGAAAGGAATCATTATCTCGTTGGCCACATTAGGAAAGCTCTAGTTTGGCCTTTGAAATGTTTCAAAGTAAAAAAAAAACTAAATAGGCCTAAATTTAAACTTGACCAGATAGTTAAGACTATGGAAAATATTTATCGCATTGAACGGACTATGGAAGTAATAATAGCATGCATGTCCTCGGGTGGTTTGCACGCATTTTAGAGTTTAATCATGGAACTATATTAATAAATGTTCAGGAATATTATGTGCATCTTTTTATATGTCTAGATTATTTTAGATCTAAAATTCTAAAGGCCTATCCATCATATTGATAATCATAACAATATTTCAATATTATAAAGTCTATCTTATCTTATGCTATATAATACAGACGTTACTTCAAAAAAGAAGATTTTTTTATACATTCGTTTAACAATTTATTTTCCTTGGTGGGGGTGGAGGGGATGGGAAGAGGTAAAAAAAATCATTGTTTTAAAAATCTAATATTAATTTGTTATCAAGAGCAAAATAGTCGCTCTTCAATTTGTATAAAGTTAATAAAGGCTAAATGAGGTATTGTCTTTTTTTTTTTTAAGTATTCTCTTTTTTTCTTTACGTAACCCGTAGATCTATACATTTGAAAGGATGAAATAATGCCTAATTATAATTATGTGCTCAGCCTTTATTAAATCTAGATTTTAAATCTAGTTTCTAGATCTGGAATAGACTGATTTTGTTTTATTGATAGTTTGTTTTGTTTCTTATACATTTTTAATTTTTAATACTTTCTGTTTATCCATAGCAACAACTATTAATTTCAATATGGTGGACATAAACAATGTTAATGAACTAATTCTAATCATCTAATGTCCAATTCACAAACATAAATTGAGCTACCAGGATGCCTAAAAAAGGAAAGAAAGGAAAGGGTAAAAAAGGAAAGAAGGGAAAGAAAGGGTACGTAGTTTTAATAGAAACTAGATTTAGACTAGACCCCTTTAAAAACTAAAATCAACAACACTCAACAGTCATCATGAAATTGCTCTGTCTATTTATCCTTATAATTACTAAATACACACTAGCTGAACACAGAACTAGATCTATCTTAGTCAACACTAAACTTAAAAAGGAAACAACAGTCATAATCAATCATCACACTTTAGATCAATGCAACTTCAAAAATAACCTAACATAGACATCCATAACATTAAAGAAGATTACCCTTCACAAATGGAAGTTCTCAATCAGACACAGCAGAAATAAATACCTATCACTGTTAATATTAATAGCAGGAGATGTAGAGTCAAATCCAGGGCCTAGATATAAAGATAGATGCAACATCTGCAAAAAAAGTATGCACCATGAAACAGAAAGCCATTCAATGTGACACCTGCGATGAATGGTACCATGCATCATGTCTTCATATGAATACACCTGTGTATTATGCCTTAATCAACAAAGACGCATCATGGCACTGTGTACCATGTGGGTTACCTCAGTTTACATCAGGACTGTTTGATTCCTTTGATGCAGACACTTCTAACCCATACAACATCCTAAACACCATCCCAAACCAAACTCACCAACCACTAGCCAGATCCACTCCTGTTAAACCTAAATCTACTAAAATTAATACAACAGCATCACTAAACAAACCTACTAAAGAAGTAATACCAAAATACCTTAAAACCTTAGTAATAAATTTTCAAAGCATTAGGAACAAAACAGCAGACTTAGAAATTTTATTAGAATGTGAGAAACCAGACATAATTGCAGGAACAGAAACTTGGCTACATCCTGAAATGTATAATGCAGAAATTTTCAGTAGTAATTATGAAATTTTTAGAAAAGATAGGGCTGATAATCATGGAGGAGTTCTTTTAGCAATAAAAAACACTCTTATAGCAGAAGAAATTACCTTACCTAACTCAAAAAATATAGAATCAACATTTTGTAAAATTAATACCACCTCAACATCCCTAATAATAGGCAGCATTTACAGACCACCAAATTCTAGTTTAGAATACATGCAGGAACTATGTAATCAGATTACTACACTTAAAGAGACAAATAAAAAATGCGTTTTTTTGGATTATGGGTGATTTCAACCTACCTGATATAAATTGGAAAACACTAACCATAGATAAACACCAAAACCTTAAGGACATAAATGAGCTTTTCATAGAAACTTTACACAACCTAAGTTTAGATCAAATCATTAAAAAGCCAACTAGATTAAACAACACATTAGATCTCTTCTTAACCAACAGACCTGGATTAGTAGTTGATTATGATATTATCCCTGGTCTATCAGACCATGAGATCATAAAAATACACAGTCAGATAAAAGCAGTAGCCAATACAAAACCCGAAAGAAAAATCTTACTCTGGAATAAATGTAACCTAACACAACTACACCAAGCTGCATTAAACTTTCAACAAACATTCTTATTAGAAAAAGACATTAACCAGCCAGTCGATGACCTCTGGAATTTCATTAAAAACTATCTTAAAAGCATTATAGAAAATCATATACCAACTAAATACACATCAAACAAAATAAATAAATGCTGGTTTAATAATAGACTAAAGAAGCTTTGTAAACAGAAGGAAAACCTATATAGAAAATTTAAAGAAACTAATGCAGAAAGAGTTTACAAAAAGTATATAAAAATTAAACACTTAACCCAAAAAGTAAGCAGACATCTGCAGAGTGAATACATAAACAATATAATATCTAAAGTTAACAACAAAAACCTATGGTCATACATTAAGTCTAAGAAAATGGAAACAACAGGCATAGTGCCATTAAAAGATGAACATAATACATAATGATAATGAAACTAAAGCAAACATCCTAAACAAATACTTTTCATCAGCATTCTCAACCCCAGGAGACAAAGACATATTACTTTATTTGAACCAAGTAGACAACATAGAAGATATAGTAGTACAAGAAAATGGAATTCAAAAACTATTAGCCAACACCAAACCAAATAAAGCGTCTGGACCTGATGGTATTCCAGCTAGATTACTCAAAGAACTAAGAAATGAGCAAGCCCCAGTGTTCAAAATACTCTTTCAGGCTTCACTTAACCAGGGCAGAGTACCAAAGGACTGGAAAGAAGCTAATGTCACCCCCCTATTTAAAAAAGGAAAAAAATCTGACCCAGGAAACTACAGACCAGTATCACTTACCAGCATCCCATGTAAAATCCTAGAACACATAATATGTAGCAACATCATAAACCACTTAGACAAACATAATGTCCTCACACCATACCAACATGGCTTTAGGAAATATAGATCATGTGAAACACAACTAATAGGACTAATTGATGATTTTTCAAAAGGTTTAGATAATAGTGAACAAATAGATGCTATCTTACTAGATTTTTCTAAGGCTTTTGACAAAGTTCACCACCATAGTTTGCTTAAAAAGTTAAAATATTTCGGTATTAATAGTCCACTGCATCAGTGGATTAAAGATTTTCTGATAGGGAGAGAACAAACTGTAATAATAAATGGCTCTAAATCAACACAGATAACAGTAAACTCAGGTGTATCTCAAGGAACAGTCTTGGGTCCACTACTATTTTTAATTTACATAAATGATTTACCAAATTGCATTACTTCAGGAACAAAAGTCAGTGTATTTGCAGACGATTGCATAATATATAGAACAATAAAAACAACACAAGACACAGATATTTTACAAAGAGAATTAGATGAATTACAGAAATGGGAATCAAATTGGAGCATGTCTTTCCACCCAGAAAAATGTCAGTTGTTAAGAGTAACAAAAAAACTAAAACAAATTAATTCCACTTATCTTATTCATGGCAAACCAGTAACACAGACTAAAAACGCAAAATACCTAGGTGTTATAATGAATGAAAAACTGTCATGGACTCCACATATTGATGAAACTACAAAAAAAATCAAACAAAGCATTAGGATTTATTAAAAGAAATTTCTATAAATCAAATAAGAACATAAAACTAAAATGTTATTTAACCTTCGTTAGGCCAATAATAGAATATGCATCCTCCGTTTGGGACCCCTCAACTCAAGAAAACATTAAGAAACTGGAACAGACACAAAAAAGAGCAGTGAGATTCATAACAAACGAATATTCACATTTGACTAGAGTAACACCTTTAGTAAAATCACTAAATTTAGAAAGCCTTCAGGACAGAAGGCTCAAAAGTAAAGTAGCAATCATACATAAAACACTGAACCAAAATCTTCAAATACAAAAACAAAATTTAATAAAATACTCTGAAAGACACAAAGATAAAGGCACATTCCTCATCCCATATGCTGGGACAAATTTGTACACATACTCCTTCTTCTCTATTGCTATTAGAGCATGGAATGGGTTGCCTGATTCGAGCTAGCCAGGAAAACCAGTGACTTGGCAAAATTTAAGTCATTGGTTAATATGCATGACTAAATGCATGACGCGTAGGACGTAATCATCTTCTTTTTTTGAAGTAACGTCTGTATTATATAAGATAAGATAAGATACTAGACTAATTAGATCTAAATAAAATGAAATAACACATTACACAGTGAGTGACAGTCACTGAGTCACTCAGTCAGTAGCACTCTTGCTGAATCATTATACTAATTATAGTTATAGTGAATGTTCACAATAATTGAATTAACTTTATTAACATTTTATTTATATCTAGATCCGCATAATTATGATATTATATATTACATACAGATTTAATTATTCTAACTAATAAAAAAAATAGGCACCTATAAGTATAATATAATCCTATATACTATAATATAGTTTAATGAGATTATGTTTGTTTGTAAAATGTTTTACATGTTTCGGATGTTTATTGAGAATTTACTTCTTAATCCAAACTTCCCTCAGGATGACAGGGGATAGGAGTAAGCAAACCATATGACCAGGCAGACATCAGATTCTGAGTAGATCTATTAATATTATTCTATAGATCTGCATTATTGTTTTTTTAAATACAGTAAATATAATTATAATTATATATGCTTGCTTACTAATAACTAAGCTTAATAACATGTATCACATGTTACTCCAGTGTATAAACTAATGGAGAGAAATCAGGCTGGTCACAAGTGTGTAATCTCATGATTGAGAGCATACAAATGACTTACTAGTGGAAGTTTAACTGAACATAATACATAATAAAAGCATGGAAAAAATGACTGGCTGATTCTTTAAAAAAAAAGCAGTTATTTGCATATGCATAAATATAGAACATAAGCAGCTGATAGTTCAAGATAAAGGTTGGTGTAGAGCAATATGATGAAAGATGGTCTAGAAGCTTGTTGGTAATACTTAAGGAGCATATTATAGAGTCATTAATACATTAGTTGGAGAAAGTTAGTTGCTAGTTATCATACATGGTTGGTTATACTGTTTGATCATCATTATTATTTGAAGGTATTAAACTCACTTAAGTTATATTAAACACTGTGTCACGTCTTTGTAGTGATATGAACTATACATTTACATCACATCTCTCTCTCCAAACAAACTGATGACAGGCGTGCTGTATAGATCTATAATTAATTAGATTTAGATTAGATTTAGAACTTTCTTGGGAAATCTAGTACTACACTTACAGTGCTTTGAACAATTAATTAATCATGCAGCGATCATTTGAAAAAAAAACCAACTAATTTGACTTATCATTTGGTACACTTCTAGATAGTAACCTATGCATTGGTACACTTCTAGATAGTAACCTATGCATATAGGCCTGTCAGACATGCCAGAATTGGGTTGATAAAATTTGAACCTTTTAGGTGCTTAAGTTCTAGGGTTAAAATATAGACTTTAAATAACTTTTTTCATAATAAGGGCTAACAGATAATCAGATGCTATCTTTTTAACTCCATAAGTTTGCATGTAATGATCTTATCATGGCAGTGACCTTTGCACTTTGTAATAAAATATTGTTTTTTACCTCATGAATAATGTGCATGGGAATTGGATATTGATCTCTCATAAAGGTTTTCAAATGTGAACATTCAATACAGTTACAGTGAAGAAGGCATGGTGACTGAGTGGTAAAGTGCTTGGCTTCCGAAACAAGGGATCCCAGGTTTTAATCCTGGTGAAGACTAGGATTTTTTATTTTGGTATCTTTAGGGCACCTCTGAGTACACCCAGCTCTAATGGATACCTGACATTAGTTGAGGAAAAGTAAAGGCGGTTGGTCATTGTGCTAGCCACATGACACCTCATTAACTGTAAGTCACAGAAACAGATGACCTTTTCATTATCGCAAGGTCTGAAAGGGGAACTTTCCTCTTTTTTCTATTTAGTTGCAGTGAAGAACAAACCACTCCCACTTCTTACTCCTAATCTATTATTCAAGGTCAATATGAATTATTTACTTCCCCCTTTTCCTATGTTTAAAAATCAAAGAAAAAAAAAGATGATTGAATATATATTTAAATAGTATTGTTATTTTATGTTTGACATTAATCGTGGGGTTGTGAAAGTAATTGTATCTAATTTTTCCCTCTCCTCCTGGATATAAGCAATCTCAGGACAGGTTTTTCTATGGACTTAGTTTGTTTGTTGATAAACATGATAAATATTTAGATATAGTCATGTAATAATGCAGCACATATCGGTGGAAGGGAGCATAATCATTTGGTGGCGTACTGGATGACAAAGTGAGTAAGCTGCAGAGATTTCAGAAAAGCATGGCACAGATAGTTCACTGCAATATAAGACATGATTCTGCTATTGCTGTCCTAGGAACACTACATTAGCTTTATATGAGTGAATTATAAGGTGGCCACACTACATTAGCTTTATGTGAATGAATTATAAGGTGGCCACACTTTGTTATCTACCTATGACCTCATCATTTCATAATTCCCTCAGAGAGCCCTGTATTCCATAGACTCACTACTTCTAGTTGTAACTCATTTTCCCTAAAAAAAATCCTGTTTGTGAGCTTTTTTAATTGATACACAAAAGGTTAGGATCATGCTCCCCATTGTGTTCATACAAACTATGTCTCATTACATTCATGATAAACATTAAGAAGAGCTACCTGTTCAAAACTTTGTTTACCTTCTATACTTTTGTTTTCCTTTTTTTTTTCTATTATGTATTATGTTCCTAAACTTCCTATAGTGCCTTGAGCCTATATTATGTTTGTCAACAGCATTATACAAATTTAATTTCCATTATTTTTTTTTCATGAATATTTTATTTAGAAAACTTTTTAAAGCAAAACTTATGTGTTATAGTTCAAATCTTTCTAAAGTTATTAAAAGTAAAGATAACTTTGTCAAATATTTTAAGATTTGTTTACACGATCCAATGTAAAATGTTTTTAAAATGTTTTGAATTATTATTTTTGTTCTTCAGAAAGAAGGGACAAAGAAAAGAAAAAAAAGAATCCATAGCAGCTTTAGCTGCAGCTAACTCCAAAGTATGGGAGACAAGACTTGATATAGCAGAGCAATCTAAGGAAGAATATAGGTACAATAAATTCTAAATATTCATGGATGTAGTTAACAAACACTATACATAACCAGATTCTTGCCCTAATGTCATTTGTTATTGCTTAAAAATTTTCTCTTATTATTTACTTTTTAATGTTCAAGATCTATCTATTCTATGTTACTAATTATGACAAGATCAGTCCTAACATAAATGTTATTGCATCACTATATGAGCAATGTATGGGATGTCTCATCTAAGTGATAAAGCAATGTGGCTCTTATATATTCAAGTCCTAGTAGAATCTAAATTTTTATGACATGGCTAAATCCACCCTCTCTGTAGGTAACCAGACATCAGTTGGGGATAATTAAGATGCTTGGCTTTGTCACTGGCTCAGTGGCATGGCTACCAATGTGCGGGTGGTGCGGGTCGCACAGGGCATCAAGTGGTGGGGGGCATCAAACTGAATCATCTTTTTGTAAAATCGATTCTTTGCCTCTCTGTAGGTAACCAGACATCAGTTGGGGATAATTAAGATGCTTGGCTTTGTCACTGGCTCAGTGGCATGGCTACCAATGTGCGGGTGGTGCGGGTCGCACAGGGCATCAAGTGGTGGGGGGCATCAAACTGAATCATCTTTTTGTAAAATCGATTCTTTGCCTCTCTGTAGGTAACCAGACATCAGTTGGGGATAATTAAGATGCTTGGCTTTGTCACTGGCTCAGTGGCATGGCTACCAATGTGCGGGTGGTGCGGGTCGCACAGGGCATCAAGTGGTGGGGGGCATCAAACTGAATCATCTTTTTGTAAAATCGATTTTTTGCAAAGTAGCAATGCTTAAATAATGAATACACTTCAAAATACATTTCAAAATTAGAAACTTTTCCCTTTTTTTAAACTTTTTTTTTTGGAGGGCATCATAAGGAACTGCTGCACAGGGCATCAAATACCCTAGCTACGCCAGTGCACTGGCCACATTTTGGAAACTAAGGCTACTAAAACTGGTAAATACCTTCCCTTCCATCATAGGCCTACCCTTAGGTCTCATATGGGGAAACTTCAATATTTTAACACTATATTAAAAGGCAAAATTATTTTGGAATCATTTCTTGAATCATTTTAGTGTACTATCACTAAATATTGCAATTTATTTTGTATTTAGAAAGAATGCTAGAAGGTTATTGCTTGAAAATGATACTTTGCAAAATCAGATGTATCAAACAGAAAGAGATACAATTGATGTGGTTACTTATCTAAAACAACAGGATCAAGAAAAAGAAGCCCAGGTAATTGTAAGCTTGAATAGTTAGGCCTATAGTTATCTAAGTATTGGTCTATCTTTAATCTTGATCAAATTAAAATGTATACCAGAATTCTTTTCTTTGAAACTATTTTTCTATTTTCTTTCTTGAAACTTTATGTTTTACTTTCATTATTTGAAAAGAAATTATTATGGATGATCTCAGTACATCATCATATTATGTGATAAATGAATAAAAAAAAAAAGATTTTTTAAATACCAACTGGAACAATAATTACTTTTCTTTACCATTCTGAATTTAATGGGAGCAGCCATATTGAAAGGATTTAGTGCAGGTTATCAGGCCTGATAAAATATGACCTTCATTTCTGTAGCATTTCTCAGTTGATCCCCATGCCCTGAATGTAGAGCACCTCATATTGTCTGCTCTCTGGGAAGGTTGTTTAATTGGTATTAAATTTGGTCTCTAAACCTTTTTTTTGACAGAAACTGAATATGATAAGTGTTAGACACCTGCAATCCTTTTATGACATCATTTTATGTGAAATCTTGACAGAGTCCTCCTGCTGCTTTATTAAAACATCTCATTTCACAAGTGTTAAACTTATGTGGTTAATTCTTTTTATGGTGAGAGCCCTGGTTTGAGATAACTGTAAAGGATTCATTGAGTGACTGATGTAAATATTGCACTTGTACTGGTCATCAAAATGCAAAGGCTATATTTGTGGTCTATGTGTGTAATGTTGAGGAATGCTGGGTTCATGTGTCCACTTTAACACATATTGGACATGAATTGTAAGAACTTGAGTTGATCTTCAGCAGACAAATAAGAGGTTTATTCAATAATAATATATTGCACTTCTAGTCATTACAAAAATGATCCAATGCATAGAAATATAGTTACGCCTGCATAACAGCATTATCAAATATACAAGACCTTTACTATACAACTTCACTACTAGAATACATCTGCATCAAAGCGGGTAACAATAAACTTCAATAATATGTATCCAGCTCCAAGTCCCAGAGACGATTCTATTCAACTTAAAGTCACTACTGTTCTCTACTGCCTAAAAGATACTACTGACTTACTACTCGACTCTTTAAGTGAGCACTCTACTCAACTCTTAAGGTTACTACTGACTAAGGCCCTTGCTATCTCAGAGGATTCACATGTCTTTTCACCCTCTTAAACCGAGGTAAAAATATAACAAGCAATGTCAACCGAGACTGGTACAATAACCAAGCTCATCTTTGCACTAATTTAGTTGTTGTCTTTTATGTTTAAGCTCATTAAAATTAAAAATATAAATAACATTTGAATGAATTTTTAACACTATTGTAAAATATGACTTGTTGGCATAAAAAGTAATATTTTCCTTGATTTACATCTAAAGTTTAATTTTGTTATATGACTATAAAGTTCAGTTTTAAAAAATTAAAAAAAAAAAAAAATTTTAAGAGACAGATAATTTTACCAGCTTCTATGGGTCCTCAAAGTCATATTTTATAAATAATTTATTGGCTATTGTGTTTTGATATGCATGTATATATAATATCTATTATTGTTTTGATGATAATTAAGGCAAACATTTTATAAATACTTTATATGGGTCATGTGTAGATTTAGAATATGTTTATCTTATTGTATAAATTATAAATGTTTCTTCATAAGAGAAGATAAAAAAAAGATAATTACATTTTAGTAAAGTTTTAAGAATGTTGTATTGCAAATTGGATGCTTTTTAATATGATTATGAAATTTATTTCTGTGTGTTTTATTAGACTTTTTTTTTCTCTTGTATTTTCTTTTTTTTTAAATGTGAAAGTAAGTTATTTGTTAACCTTCAAATAATACTTCAGTTACCAAGTGTGCAGTATCCTCACATTGGTACAGTCATTAAATAACATTTGCTCTAAATCTCTAGAAATGTGGCAGATTTAGCATTGGAGGAAAGGGCTTGAAAAAGAAAAGAGCTGTGTAATTTTATGCCAATACACTAAAGAGCATTAGGGATCCATGACACAAGAGAAATTTAAGGGCAAGTTAACTTCGAATAGTTCAAGGGGCACATGCAGCCAAGTATTTGTTAGTAGTGGAGCGAAGAGGATAAATCCAGCCCACATTATGCTATGCTTCTAAGGTAGTAAAAAAAAAATCTGATTTGTGTAGCAGAGGTGGCAATAAAAAACATGTGTGTCAGTAGCAGCAGCTGAGACCTTGTGATATAGATGACAGGCAAGACCTGTGTGTCAGAAGCAGCAGCTGAGATCTTGTGACATAGATGACAGTCAAGACCTGTGTGGCAAAGATGGCAATTAACACCTGAGCACTTTGGTCTAGGTTGGCAGACTGGTCATGTGTGGTAGACTATCATTTAAATGGTCCCGGTGTCAAAAACTGCCATCCCCTGCTGTCCCGCAGAAGGTTCTGGCTAGACATAATCCTTTTAAGTTGACTCAATTTTTACAACTTTCTAACATTGTATTTTATAACATTTTACTGTTTGATCCTTGTTTGTTCCAGCTTGAAAGACAACAACAACAAATTAGGGAACTAAAAAAGGATCATCATGTAGAAACAGAAAAGATTGTCAATGATTTCAGTCAAAAACTGAACGAACTGGAAGTAAAACTCTCTGAGAAAACCAGAGAAGTTGAGCTCATGCACAGTGAGTTAAAATTAGTGAAAGAGTTTAGAAGAAAGAGAAGTCAGATGCAAAAAGATCTTGAAGATGTGAGTAAAAGTATAAAACATTTCAATTATCAAGTAAATAAAGCTTTATGTTGATTTCCTTTTAGTAAAACTTTCAACATTTGTGATGATATGATTGATCATTGATTCCATTAGATTAAAGAAGCAATGCATCATGCTGGTAGGGAGCATAAAGCAACTCTTGCAAGAATGGAACAGAAGTTCTTTGATGAAAAGGTATGCATTTCTTTTATAACAAAAAAAATAGGTACAATTTAAAAACTTCATGATACAAATGCATATAAACAATCATCCTCTATTAACAAGGCTACCAGATGTCCGTCAAAGGAAGATATGTCTTCCTTTTGGATGTCATGTCCTCTGTACAGCAGGCCTTGACCAAAAAAATCTACCTTTTATTCTTTTGATTACTCCAATCACCCACTGACCAACAATTTTGAATAATGGAATTCAGCCCTTCATATCTTCTGGCTTAAACACACAAGCTTTATATAGACAGACATGCTATACCTATAGGAATATAAAAGATGTATGTCTTTGTATATAAAAGATGTTTAGTTGTTTAACCTGCTCTGCATCTTGAAATCATTTGCAGTAAAAGATAACATTTTTTTAACAACCTCTAATATTAACAGTGGTGCTCTTATAAGTTCAAGGCTATTTATGTTGAACATTTTACTCAGAGCCCATCAGGAGCTGTAAATTTTTATTTTTTTAAAGCATTTTTGCTGATAAAAACAAAGCAGATAATTGGATAAAAGAGACAAAGTCAGAAGCTTTTTTATCACAAATTAGAAAAAAATTTCTGAAGAGTACAGTGGCTTGATGACATAGAGGCAGATCTACAACAGCTAAAAGTCCAGGCTTGGCAAGGTAATTTAAAGCACATTGTAGATCAGAATGGAGAGATGTGCTAAAGCAGGCCAGGGCCCTTTATTGGCTGTAGTACCACTGGGATAGGATAAATGTTGCTTTGTCTGAGAACAAATGATACACAAAGTATTAATTTTTAAACCTATGATTTACTGATATGTTTTATCAATCAAATTTTAAACTTAGTTTTTAAACTTCTCTATATAATTTTCTTCTTCCTTAGTAACACTCTGTCCTCCTTTGGGTTTAGAGGTATCTGGTATATGTAGCCCGATTAATAATAGATGTTTAAAATTGTGTGATGCACATAAGCTCTACATTGTCAAAATATTTGACAGCCTTTTAATTGGTGCAGAATAATATTATTTGCACACAGAAAAAATATCCATTATTATATTGCTTTATTAGATAGAAAAATGAGAGTTAATCAGCCTTTATGTCTAAATGATTGTTACCTACTTCACTGTTTGTTTCAGATGCGACTACAGCAAGAGGCAAATCAGAAAATAGCAGAGCTTGCTGGGAAAGCTCACACTGAGGCTATAGTGTAAGAATTCTCATAATAATGTTGATACCTATTTTTTTAGCCGCCCCCGAAAGGGGAAAAGATGCTAATAGTTTTGTGCAAAATGTCTGTCCGTCTGTCCCGTTTAGATCTCAATATTTTAGACCATTCAAAGTTCTGATGCAACGGCTATTTTTTTTTTTTGAAAGCGAAAAATCTAATTTTTAAAATCAGTTATGCAAGCCGTTTTTTAAAGAGAAAAAGCTATTTAGTATGCATTATAAGTTAGACCTAATTTAAAACAAATAGTAATCTTGTAAACGTCATTTTCCTGAACTTTTTATAATCATGCACAATTAGATGAATTATGAGACATCAGTTAGGCCAGGAAGGAGAGGCGCGGTGGCTGAGTGGTAAAGTGCTTGGCTTTCGAACAGGGGGTCCCGGGTTCGAATCCTGGTGAAGACTGGGATTTTCAACTTTGGAATCTTTGGGCGCCTCTGAGTCCACTCAGCTCTAATGGGTACCTGACATTAGTTGGGGAAAAGTAAAGGCGGTTGGTCGTTGTGCTGGCTACATGACACCCTCGTTAACTGTAGGCCACAAAAACGGATGAACTTTGCATCATCTGCCCTATAGACCACAAGGTCTAAAAGGGGAACTAGTTAGGCCAGGTTCACATCTAACTTTACATTCACTTTCCCCTATCCTTTGATCTGCGGAACCGTTGGGGCACTACACAAGATCTGTTAACCTTCTTTCTCCATTCTTATCTCTCATTTGTCTTTGATATAATTTCATCCAGATGTTCTTTCAGAAAATATTGAAGCCTGCCTGGGTGGACCACTTCGGGGGCCGATTTTGAGTTTGTGTTTCCACACAAACTGTCTTTTGTAACCTTGTTTAAACATAATTTTGAATCAAATGATTGATATATGATTATGGTTTACATTTTGTTCAATTTCCAATCTGTGAAGTATTCTGTACAACTCTACAGCAATCTTGATGAAACTACCAAATCAGTATACAAAGAGAATGTCAGACTGACTGAAGCCTTAAACTATCATATGAAGGAGGGGGAAATACTCAAGAAAGAGAGAGACAAGCTCTTAGAAGAGAATGCCATCTTGAAAGAAGAAAAAGAAGTTGCTGATTTAATGATAAAAGAGAAAGTAGCTCAGTCCATACAACAGAAAGATCAAATTAAACAGGTACCAAGTTTCCTTCTGAATCATTTATAGAAACAAGAATTTTTTAAAGATAAGGATTGGATTAAAAAATGCATTCATAATTCATATAAAATTAGTATGTCTTATTTTGTTATCAATTGTCACATTAGAAATTTAATGAGAACAGTCTTTTTATATTTATCTTTTTGAGCATAATGTGAATGAAATATTAATAGTTTAGTGGATTTGAAATATACATATAATCATAGTACAATGTTTTTGGTATCATTCTTGTAGTCATTCTGTCCTAAAATGTGAATTTTTTCAACATTCTAGCTTGTCGAACTCTTTTCAAACTTCTCTCTTCCTGAAATTCTCTCATTCTAATTTACACTTCTCTCTTTCCAAATTGCTTTGTTTTTTTACAACTAGTTCAGTGGTATGTAATACAAGTTAATTAATTAACCAAGATGTTGATGTTTACAAACATCTATATATATTAATTTTCCATGTAACTAAAAGATTAGTTATTTTAGCATATTGTTGTTGTTTTGTCAGCAAGATGCTCCACAAGGTTGTGTACTTTCTCCTGTACTATACACTCTTTACACTAATGACATAAGAAGCATCTATGACTCAGTTAAACTCATTAAATTCGCTGATGATACTGCCATAGTCGGTCTTATTTCAGGAGACGAAACTTAGTATCGAAGCTCGATAGAAGAGTTTACAAACAACTTTCTAGAACTGAATGTAACAAAAACTAAAGAACTAATAATAGATTTTAGAAAGAAAAAACAAACTATTCGTGAACTGCAAATAAACACTACATCTATAGAACAAGTAAAGGCATATAAATATCTAGGCGTTATCATCAACAACAAGCTTTCATGGGAAGACCACCTTGGAACTCTGACAAAGAAAACAGCCCAGCGACTCTTTTTTCTATACAAACTCAACAGTTTTAAATTAAACAAGAAGATCCTTGAGACATTTTACGGCGCGACTGTACAAAATCTGCTAACATACGGAATAAGTTGTTGGCAAGGCAACGCCTCATCTAAACTGTTGCAACGTCTAGAAAACATCATTAAAAAAGCATCAAAAATTACACTCACAACATTACCACATTTAAAGGAACTTTTTGAACGAACGTGCCTAAGAAAAATCGAAAAAATCTTGGAAGACAAGGGCCACCCGCTCCATCAGAACTATGCCAGGTCGTCGCGAAGTGGGCGACCTCTGTCAATCAAAACAAGAACGGAGCGGTACAAAAATTTGTTCGTACCTCACTCTGTCAGACTATATCACCGCCACTCATTGATCAGGGAACATGAAACGCACCAAGATACCTGTGTGTAGTCGCTGAATGAACTCTTTATGTTTTCTGTTGTATTTATGTGTATTTTTCTGTTGTGTTGTCTTTATATGAGAAACGAGTCCTTGTAATCACAACAAATTTCCGTAAGGATCAATAAAGCAGTCTTAGTCTTAGTCTTAAGATGGTCATTAGATTATTTCAGCAACAAAATATTAATCACTTATTGAACTTCAAATGCAAAAAAAAATTCACAGTTGTCTTTTCAAAAATAAATATTCTTTCTACTTTTGATTTTCTTTAACATAGTTCTTTGAACATTGTCAAAATTTGTGTAGACATTTGTGGCTGTATTTCCATGATTTTGTTTTGTATGATAGAAGTTGTAAAAGCTCTCAGTGCTATCTTCACCATGTAGTTATTTTACTACATCCAAAGTCAAAGAGTAAAGCTGGTGGGATGAATTTTTTTTTTATGTGGTGTATTTTTTATATCCCTTTTGCATACACATCTTTTATGTTATAGCATGCTCAGTAAACAGTCTGGTTCAATCTTTTTTGTGGACCTCTGGGGAGGTAGGTGGTATCTGGGAGACATTTTCTATGCTAATTTACGGGCTCAGCAAACATGACTCAGCTCAAGTTATAATTTGAACTCAAGACCCCCTTGATAGGGAACTAAGCAGTTTGTGCCACTCAGCCATACATCTTTAAAGATCAGAGTTTGGCATAAACAACAAGATTTTCTAATTGTCTAATTTACAAAGAATGTAGTTTAAATTTTAAGAAATTTTATAATATCACTTATTTATTTAATGAAAAGTGAATAGCTTTTTTTTTTCTTACAATTTATTTATTATTTTGTTTTTCAGCTTACAGAAAAAGTTGAGGTATTAGAGAAAGCATTGAGTCACTTTGTAAAAGAGTTTGAGACTGAAAAAAGGGCAATTGTTGAGCGAGGTGAAACTGAAAACCAAGCGGCTAAAGTTGAATTGGTCAAACTACAGAGGACCATTGAACTTAAAACCAGAGAAATGAACAAAGTCAAAAAGCTGGCTAAGAATATTTTAGATGAGAGGACAGAACTGGAAAGATTTTTCTTGACCAGCTTAGAGGAAGTAAAAGCAGAAGTAGCTGCCAATCAGTAAGATATATTTCAACAAACTAATTTCAAATAGATTTATTCAAACTTTTCATCACTGTTAATTAATAGTTTTTTAGAGAGCAAAATATTTTTAAAAATCCTCTTTAGGAAAGGGGAAGAACTCTTCCCTTAAAGCTCTGTCAATAATGTACAAGTCATTTCCCTTACTTAATGTCAAACAAAACAATCAATGACCAATAATTATTTGACTAATTGGCTTTATATTTTTTAAATGATACATGTTTTGTTAGATACAATAAATAATTGTTTAAAGTATCAACTTCATCGGAGAATGCATTAGGGAGAAACATTTATTTAAGGGGACTAAACCCAACAAATTTAGCCATATATGTATATACTTAAGGAATAGTTTCCCTTGTTAGTATCAAATAAAATAATTAATTACCAGTAATTAATTGACTAATTGGTTACTTTTTATTTTATTGATTCATGCCTTGTCTATGCCAATGAATAATTGTTCAAAGTTTTAACTTGATTCGAGAATTGTTTTGGAAGAAATAACGTGTACACACTTTTTATGAGATAGACAGACTGAATTGATATTAAATATACGTTACTTTAATAAATTAACTCAAATACTTTTTAAAATATGTTCTTTTAAATCCCTTTTCCCCTCTGACTTATATCTTGAATGAAACTCTATTTATTTATTCTTGTACTCTGCAAATTACTAAGGAGAGAAATCAATGGTTTGTACTGCAATACTTCAACTTTGAAATGTTCACCATCACATTTTATTTATTACACTTTTACTTTGGACTTCATTAACAATAAATGCATTTTTCGTGAAGATGCGTTATTTATTTTAATGATATCCAAACAAAGTACATTATTTGGTTCTTTTTTTTTTAAGATTTATCAAAACTTTAAAATCACATTTTCAAAGGAAATTTTAAGTCTCAATTGCAATTCATTCATTTGTTAATTTTGTTAATTTCCATTTTCTTATTATTTTATTGTAAGATTTTTTAAAATCAAAATATTTATGAATATAATTTTGACTGCATAGCCTTTAAATCATTTTTTAATATTCATGTGCTATAGCTGCAGTATTGACACTAAAATTTCTATTCATTGCCATAAACAAAATATATTTTTAACAATTTCACAGTGTTTTGTCACCAGTGCATCAATATATTGATTGATCATTGACTTTTTAAATTCATGTTTTTAAATACTTTATCTTAACATTTTACTTTTAGTGCTATTCTTAGTTGGAATGTATGTACACATACTTTCAAATAACAATGTTGTTTTCTTATATCAATTTGAAAATGAACATATTTATACAACTATTTAAACTTTAATCAACAATCTTTTGAAGTAATGGTTGTATTATATAAGATAGGTCATAGTTTGTTTGTTTTTTATTGTAAGATGGTTTTTTTTTATAGGATTGTTTCTGATTTTATTTTTTGTTCAACTTTTTTTTTTATTATCTATCATTTAGAGCACAGTACAGAAAAGATGCTAATGCAGCCTATCGACAAAAAATGTTGGCAGCACATGTGGGAAAAAAAGACTTTCCAAAAATCCGGACATTTAATCACAATGAAAACAGTACAAATAGTGTATTCCGTGACATTGAAGCGGCTGAGATGTTGTGAGTACCTGTGCCTTTTTCTTTTAAACTGAGATAACTGCATATTTGTTTCCTACTAAGGAGAAAGAGATATAAGAAGTAGATTCACTATACTAATCAAAACATTAATTTTAATAACATGAATAATTAGCGCATAATTGCATGATGCTAAACATTTTTGCCTAATAATTTAGGATCACATACTATATATTCTTCTTTAGCATATTTTGTATAAACATTAGCTTTTTATGCAATTTACAGCAAAATACTTCTTTTTTAGGCTACTAATGTCTAACGTTTTATTCAATCTCTAACTTGTAGTTGTTTAATAAATATCTGTAATTTAACACTTATATCTATGTAATCCTTTAATTGAGTAAATAATTGTAAAAATTATACATTTTAATTCTTTAATCTAAACTATTCAGTGGATCCTGCACAATGACACTTATTCATTCTGAAAAGTTAATTATGTAGAAAAGTTCTTAGGAAGAGCATTCATTATAGAAATTTAGATTTTCATAGGATAATAGCAATATAAATTTAACACTTATAAACACATACAAAGCATATAAAAATACTTTGAAAGAATTACTTGAACATAAAGTATTGATCTTCAATGTTTTTCCTAATAAAAAAATCCAGCCCTGAAATGGCCTGCTGCAGCCAAAATGGGGTCTACCAGAACATAAGCTTCATTCTTTGATTGTCAATACACACACACATACAAGCAAACTGATACTAAATAAATTAATTAATTACCTAGTAATAAAAAGTTTTATCTGTGATGAAATAGTTCAATAATTGTTAATAGATTTTATTTTTCATTTTATTTTAAAAAATTAATTTAAACTTTAGTTATGCTGGAAATCTTAAGAGTTTTCTATACTTTTTCTATTTAGGTCTATTTACCTTTAGTTATTTTTTTTTTTGAATGCTTAATAAAAAACATTCTTGGTAAATAGATCTCAATATTACTTGCTTTTATTTTATTATCTGACTTAATTTTATTTCAGTTTTACTGTCTTACATACTAAATGTATAAGCTTCATTTCTTATGCTTAATGATATTAATAATTTATAATAGTTTCTATAAAAATCTGCTTCATTTATCATCATGGCTTTAGTCTGTTGCTAAATATTCTATCAATAGAGTTAAGTGAATCTTCTCTCCTCCTGCATGTTGCTGTTAGTGCTCAATAATCTTATTTTTTTGTATATATTTGTATTCCTGCATTCAAACATTACCAGGAAAAAATTGATTGCAAAGTAAGTAATGAAATAAAAAAAACAACACTTTTTATCCAACATTACCTATTTTTTTTTTACTGTTATAAATATTAAAGTTTAAAAATAAATAAATAAATATCTATATATATATATAAATAAATATATAAATCTATAAAGACTTTTGTATTCAGTTTTCTTAATGCTTATTGTTTTCTATTGCATGATACTAAATAATATTTTGCTAAATAATTTACGATCATATACATAGATATTTTTTATTCTGTAGCATATTTTGCATGCTTTCTTAAAACTTAATAAATGATCATAATAATTGTCTACTTTATAATTAACATTTTGTGTGCACTTTAACTATTTGTGTTTTTGGGATTGAAAATGTGTTAGACAATATTATCTGGAATTTCAACTTAAGTTCATTTTCAAAATGTTCATGTATTATTATAACAGATATGATACTGCTGGTAATGTAGATATCAGTGATTTAACATGGGAACAAAAAGAACGAGTATTGAGATATCTGTTTGCTAAGATGAATGGAAATAAAATTCGCAGATATGATCTGTTACCTAGCATAAGTCCAAAGAATGAGCCACCTCTGAGCATAACACAAGGGGAACCTACTGTGTAAGTAGATTTTAATTTTATATTTATTGAGAAAATGTGTTTTGAGTTGATAAGACCTTATTTTAAAGATCTAAGCATAGAACACTTTTTTTTTATTGTTTGGGGTGTACACACAAGCATTTTGATAATTTATTTTTGTTTACCCCATTTTGATACTTATTTCACTTGTGCTCTAAATCCCCCAATGACTTTGGTTCCCTTCCGACTTACTAGGTCATATAAAGTTAGAAAAGAAACGAGATTATCACTGAAATTATCCTTTTAGTCTTGAGAGCCTATGATAAATAATGAAAGTCTTTGGTACATACCTGACAGTTTAACAGGTCTTTCACAGGCTACAGATAACACTGACAATTTAGGCCCTGGTGTTGTTGTTTTTTAAATAGTACCTTTTCCTGCTTACTTGGCTGGGTCCAATAATACCCAAAGTCATAGCTGGTATAAGGGACAGTGCATTGCCTAATTGGCTTGAAATACCTTATTTGAGGCAATAGGTAGCTTTTCCATGTGACAGTGAACTTGCCATATTTCAAGACTTAATGAGCAAAATGGATCAAACTAGTATACTTCAGCATTCTGTATTTTCTCAACACTGTGAGTCAAATCTAGAATTCTCTCCCCGTACTCATTCTTGGACAAGGTTTGTGAGAGGGGTAATGAGATGGTCAATTGTTTCGTTCTATTACTTTCTCAGAAATAAATATATCTAAAAGGCAATTTGTAAGTCAAGATTTCTTTTCTTGTTTAGATGAATGCTACTTCTGAGTATAGTCCTAATTTAAGTCTCTTGACTTAGTAAATCAAAACCATGATTTACACATAAAAATTCATATTTTTATTATTTTTTTATTTGAAACTTGTTTGTTGAGATATTATTGACCCAGCAGACTATATAGTTCAATTAATTGTACACAAGTTGAGCTGTGTTTTCATGCAGAATTTGGCTAAAATTATACTAAATTTATATTTTCTTGACAGTGAGCAAAAAGATGCTACAGGTCAGACATTTTTAACTCAAGCCCACATTGATATGGTAAATCAGTTCCAGAGTCTGAATCAGTCTGAGTCGCAAGCATTTATTGATATGGGGAATCAATTCCCGAGTCTAAATCAGTCTGAGTCACAACCAGCTTGAGATATTAGCACAAGAGAACACATACAAATTAATATGAGACATTTGCTTATAAATGTGAAAAAGCCACAGTGAATATCAATATGTATTTAGTAGATTGTTTAAAATAAAATATGTGCACTATTTGTAATCGATGTGTCATTTATAACACTTGCTATTCTAAAATGTGAAACATCTTGTGGATATTGTTTTTGTTATACAAAGTAAACATTTTTCTATTTTACTTGTATAGAAATTATCTCTTTTTTTAAAAAAAATAATATTCTGCATTAGCAGTTTAGACAAAAAGAATAAAAAGCTGTTTGCTGCTTTTTATTTTGTTCAGAGAAAAAAAGGTGTTTTTTTTTTTTTTTTTGGGGGGGGGGGGGGGGAATTATTGTCTTTTGAGTTCTATAAATCCAATATTTATTAAATTAATGAGAAAAAGTTTTATGTTTTTGTTTCTATATTAAGTTGGCTAGGTTAAATAACAATAAGCAGTTAGTTAACTCAACATTTAACTGAAAAAAACATTAGCTTACTCAGCTTATCATATATCATTTAAAAATCTTTATGAATGATTGCATTTTTTAAAGCAAATTATGTTTTAATAAAAATTAATTCAGAAAACAAAAATGATAAAAGGGATATTAATTTATATTTGTAAGTCTCATGTTCTACTCACAAGTGGTGCCCTATGTTAAGGTAAAACCCACATATTTATTTTTACTTTGTCACTATACCACTTGTGACACCATGTAAAATACCTGCATTACAATGAACTAGACAAGTGTTTGTGATGGAAAACACATTTGGAACTCCTTTTATGACATAACACTGTTAAAATATACATAAATAGTAATGTTACACCTACTACTAGTATTGGTAATAGAAATGTTGAACACAGCTGTGATAGCAGTGATAAAATATACATCAATATTAATATGTTACACCTACTACTAGTATTGGTAATAGAAATGTTGAACACAGTTGAGATAGCAATGATAAAAGAAAATGAGAGGCTATTGGAGTTGGAAGGACCGGAACTTAAAAAAAATATTCCCAAGAAAAATTGGTGGAAAGAGAGCGACTAGCCACGGAGAGAGAGAGACTAGCCATGGATGAAGAAAAGAAAAATTAAATAGTTACCATTGAAAGAGAAAGCTAGATATTTTGATACTGGACATTCATGAATGCCAAGAGGACCTTAAAGCTTGTCTGATAGAGAGAAAACCAAAATCTATTGAAGAAAAATTAAAATTGATAAGAACTTAGAAGGTTTCACATCTTTGTAAAAAAAAAAAAAAAACTGGCCAGATGTAATGATGCTGAGAAAGAGTAGCCTTCAAGAGAACAAGGGAGACATGATGGATATAACACACGTTCTATATATGAAAGACAATTTGACAACTACATGAAACAGAAAGAAAAGAAAAGACAGAGCAAAAAGTCGATTGGAGCAAGATTTGGTTTTGTCATCTGAAACAGGACGCTTGGATATTTTTCTTACAATAGTCGAGAGCAAGCCGGCTAAGATTGTTAGGGATACGGATGGCACAGTTGTTTGGAGTGAACAAGAAACTTGGGGTAGATTTTGAATATTCAATATAGGCCCTACGGGCAAAACCAGGTCATGTGTATTATTTGAGACTTGTCAAAGACTTGTTCGGCCTCTTGATAAAGCATGCAGCTTTGAAGGACATGGTCAGCATTCTCTGACAATACTTTAAATCTTACAGTTGTCAACACTGTCTTGGTTTTAAAAAAAGTGTCCGCTTATAGTGTGTTCGTATTTTCGTAATATACTCCGGATTTACTGCATTGCGTAAACCCTAAAAATTTACCTTTTATGTTACTATCGTCTGCGAATAAAATATTTTTTGTAACCGAATGAGAATTACATTTAATTGACAAGTACTCTCTTTCTTTTACAATATGGCATGCTTTTAGATAGTAGTATTTTCTAATAATAAATGGATTCAAGCTTTAGAGAAAAAAAGTGTAGGGGTCTCCACATACTTAAATCCGGCTCTGCAGAGTATTTCACTTGGCTACACAGCCCCACCTTTCGACCTATATATTTTGCCACATACAGGTGCAAACATAACCATTGTCTGGCGATGGTCTATTTAGGTCAGTTCCCCATACGTGCCCTGCCCTGCGTGGCTGTCCAACTATAAACAATCCCTCTGTACTGCCCATACCGGCATTCGCAAACTGCATTACAAAGAATTGTAAATTTGTTTTTAACATACTAAAATCCGAGAGAATCTAAACTTGTCTTCATTGAAAAGGTTTCACATTTGTATGTGTCTGTGTTTGCGTAAAGTTGGATGTTTGTCGCAGTATATGTGTATATGACTTAGCGCGAGTGTTAAGAGCCTAAAGGTTAATAAAAATGAACTTATACGAGGAATTTTACAACTGTTGTTTGCTTGAAATTCTTTTTGGCTGTTGCTTGATTTCTCATAGATTTATTTATTAGAAAAGGAGCCAACGACCTCTTGGGAAACAGACTAATGCATTTAATGGGTAGGCCTATAATATTTATTAGGGGAAAGGGAGGGGACTCTCTATCACACTCACACACTTTCCCTTCGACTAAGTTATGCTGATTGTGTTGTAAGCCTGTACATTTTACTAACAAAGGATAAGTATTTTAAATGATTAAACATTCACAACAAATTTTGCGTAAAAATAATTAAGGTCAAATTACTCATGCATAGATTAGGTTATTATGTGCAGTTATCTTATCTTATAAACTACAGGCGTTCCTTCAAAAGAGAATATAAATATGTATCACACAAACAAACGCTGAATTGAAAACATTCTCTTTGCTCTCTCCACCTCCATAAGGGTCGTTCATTAAAAAAAACAAAAACTAATAGCACTGATTGACCCTGTTATACAGTTTTAAATTCAAATGCAGCCCATGGCCGCCTTTCAATACCTGGTCATTGCACCGAGTGACGTAGGCTATTCATTTCCAGACAGAATCAATCAGTTAGATAGAGTAACGATTTCAAATGTTCTTTCAATATCCGTAACGTTCGATAATTCATAACAGCTATACTTATGTCCCTTGATTTTTTGTTTGCATACTCTAGATCTAGAACTCAACCTAAAGAGCAGATGCTACATTGGTTGATAGTCGAGCCAGTACTTGTAGCCTGTGTGTTCAGTGACCGCCTCGTTCCTTCTGTCTCTGGTAGGCCTACTTTTGAACTTTCAATCTCGGTGGGTGGACTATGGATTATAGCGATGAATTTTCAATAATTTGAGTCAATAGGAAAAATAACATATTTAAAAAGATACATGAAAAAGTTTTTTAAACAATCTATTCTTACATTATCAAACTGATAGTTTTATATTTATTTCTTGTAATGCTTCACTATTGCGAGTAGTCTTTCCAATGAGCCTTGCACAATCAAGTTATTCTATTAACAGTCCAGCTAGTGATTTTAAAATGACAATTGGACTGGGACTTCTGAAGAAAAAAAATATAGGGCCTATAAATAAAATACATTAGAGTCGAGTGCGGGAATTCCCACAGAAGTGAGTAGAATAAAGAAGACGTAGACGTAAGCGTCTTACACTAACTATGATAAACTGTCAATTTCTAGGAAAATAATTAGAGCCGTTTTCGAAATTCATGTCCAACCAGTGTCCACCTCTCTTTGAACCCATGAATAGTTTGCAAGCTAATAAGACGAATTGTTAAAAAAAAAAAGGAGAAAGGGTAGCCAGTACTATAGCTCATGGTAAAGAAAGGCACTACTCATCTCCACCTTTTCTTTGTAGATAGAAATTTTGATTTAAAATAGCATCGTCTTTTCATTCTAATGACAAAGATAGCTTCACTACAGCCCTGTCAAGAGATATTTATTTGATGACTATTATTGGATATAGATTTGAAACAAATCAACGAGAAAGTATATTCGGGGTCATGTGGTTCTTTGTCGACTAGCTCTTAAAAGCTCTGGCTCAATTTTTGTTTTTAATTGTTGACGTCATGTAAGTGGGGCGGGGGGCTGAGTCGATTGGAAGTCTGTCGATAAACTATTCGATGTCTTAGTGATGTGCTGACCAAACATAAAACGCATTTTCACCTGACACTATCAAGTAGTTCTATATTTTCACGTAACACTATAATGTAGTGCTACATTTTCACCTGACACTATAAAGTAGTGCTACATTTTCAGCTGACACTATTAAGTAGTGCTACATATTCACCTGACACTATAAAGAAAAGCTATATTTTCACCTGACACTATAATGTAGTGCTACATTTTCACCTGACATTATAATGTAGTGCTACATTTTCACCTGACACTATAAAGTAGTGCTACATTTTCAATTGACGCTATTAAGTAGTGCTACAAATTCACCTAACACTATAATGTAGTGCTACTAATCACCTGACACTATTAAGCAGTTCTACATATTCACCTGACACAATAAAGTAGTGCTTTATTTTCACCTGACACAATAAAGTAGTGCTACATTTTCACGACACATAAATTAGTGCTACATTTTCACCTGACACTATAAAGTAGTGCTATATTTTCACCTGACACTATAATGTAGTGCTACATTTTCACCTGACACTATAAAGTAGTGCTATATTTTCACCTGACACTATAATGTAGTGCTACATTTTCACCTGACACTCTAAAGTAGTGCTATATTTTCACCTGACACTATAATGTAGTGCTACATTTTCAGCTGACACTATTAAGTAGTGCTACATATTCACCTGACACTATAAAGAAAAGCTATATTTTCACCTGACACTATAATGTAGTGCTACATTTTCACCTGACACTATAATGTAGTGCTACATTTTCACCTGGGACTATAATGTAGTGCTACATTTTCACCTGACACTATAATGTAGTGCTACATTTTCACCTGACACTATAATGTAGTGCTACATTTTCACTTGACACTATAATGTAGTGCTACATTTTCTCCTTCTCCTTAAAAAAACAACGTCTAGCTTTACTCCTTGTCTCACTCTGTTATCCCACTCTCATGATCAGAGTGAGATCGAACGATTATCGAACTTTATTCTTATTGTGATAATTTGTCAACGAGGGAGTGGCCAGACCCAAGTAGGGGGAATAACCGCATGAAAAGATAAAAGAGAATTTGAAGCCCGATTCCAATGAATAGCCGTATTTAATTCTCCCCCGTTTAAAAAAAAAATCAATTCCTGTTTCAATGTGTAGCCAATATAATCAGCTTTTATGGTGTACGCCCAACGTGTACAAGTATCTCTGCATCGTATTCAATACGTACCGAATTACGCAGTATTTGTATAACTGAGTTTTCCTTAATGGATAATGTTTTAACTTTCGGACAGACGTAAAGACATATAAATCTCCGTGATTCATAGAGGACAATTGAACTCTGTGTAAAGTCTTTTTCTCTTCCTCTATATTCAACAAGCTTTTGATCTGAAATAAACATTAACTCCCCTGATTTTCATGTTACACGAAGGGAAGTCTATTAAGAAGTCAATAAGTCCATTGCCATAAGAGATACGTCGATGTTTAACGTAAGGCTAAGGTTCTTATTAAGAACAAGACGAGTGTCTTACAGTGAATGAACTCTTAGATTTATTCCGAAATGTGTCGAATGTGTATTTTGGTTTCGATGGACTAGGTATTAAGGATACAAACTGAGACTTTGTTTAACTAGGTAGGTCAAATAATTTATAGCTCTTTATCAATAGATCTATAACTGTCAACAGTAAACACTCAACCATTGAGGTCAGTTTTATCTTTCTAAAATGAAATATTTTTTTAGGAAAAATCTGGTAATACTGTTTTATTTTTTCGAGCAGAACTCCAGCAATAACCTTACTTTATTCACTTTATTGTTAGGCTATATTTGCTAATATGTTTGCCTATGACAGTGCAAACTATGGCTCTCAAGCTGCATATGGCTCTTTGACTCCTAGGTTGCGGCTCTTCCACAAAATGCTTGGTGCAAGCACGGAATATTATTTACTAACTTGCCTTATAAGACACGAGTATGCATTTTCTTTTTAGAAAGCAACTAAATAGTCCGCTACTAAACATGTGTATTACTATCTCGGTTGAATACAAATACTTTGCATCAGCATTCTCAGCCCCAGGAGACAAAGACATATTACTGAATTTGAACCAAGTAGACAACATAGAAGATATAGTAGTACAAGAAAATGGAATTCAAAAACTATTAGCCAACACCAAACCAAATAAAGCATCTGGACATGGTTTAGATAATAGTGAACAAATAGATGCTATCTTACTAGATTTTTCTAAGGCTTTTGACAAAGTTCACCACCATAGTTTGCTTAAAAAATTAAAATATTTCGGCATTAATGGTCCACTGCATCAGTGGATTAAAGATTTTCTGATAGGGAGAGAACAAACTGTAATAATAAATGGCTCTAAATCAACACCGATCACAGTAAACTCAGGTGTGCCTCAAGGAACAGTCTTGGGTCCACTACTATTTTTAATTTACATAAATGATTTACCAAATTGCATTACTTCAGGAACAAAAGTCAGATTATTTGCAGACGATTGCATAATATATAGAACAATAAAAACAATACAAGACACAGATATTTTACAAAGAAAATTAGATGAATTACAGAAATGGCAATCAAATTGGAGCATGTCTTTCCACCCAGAAAAATGTCAGTTGTTAAGAGTAACAAAAAAACTAAAACAAATTAATTCCACTTATCTTATTCATGGCAAACCAGTAACACAGACTAAAAACGCAAAATACCTAGGTGTTATAATAAATGAAAAACTGTCATGGACTCCACATATTGATGAAACTACAAAAAAATCAAACAAAGCATTAGGATTTATTAAAAGAAATTTCTATAAATCAAATAAGAACATAAAACTAAAATGTTATTTAACCTTGGTTAGGCCAATAATAGAATATGCATCCTCCGTTTTGGACCCCTCAACTCAAGAAAACATTAAGAAACTGGAACAGACACAAAATAGAGCAGTGAGATTCATAACAAACGAATATTCACATTTGACTAGAGTAACACCTTTAGTAAAATCACTAAATTTAGAAAGCCTTCAGGACTGAAGGCTCAAAAGTAAAGTAGCAATCATACATAAAACACTGAACCATAATCTTCAAATACAAAAACAAAATTTAATAAAATACTCTGAAAGACACAAAGATAAAGGCACATTCCTCGTCCCATATGCTAGGACAAATTTGTACAAATACTCCTTCTTCTCTAGTGCTATTAGAGCATGGAATGGGTTGCCTGAGCTAGCCAGGAAAACCAGTGACTTGGCAGAATTTAAGTCATTGGTTAATATGCATGACTAAATGCATGACGCGTAGGACGTAATCATCTTCTTTTTTGAAGTAACGTCTGTATTATATAAGATAAGATAAGAAGAATTGCTGCGCTCTGAAATACTTTTCGGTAGGCAATTCAACTAATAAAACTGCATAGGTTCATAGGTACACAATTTGTTAGTTTTTTTCTATTAATCGGTTGTTGGTCAATGGCGCGGGAAGGTGCAAACAATTCTTGCATGAGCTAAAAATCCTCAGGAGCAGGGCGAACTAGGTGTCAAAATCGGCCCGGGCTTTGCTATACGATTCGGCCCACAACTTATACATATGATAGTTATAAAACTGAACGCATGTATGCAGACGTGTGTTTCTATAACGCATTGAGAACAGGGCAAGAAGAGCCGCATCATCAGCGAATTTTGTGAAGGAGCAAAAAGGACTATCGGATTGAAAATCATTGGTGTACAAAATGAATCACAATGGCGATGTTACAGCCCCCTGGGGCGCCCCTTTGTTATCTATGCGTGCGTTTGAAATTATATTGTTTACCCTAACCCTCTGAGGTCTTTGGGTCAAAAATTCATTAGCCCATAGTATTATAGATGGACTAATCTTCAACGCTTTCATTTTTTTAATAAGTAAATGAAATTGTAAGGTATTAAAAGCTGATGAGAAATAAATAAAGAACAATCTTACATAAGTGTTCGGTAAGTCCAGATGTTTGTAGACACAATTTAAAATATTTAGGATGGCATCGTCTACATCTTTACCCTTTTGGTAAGCAAATTGTAAAGGGTCCAACTTACTACAAAGATCATTTAAAAGAAACATTTTAACCAGTTTTTCTAAACATTTAGACACAATGGAAGTAAGTGAAACAGGTCTATAGTCATTCATTTCCTTTGGTTTGGAAACCCTTGGCACAGGCACAATTGTAGAAAACCTCCACATAGACAATATCTCATGGTTTAGTAATGAAGTGGAAAAAATCTCTAAGAAAGGTTCAGCTAGTTGTTCAGCACATTCTTTTAAGATTCGCACTTGTATACCATCAGAACCACCCGCTTTCATTGGGTTGACGTATTTGAAAATGTTGCAGACGTGCTCTTTAGTAATCGCTAATTCTAAACAGTTGTTAACTTTGACATCTTACAGAGCATTGAGTTTTAGATAATCAAAATCGTTAGTGTCGAAACGACAATAGAAATCATTTAGCTCGTTGGATAATGTTTTGTCGTCTCTTGTAGCAAGATTATTTTTACTTTTGACTTGTGCTCCAGACATTTTGTTCATGATACCCCACGCCTGTCTCATGTCACTTATCGAGTCCTCCAGCTTGGTGTGGTAGTTTCTCCTCCCTTCCTCAAGAGCGACGCTGAGATTACGTTGTGCTATTTTCCTTTCCTGTCTGTCGCCACTCATAAATGCCCTTTTCTTTTTGATGATTTCCCGTTTTATTTTTGCAGTGATCCTTGGTTTATGGGGTATATCTTGATACTCTTAGTTCTGATACACGTGTTTTCACAGAATTTGATGTAATTTGTCACTGCTTTGATCCATTCTTCTAGATTTGAAGTGGTCTCTTTAAACAAATTCCAGTCGGTGCAGTCTAGACAACCCTGTAGTTTGAGAATGTTGTCTTGAGTCCATTCTTGTCCGGTTTTCTTAATGACTTTGCCCTCTTTAAGTTGCGTGCGGTAATTAGGCAGCAGTTGTACTGTTTTGTGGTCCGATGATCCTAGTGGTGGCTTTTCACGAGATGTGAATGCTTCTTTGATGTTACGGTAACATAAGTCCAGAGTTCTGTTCTCTCTTGTTGGACATGAGATGTGTTGGTAGAAGGTGGCTAGATCAACCTTCAAGGTGCATTTATTAAAATCACCCAGTATAACTACTGGTGCGTCCGGTGACCTTGTCTGAAACTCATGCACTACGTCAGCGATGATTCCAGCTGCAACCTCCGTCTTGGCTGTAGGCGGAACATAAACAAGGACAATTACACCAAAGTCTCATGGCAAATAAAAAGGTCTCAATGAGAGCGCCAGTAGTTCTAGATCAGGACAGCACATTCTCTTTTTAACCGTGTAGTTGTTACAGTACTTCATGTTGATGTACACACACAACCCCCCTCCTTTTTTTCTTCTTAGCCGTTCTGTCAGATCTAACGCAAAAGAAACCATCAATAGCAGCAGATCATCGTTGCCATCCTCCTCTAACCATGTCTCTGTATACGCCATTAGACAACTTTCCCTAAAAACGTGGTCGTAACGTACATGGGCACATATCACATCCAATTTATTTCTAATGAAGCGGACATTAGCTAGAATAAAGTGGTGGGTGAAAAACTCTTCTTCTTAGTCTTTGCCTTAGTCCTCCTTTTTCCCCCCTTTTCCTTGTACTAAGGGTACAGACAATTTATATGTGCATAACATGGTGGAAGAGGCTTCCTCTTTGAACGAAGTTTGAGGAGTTGGTCTCTACCATAATGGATAGATCTAAGACTAGATCGGCCGCCATCTTGGGTCGCCATTTTCTTCTTTTATTTATATTATAGATCTAGAATAAATAAAGTTTAACAAATCTAGATCTAGTAACGCAAATCTAGACAGAAGTCCTCTTTCCTCATCTACATAAGTAATAACAAATGAACATCCAAAATCAAAGCAATGATAAAATTCAATTTGAAAGCACAAATTGCATGTCTCAACAGTGCAGCGCCATTTTGAAAAAAAAAGGCGCGAGAAGCTTCTTTCACCAGATTCCACAATTACTGGTATTGTATAATGCCGTGTTTTTTTTTTTTATCGCGCGTAGGATTGGCGTTTTCCATATAGAATGACATCCCAAAATGACAATTTTGTCTATACCGGTATTTCAGATTTTTATGAGTTTTCAAGATTTTAATAATCTCCGGAGATTTCCAGGACTTTTTCGTATGTTTTGCAATTTCAGGAGATTTCCAGGAGCTTCTGGTAAATCAGGAGGCAGAAAATCTGTTTTAAGTTATAAAATGGTAAAATGGTTTAATTTAATAATCTACACCTAGGATTAGCGTGGGGCATAAGAAAGTGTGGGGCCCACTGCGGTCGCATAGGTTGCAGTGGCCTAAGGCCGGCCCTGCCTGCATCTTTTTATGAGTAAGTGTTTTTGTGTCATCTAACGTGACATGATCTCCAGGCGTACATGAAGTTGTGAATATTCCTTTTTCAAAGTTTTAATGAGATTCAGAAACGTTCCTGAATTGTTTGTGCCAAACTGGCAAGGAATTCTGACATTTTTCTGCATCTCTTGGCAGGGGATTTCAGTTGTTGTTGTTGTTTTTTTTTTCATCTCTCTTTTTTTTCTTAACCTTTTCTTGTTTATTTCTACTTAGTTATATGTTTGACTTTTTAAATAATAATTCTAATTTATCAATGACTTTGTAGCTGAAAAATCAAGAAACACCAAGAAATACTTCCTAAATACTTCCTAATTTTTTTTTCCAGCTTTAGATTCATTCGAGTATGCTCAGACTAGTTTGACTTCTATAGGACTATTAACATTTTAAAATCTCATGTTGTTTGTTAATCTCCTAGTATGTAAAGAGAATTGAAACTCACAGAAGCACGATTTACGCGTATAAGGGAATCCATTATTCGGGAAAATGTGGCTAGTATTACACAGTTAAAGTATGCAAAGATTTTTATAAACGGTAAGGCGAGGCAAATCAGGTTTACGGGACAATGAAATTTAATGTGGTCCGTTCGGCTGCCCCATTTCAACAGATAATGCAAAAAGTAGGGCAGCTGCAAGAAATAGGCTTGGCGCTTCTTTCAAAGGAAAAAATGGCATTGCATTTCATCAGGAAGCCCTTTGTGTGCAGACATTTCTTGAAGCAATGGACCTCATTCACCAAAGCGAATGGTCACGTGATAATATTGATAAAACAACGAAAAAAAAGTGTCACATGATAACTATTGTTGATTAAAATTAGATCGTAATGTGTTTAGTAGAGATAAGGAAACACGTGGCTCAATGCTGTTTATTTACGATTGGTGAATGAGGTCCATTAGCAAATTGATGATTAAGATTGTAGCTCTTAGCCATCACAAACTTAAATAATTTCTGAGAGAGTGAGTATGCAAAGGCTGCAGCCTATTTGGACTAGCCAAGCCATTGGACTCGAGACAAAAATACACCTTCTCAACACAATCGTCATTCCAACTGCTACATATGCATGTGAGACGTGGAAGTCATCTGTCAAAATTGAGAAAAGACTAAATGTGGCTCAACAGAGATGGCTGAGACGGATTTTGGGAGTCAGTTACACAGACCGGATCTCAAACAAGGAAATCCTTTGCCGAACTGGGAGTCGAACACTTAGTGAGGTTGTGACTGAGCGTCGCATGAGGTTTGCGGGACATGTTCTACGTCAAAATGAATTACGCACACCAAGAGTTGCGACAACATGGAAGCCAAAACGAGGAAAGCGCAAACAGGGACGTCCTCGTATTACCTGGCGACACACCTTCATGGAGGACCTCAGAACAGTGGACACCAGATGGGAAGAGGCTTCAGACATTGCCAGTGACAGATCATTATGGAGACAGCTTGCCGCCCAATGCGCCGAATGGCGCGGGAGGACCTAAGTCTAAGTCTAAGTAAGAGTATGCAGATCTTCTGCTGCATAAGAAGCTTTGATGGCTATTAAGAGGAAACTGTTTTAAAAACATTTCGCTTCACTGTTTACTGAAATAAAACATTGCTTCTTAAGAAGGATGTTAACTATAGAGAATAATAGAGATGTTAATGAACTATTTATGAGTCCAAAACAAATTATTGTATGGTGGATGTTACTATACCAATTTCATCGTAAGTTACACGGAAAAACTGAAAGTGAAAAAGGAACAAAATAATTTAGCTTGTAGATTAAGTCACTATTAATTTTAACTCAAATAACAATATACACTGTTGAAATGATAACATAACAGACATAAACACGAGAGTTAAAATAACAAGCTCATCTTAAAATGTAGTGAAACATGTGGTCTGTCTGAGGTCTTAGTTTTCTTCAATGTAGTGAAACATGTGGTCTGTCTGAGGTCTTAGTGTTCTTGAATGTAGTGAAACATGTGGTCTGTCTGAGGTCTTAATGTTCTTCAATGTAGTGAAACATGTGGTCTGTCTGAGGTCTTAGTGTTCTTCAATGTAGTGAAACATGTGGTGTGTCTGAGGTCTTAGTGTTCTTCAATGTAGTGAAACATGTGGTGTGTCTGAGGTCTTAGTGTTCTTCAATGTAGTGAAACATGTGGTCTGTCTGAGGTCTTAGTGTTCTTCAATGTAGTGAAACATGTGGTCTGTCTGAGGTCTTAGTGTTCTTCAATGTAGTGAAACATGTGGTGTGTCTGAGGTCTTAATGTTCTTCAATGTAGTGAAACATGTGGTCTGTCTGAGGTCTTAATGTTCTTCAATGTAGTGAAACATGTGGTGTGTCTGAGGTTTTAGTGTTCTTCAATGTAGTGAAACATGTGGTCTGTCTGAGGTCTTAGTGTTCTTCAATGTAGTGAAACATGTGGTCTGTCTGAGCTCAATGGGCAGAAGTTCCAAACTTTTGATTTATACATTGAATAAACTTGCAAAACCGTAACGTATAATAATGTGCATTATATTTCCCATGACGACCCAAACCCAGTTGACCTGCATATTTTGTCTCAAGTTACGCAGACAAAGCCGTTGTCTGCCGGAGAGCGTTTAACATCAATCCTCACCGCCTACGCCTGTATTCAAAATTTTTCTTTGATCTTTAATATGTGTCACGCGGCTTTTGTAAGGATAAATCCATAATTATCACAGCTTTACTCTGCTATGGCGTACAATAAATTTAAAAAGCGTAATATTTAAACCAATCAATACGGCCTCTCAGACTTCAAATAGCTTCACACGCTCTTCCTGATGAGAAGTTTTTCTATCTCACAAAATCTGAGGGGTTTATTTTATCGAACTCTGTCGTAGCTCTCGTAGACTAAAGCAAGCATTGGATTGGAGGAAGTATCGGAAATTGTAACATTTCTATTCTTCAATGTTATAGTCATGACAAATAGACAGACAGACAGACAGACAGATAGATAGATAGATAGATAGATAGATAGATAGATAGATAGATAGATAGATAGATAGATAGATAGATAGATAGAGAAAAACTAGGGAAATTAATCCTTCAGTATTCAAAGATATGGCTAAATATTTTGGATTTTGTCCGCTTAGATAATTGTACACGTTATTTCAACCTCACCCACCCTCGGATCAAGTTGAAACTTTAAACAATTATTTAGTGTACATAATAAAACATTAATCAATTTATTATTGGTAGTTTTTTTTGTTTGTTTGTTTGATATCGAGAATGGGAAATAGCTTTTTGAGCTATAGGTCTATAGTTGTAAGTAACTTGTAAGTGTGAAACTCTTCCCCTTTGATAAGCTTTTTTAATTTTTTAAAAAGTATTTTTATATTTTGCTTGTTTATTCCAGCTACTTTTTATGTTGACCATGTTGACTTCTGACATAAATATTTAAGAACCATTCTTCAATCAATCATCTACATGTTTTCGTAGCAGAGCGGGCAATGTTGTGTTTTTAAAGACTGCCAAATAGTTATAACAAAATGTGTGTTCATATTGTATTTATAAAATGTAAGCACAACACTGGTGTTCTATACAAGGACTAGGTCCTTCAAATAAAACCTGTTCGATTGGTTATTGAATAAACAAGTGTGAACGATATTGACGTGCTACATCGAACGAGTGCTTTCCACAGATGATGTCTCCGATTAATGTAGTAAACGGTTTATCAGCAATTATTTCGTAAGCAAAGTTGTAGCGAATTCTACAATTAAAAACATCAATGACTTAACTCTTAACAACCTTAAGCAACAAGACACGCAATTAGTAGGCCTACACAAGAAGATGAACCTTTAGACACGCGAAGTTCAGAATGGCGTCATTGGTGAACACTGCATTACAGATGGCGCTCCTGTGTTACCAACTATTAAATAAGTAATACAGCGATGTTGGTTTCTGTTAGCTGTCATGTAAGTAGCCTTTGTCACGGGCTGTTTTTGGTCATGACACTTTTATGTGCAGGCCGCCTTGTTCATTTTGTTTTATAACCGGACATTAACAATTAATGGAGATGTCAATTACGTTCTGTAACATGTGCCTGTGTGAATATTTGTGTGTGTGTGAGAGAGAGAGAGAAAATGTGTGTGTGTGTGTGCACGCGAGTGTTTGCTATTTTTAAAAAAATATACTTGTTCTAACATAGGACTACGTATGCCTGTAAGTTTATTTCTAAATATAGGCGTTTTATTTTAGCTTCTTCTAGACGTTCAGTTAAGCCCACTCATTATCATATTAAACTGGGAAAATTGTAATAAATAAATAAGCGTGTGGGGGGCGGTGGCGGGGGGTTCCACAATCACTATGCACCAAATTCATTCTTAGCCAAAATTCACAATCCCAGTCCTCCTGGCCCACTTCACGTTCACGTAAGATATTCTAAAGTGAGGATTAAAATAATCTTTTATTTGTTTTAAAATGCATTAGATTTAGATCTATTTACTTCTCACGTGTTGGAATTGAGAAAAAAAGAATATGTGCGTGCAATAGTTAAAGTGTTGGCCTACCTTCTGACGGTCTTTTCATGATTGACGCTAGAGCTATATAGGCTAACATAGGTTACTATATTAAATTCTAGCTAACAATTCTATTTAAGTCAGTAGTAGCAAACAGTAGCCAACAGTAGTCAATGGTTAAGGACGAATAGTAAAAACCAATCAGTTTAAGAAAACAAATATTATGTTATTAAGTAGAAATAAAAAGGTTCACTGTCGTCTTCGATTCTTTCTGGATTCAAAAAAAAAATATGTTAGATTTTCGAAAGGGCCTAAAAAGATTAAAGAAAACCCTCATCCGAGTTATCTGTGAATGAATTATATATGGCTCCTTTTGTCTCGAAAGGCAATGGATGCGCCCAAGTGAGTCACTGGTTTTGGCTTAATCTTGAGACGGGGCAGAATCTGGTGTGGCTAATCAAGCCAATTCTAGAACGGCAGACTTTGCCACAATTCGTACATTTGTATGCCTCTGATTTAGGGCTAGCAGACAGGGCAGCTTTCTTTTTTTCCCTCTTGATTAAAGCCGCTTCAATTCTTTTATTCTCAGCAAGGGTTGTCCCAGCACGCACAGTCTGTCTCCATGCACTCCGGTCTTTGGCTATGTTTTCCCACATACTTTCACTGATGCCTGAGGCTCTCATGTCTCGCTTGCAGACATCTCTATATGTTAGTCTTGGGCGGCCCTTGGGTCTGACTCCTTCCACAAGCTCAGCATATAAGATATCTTTCGGGATTCTACCATCTGGCATGCGGGTGACATGTCCGAGCCAGCGTAATCTCCTTTGTGTCAGGAGAGCATACATGCTGTTCATATTGGCCAATCTCAAAACTTCCTGATTGGAGACATGGTCCCTCCAAGAGATGCCCATTATGCGTCTCAGGCAGCGCAAGTGGAAACTATTCAATCTGTGCTCTTGGTACATGTATGTTGACCAGCTTTCACTGCCATAAAGGAGAGTGCTCACAACACAGGCGTTGTAGACTAGGATTTTGGTCGCTGTGGTCAATTTACCATTTTCCCAGACGCGCTTGGATAGTTTTGCCAATGCTGTGGTAGCTTTTCCTATCCTTTTTGTCAGCTCGATGTCTAAGTCTAGGTTACTGACAATGGTTGAACCCAAGTAGGTAAATTCCTGCACCACTGAAAGGGTGTGGTTCCCAATTTGTATTATAGGTATTTCTGCAACGTCTTGTGCCAGGATTTCGGTCTTGGAGAGACTTATAGTAAGGCTAAACTCTTGACAAGCATCTGCTAAGGCGTTCACTAGCTTCTGTAGACCTCCTTGTGAGTGAGATACGAGTGCCGCGTCATCGGCAAACAGCAGCTCCCTTATCAAGATACGACGCCTTTTCGTTTTGGCTTTAAGACGTGCCAGGTTAAAGAGCCTTCCATCGGATCTGCTATGGATGTATATTCCGTCTTCCAGGGATTTAAAAGCACTGGATAGTACGACTGAGAAGAAGATGCCAAATAGTGTAGGGGCCAGTACACATCCTTGTTTTACACCGCTCTTAATGGAGAATGGCCTGGAGGAAGAACTTTCAAACTGAACGGTGCCCTGCATATTTTCGTGAAAAGCTGACACTAGTTTTCTTAACTTATTTGGACAGCCGATTCTCTCTAGTACAGCAAACAGACCGCTTCTGCTAACAAGGTCAAAGGCCTTGGTCAAATCAATAAAAGCTATGAAGAGGGGCTGCTTTTGTTCTCTGCTCTTCTCCTGTAGCTGCCGCAGAGAGAAAATCATATCTGTTGTAGATCTTCCTGCCCTAAAGCCACACTGCGACTCTGGGTAAACACGATCTGCCAGGATCTGTAATCGCTTTAGTAACACTCTAGCAGAATGAATTAGATCATGTATAATTGTGTGTATCTGCATCTGGTAGTAGAGGTTGTAGAGAGCTAAGACTATTTCTAATAAACTAAGTAAGTTTTCTCCATGTGTGTGTGTGCGCGCGCGCATGTGAATTGACTTCTTGATTTCTTATTCTATGTATAATAACTGATAAAGCGCTTTTCATCACTGCCGAATTCGGTAAAATGGGGAAATGAAAAAAAGGGGAGGGGTAAAGTTTGTAAAGTAGATTTCTTTTCTCTACAATTCTATATCTTCCATTCCATTCCCTTTTTTTTTTTTTTTTTTTTAGCGGGTTCTTCTGATTCGGTTAACGATTTGTCCTATTTTGAATAGGTCTAGCAACCTGATAATTGATAATAATATATTGCCGAGATATATAAAAAAAAAAGTTAGTCATATATTTTTCATATCGGCAGAACAGAGACACAAAAAGACTGTAAAATATTTTCTGTGTATTCTACCTACTCAAGCAGTGTTGTAGGTTATTCCCCCCCCCCTTCTTATGATATTTTCAATCATTTTTAAGTAAGAGTAAAAAAAAAAAAATTAAGTCTGTCTGATATTGATAGGCCTACTACTATGGGCGTACCCATTGGACAAGTAGGATATCTAAGGGGCCCAATATCGCAAATAGCTTAGTTCCTAATCCTAAACCTGGTCCTGCTCGTAGGCCGCTAACTAAATTAAGGCCTATATATAGATCTAGCTGAACATGCCAATTTTAGAAACTGAACCAACACATTTGATACAACGTTAGAGAGGTCATAGATCTACATACAATTATTTTTCTTTCTTGTCTTCATTATGTTTGTCATTGAAAGACTACCAAGAAGCGACCTAGAAGACAATGGACGCTCCGCTGCTTGACCGGCTCACTCGACACAGAAATATGCAGCTTCAAAGACAACTGGATGTCAAACTTCAGGTATGTTCTAGTCATTGTGATGTGTATTTTGTGGTTTCAGTTTTAACTGCACTGCTTGCTTGTGCTCCTTTAACCTGCCTGCACTATGCTGCTTGCTTGTGCTCCTTTAACCTGCTTGCACTATGCTGCTTGCTTGTGCTTCTTTAACCTGCCTGCACTATGCTGCTTGCTTGTGCTCCTTTAACCTGCCTGCACTATGCTGCTTGCTTGTGCTTCTTTAACCTGCCTGCACTATGCTGCTTGCTTGTGCTCCTTTAACCTGCCTGCACTATGCTGCTTGCTTGTGCTTCTTTAACCTGCCTGCACTATGCTGCTTGCTTGTGCTTCTTTAACCTGCCTGCACTATGCTGCTTGCTTGTGCTCCTTTAACCTGCCTGCACTATGCTGCTTGCTTGTGCTCCTTTAACCTGCCTGCACTATGCTGCTTGCTTGTGCTTCTTTAACCTGCCTGCACTATGCTGCTTGCTTGTGCTTCTTTAACCTGCCTGCACTATGCTGCTTGCTTGTGCTTCTTTAACCTGCCTGCACTATGCTGCTTGCTTGTGCTTCTTTAACCTGCCTGCACTATGCTGCTTGCTTGTGCTTCTTTAACCTGCCTGCACTATGCTGCTTGCTTGTGCTCCTTTAACCTGCCTGAAATATGCTGCTTGCTTGTGCTCCTTTAACCTGCCTGCACTATGCTGCTTGCTTGTGCTCCTTTAACCTGCCTGCACTATGCTGCTTGCTTGTGCTCCTTTAACCTGCCTGCACTATGCTGCTTGCTTGTGCTTCTTTAACCTGCCTGCACTATGCTGCTTGCTTGTGCTCCTTTAACCTGCCTGCACTATGCTGCTTGCTTGTGCTTCTTTAACCTGCCTGCACTATGCTGCTTGCTTGTGCTTCTTTAACCTGCCTGCACTATGCTGCTTGCTTGTGCTCCTTTAACCTGCCTGCACAATGCTGCTTGCTTGTGCTCCTTTAACCTGCCTGCACTATGCTGCTTGCTTGTGCTTCTTTAACCTGCCTGCACTATGCTGCTTGCTTGTGCTCCTTTAACCTGCCTGCACAATGCTGCTTGCTTGTGCTTCTTTAACCTGCCTGCACTATGCTGCTTGCTTGTGCTTCTTTAACCTGCCTGCACAATGCTGCTTGCTTGTGCTCCTTTAACCTGCCTGCACTATGCTGCTTGCTTGTGCTCCTTTAACCTGCCTGCACAATGCTGCTTGCTTGTGCTTCTTTAACCTGCCTGCACTATGCTGCTTGCTTGTGCTTCTTTAACCTGCCTGCACTATGCTGCTTGCTTGTGCTTCTTTAACCTGCCTGCACTATGCTGCTTGCTTGTGCTTCTTTAACCTGCCTGCACTATGCTGCTTGCTTGTGCTTCTTTAACCTGCCTGTTTACGCTGCATGTGGGATTTTCAGGAATCTATGGTGCAGGGTCAGATTTAATGGAGGGCAGGGGGGGGGGCTACTATCCAGGGGATTCCACAAGAAAAGAGCCCCCACAAATTTTGAAGGGTCAACAACTTTATGCGTTTGTTGTTTTTTTTTATTATTATTATTTTAATTCTCATTTTAACCGACAGCTTCTAAACTTACAGTTGGCAACACTGCTGTGGTTAAGAAGTGTCCTTTTGTGACGTGCTCGTAATTTATATAAGCAGCTCCGGAAAATGAGATTCAAGTTACAAGATGACTAGGCCTACTCTTTCTTTCTTCTAAAATATGGCCTGTTCAAGATAAACCTTACTACTACTAATAAGTGGGCTTTCGAAAAAGTTCCTGGGCCTCCACTTACTTAAATCAGGCCCTGCTATGGTGTATCCGTTGTAACATGGGCGTAGCCAGGATTTTTTTTGGGGGGTGGGGACCCCCGCGGAAAAAAATATATATGTGTGTGTGTGTGTACATAATTAATCTTTATTACACTCAGACCATTTCGGAAGTCGTTTATTGTGCCCTATAATAAGTTCTTCCTGGAATTAGTGGAAAACCTGTAGACTCCTCTCCCTTTCTAGCAAAGGGGTCTGGGGGAGCTATGCACCGCGGGGCGAAGCCCCACCGCCGAGCACTATTTCTGGTATTGAAAGCCAACAAAATGATTATTCTGAGGTATCTACAGTGCATTATCTTGCTATTAAAAAGTTGTATTTCAAAAACCTAATGTGCTATTCTTACTGACTTAGACCCTCTCGCGCCGTTCGGCGCATTTTCCGGCAAGCTGTCACTGGCATTGTCTGAAGCCTCTTCTCATGTGGCGCCAAGTTGTACTAGGATGTCATTGCAACTCTTATTATGCGTAATTCATTTTGTCAGAGAACATGTCCCGCAAAACCTCATGCGACGCTCTGTCACAACCTTACTAAGGGTTCGACTCCCAGATCGGCATATGATTTCCTTGATTTAGACCCGATCTCTATAACTGACTTCTTAAATCTGTTTTAGCCATCTTTGTTGAGCCACATTTAGTGTTTTTCAAATTCGGCAGATGACTATTCACGCTTTATTAATAGAGCCCAGCCACTGGTAAAATATGTAACCTCTCTTGACTACGCTCTTGGATTTACATGCCTCTATTTCGCTTTAGATTTTATATAGAAAAGGGAAGTTTTGTCGTCAAAATCATCTGTTGAGGGGTTTTAAACTAAAAAATCTCTGGAGTTTTTTTTGTTTTTATTTTATTTAATTCAAAACCCAATTTAGCTACGGTCATAGAATTTGGTGACTGTAGTTTGCTTGAAAATAATTTTGAAGAGTGAGATTTTCAACTCAAATCGCTATGTAGGGGAATTTTAAACTCAAAACCATCTGGAGGGGTTTTAAATTTAAAAAAAAAAAGCCATCTGGAGGAGGAGGATTTAAACTCAAAACCCCTCATTAGCTAAGTTACGTTCAAAGAATTTTAGTGTGTAATTTGCTTTTTTAAACTCAAAACTCCCTTTGGCTATGCTCATAGTATTTTGAATGCGTTATTTGCTTTTTTTTAATATTGAAGAGGTAGTTTTCAGCTTCAAACCCCGCAGGCAGGGGATTTTAAACTCAAAACCCCTTTGGCTGGCTACGCTCATAGATTTTATAGTGTGTAATTTGCTTTTTTTATATATATTGTGAATAGGTACTTTTTAGCTTCAAACCCCAACTGGATGAGGGGGGGGGGTATATTTATATTGAGAGGGGGTTTATCGTAATTTTTAGAGGCGGTTTTAAAGTCAAAATCTTCCTGAGCTGTTTTCTTGGGATTTGGGGATTGTCGTTTGCATGTCGTTTGGTAGGGGGTTTTAAACTCAAAACCCCATGATAGATGGTTTTAAACTCAAAACCCCCTCGGCTGTGCTGTGGTAAGTGATGATTTAGTATTAAAATGTCACCTAAAATAAACAAAATGAAAGCAAAAAATCAGTCACTGAATTCCGTCCCTAACCCTAACCCCCCCCCCCCCGGCTACGTCCATGCGTTGTAAGACTCGGATATCTTTAGCTGTATGTATTAATTTTAAAATACATTTTTTACATTCTTGGAGCGTTATAATACCCATCTTAATTTCAATTAGAACCCACGCAACGTCCTTGTAGCAGCCATAGTCTGGATCAACAGTTCTCATTCTTTTTTTTTTTTTTCAACAAAAAAAAATCTTTTAACTTTTAAAATATACTCACCTCTTGAGTAGCTTTTCGATAGCTGACAACTCACCATTAAAACGTAGCGCTCTCTAAAATCAGATATGGCTAGATTTTTACACACTTACTTAGCCATCAACAGCATAAGTTGAGGAACGCTGAACTTAAGCTGAACTAAACTAAACCTATGGGAGTCATGCCAACTCTAAATCTGCTTCTCTAATCAATAAAACTAGATTTATTTTCAATGTTTTCTTCTACTATAGCTATAGGCCTACGTTTAATTATAATACATCGGCTACCATTTCTTCGACTTTTAAAAGTAAAAGTCAAAATGTTTTCTTGTAAGATAAATTCTACTTTAACCATGTTATAACAGACTCCACATCATTGAATGAAATAGCTCATCTAGTAGTTATGCCTCCCTACAAATACAAATACTATACAAATTACTCGCTCGCACTAGACTTGAAGAGCTTTTCTATGAAATATGCCTTTCCAAAACACTCACGATTCTTCAAGATAACCTTCACCCATTAAACCACTATTACATAAGATCTGAACGAAATGGTCGTCTCCTTTCCATTAGAGCTAAAACAGAAAGATTTAAAAACTCCTTCATCCCACTTTCGGTCAGAGTGTTACAAGATCATCTGTCATCATCGACAAGTTCATAGAAGTCTAATTCATAAAGCGCTGGTTGTGTGTATTTGTTTCGTGAGTAAATGTTGTTCGTATTTGCATCTATGTTATTGTTACAGTAGTTACGCTGAGGTTGTCAATTGTTGTCAAACTGAATTTCCATTTGATTGGATCATAAAAATTATCTTATCTTGTCTTAAAGAGAGTTTGTGTTTTGACACAAACTCAGAGCTGGTCCCATTGGGTCCACCCATGAGCCGCTATCTGCTAAGTAGGTAAAAAGGCAAGTTTTGATTTTTTCATCATGAATATAAATTTTAAAAATGTATCAACACTCTCAATGTTGAGATTAGTATAATGTGTTAATGCTGTTTCAGATTCTAGACGAAGAGTATCGTTTGATAAAACAAGATCAGGAGAAACACGATGAAGAAATGTCGCAATTCTGTGAATGTCTAAAACACACCGCTCCTGGTAGGTCTAAATTACACTCTTTAATGGCTTGAAACACTTAGATTTATAATGGACCTTACATAATATATTATAGTATAGTAAAGTATAGTATGGTATAGTATGATGTGGTGTGGTGTGGCATGGCATGATATGGTATAGTCTAGTCTAGTACAGTAGGCTATAGTATAGTATAGTATAGTATAGTCGAAGCAGGACGTTTTGGCGCGAAGGTCGTTTTGGCGCGAGCCGTTTTGGCGACGGGACGTTTTGGCGCGAAATACATTATGTACGTTTATTGTATTATTTCTTTTAAAAGAATTATTCATATCTATGTTTTGCATGAGTGTTTGTGTTAAGACATATTTTTCACGTACTAAATGTAAATGTGTGTTTGTTTTTCACATCATTTTCTTTAATAAACATTTTGGCTTGTGTATGTGTGTTTATTAAGAGGCACACTTTTATTTTCAAAAACGTTTTTTAAGATATTACTTTAAAATTAAAAACAAAATGAAACGATGATAGACTAAAAATTGATGCAATTATTTATTTACATTAACGTTGGTTTGTTTAATGACTGTATGTTATCTCCAGCTATACATACCAAACACTTGCTAATAATAAGTAAAAATATAATACATGTTCCATGTTTCTCAAAAGACTTTAAGTTAAGTATACATAGACACCATGGTTATTTGCCTAAGTCGCTGGAATTCAAGGGTTCATTAAAAAAAAAAACTACGTGCTTATTAAATTATCGTCAAATGATATCTCGCGCCAAAACGTCCCGTCGCCAAAACGGCTCGCGCCAAAACGTCCCATCGCCAAAACGGCGGGGCCAAATCGGCGTCGCCAAAACGGCGGCGCCAAAACGTCACGTACCGTAGTATAGTATAGTATAGTATAGTATAGTATAGTATAGTATAGTATAGTATAGTATAGTATAGTATAGTATAGTAGTGTACAGTATAGTATAGTAAATATAGTATACAAACTTTAATTTTTTAATGTATTTTTTATGACATATCCTTGTGCATAGATCATACCTCTACAGTCCCGGTTTAAACCCTGCCCGAAGAGGTTTTGGTTAGGATCTAATATTCTTAGTTTCTGAAAGAATGTCTAAAACAAGTCAAAGTCATTACAGAAACTTTTTTTTCAAAGGGAAACAAATCCAAGACGTTTTTACAAAATGATAGATACTTTGACTTGTAAATATATATATATATATGCTGGCCTATCCTTTCTCCAAGCCGTGCGTTCAAAGTTGCAAGGTCGCGTGGTATGCTCTCCGAACTGTCTTTATGATGGCTCCTGTTGCAATTCCCTACGGCCCTGCAGGTGATTTTGGGCTAGTACGTAGGTCTAATAATCTTCATATCTGAAGGAACTAATTATTTGTGGTGTATCTGGCGTACAGAATATAAACTGCGTATTTTAAAATGTAGATGATAATGTGTGCGCAGCGCTACCCATTTTAGCTCCGCAGAATCAAATTAAAAACTTTTCTGCTTGAGGTACACAACAATAATTTATATGGAAGAAGCAATGCTTTTTTTTTTAAAAAAAAGGTGCCGGCACTTAGTGTCGGGTCGCCTAACTTTTAACTACTAATAAATTAAAACTAAAAGTTAAAATCCAAGAAAAGTAATAGCCTACTTGTTTACCGACATTGAAAAACGTGCCGTTACGCCGTACCGGTGCATACCGTCACAAATCACTGGGAAGAAGTACTAAAGGCTGGCTGTAAGACAGTGGCGTGGCGCCACTAAAAATTTCAAACCCAAAAAACACGAAAACTATAGTGACCCTATACAGTAACATTAAAAGCTTATTTTTAATTCGCAGGTTTGAATGGTTACAGACAGCCAAACACAAAAGCAATGAGTATCAAAAACCCAACTTTGCTAAGAAAACTTGTTAAGTGGGAATCGTCTGCCAGTAAAGGCAAGCGCAAAAGTTTGTCGAGTTGTGAAACACACGGAAGTAATCCTTGGAAAGTCTCTCAGGGAAGTCTTCAGAATTCAGAGACAAGGTCAAGATCCTCCGGAGATTCAACGTCACGAAATTCTTTCTTCAATAAGAAAATTGTTCTGGACGCTAGACGCCGGAGTTTTATTACCAAAGAGATTAATTCCAACAGAAGAGTTTCATTGGCAGAATCTGGACAGAATGATATCCAATCCATGTTTTCAAAAGTCAACACTCTGGTCTCCGTCGTCGCTACTGCATCTCCACGATTTATGAAATCCTTGAAGCCAAAGTATGGAAGGGAGGCATTCAGCGCTCAGGAGAGAAGCCTAAGAAACAATGTCTTGAACAAATTCAACGATATATTCACCAAGAACAAGCATGTGGAAACGCAGCTTTTGTCTGCGTCCTTGCCGGTGACAAAAATCTCCCCAGTAAGTGCTAAAGCTGGCTCATTCTTTGAGCTGACAGAGTTGGCAAGTGAGCAAGACTCAAACGATGACGTTCACACAACTGGAGACGCTGTCTCAAGACAACACGTTGCCATGGCGTCCAGTCATCAAGGGGGAGTAGGGCAAAGCTGTAGTGTGGCTCACAGTGCACGGACGTTGACACACAAACGCCCTTTGCTAAGTCCCGACGAAGCTGAACTACGGCGACGACTCCTCCGAGAGCGCCCTGACAGCATTCACGTGTCGGACTCCAGACATAAACACAGGGCAATGACCGCCCCAGCTAACTTTGAACTTAAGCAAAGAGCAGTGGTGGCTACTAGACAACAGGTAGGACGACTATTTATACTTTGTAAGCTGTTTATATACTCTTAAATACAAGTAGAAATAGACAAACGACAAGGCCGATTTACAAAACATACACAGGCTTTATTCAACCATATTGGATAACGAACAGCAACACACACTTCCTTATCCGCTAAGGGAACTCACTCTTACACAACATTACATCATATATCAACAGTAGCTTTGTACTGTATGCACTCTAGCAAGAGCTAAAAATGTATATACTAAAATACACTGTACCATTACTCAAAATAAGAGTACGCATGGGTAAACGCGGTATATTCCCGAAAGTATCGATATCACAGCTTGAATATGATATAAATGAGTGGGGATTTCTTTTTCAAATAAATGTTTTCCTCTGCAAAAAAAAAAAAAAAAAAAACCTTAAATATATTGATAGCACTTGTGCTTAGGATCTTGACGAAAAGCCATACACTAGGGGACATAGTTGACATCACCATCTTGTCGTCCAGCTCCAAGTCTTTCACTGACCATTCTCTCCTCATGTAAGGAGCTCGTTCTGTCAGCACTAACACGCTTCGTCAAGTTGCCATCCTTAAGTTACAACATTATTACTCCCGTCCTATTTGAGTGTTATACCAGTTGAACAAGCTAAAGCATTGGTATGATTTTCATTTCAGCTAGTTGGTATATTGGCAGAAATAGAATGGAGAAAAGCTGGTCTTCGCGCGTTGTTAACCAAAAGTAATCAGCTGCGACACACGATCAGGACTTTGACACCATTTCAATTGGATGATCCTGACAGTTTGAGTGACTAGCGACACACAATCATGATGCTGACACCATTTCCATTGGATGATCCTGACAGTTTGAGTGACTAGCGACACACAATCATGATGCTGACACCATTTCCATTGGATGATCCTGACAGTTTGAGTGACTAGCGACACACAATCATGATGCTGACACCATTTCAATTGGATGATCCTGACAGTTTGAGTGACTAGCGACACACAATCATGATGCTGACACCATTTCCATTGGATGATCCTGACAGTTTGAGTGACTAGCGACACACAATCATGATGCTGACACCATTTCCATTGGATGATCCTGACAGTTTGAGTGACTAGCGACACACAATCATGATGCTGACACCATTTCCATTGGATTATTCTGACAGTTTGAGTGACTAGCGACACACAATCATGATATTGACACCATTTCAATTGGATTATTCTGACATTGCAGTCTGTCAAGTATCTTTTTGTTTTAAAAAATAATAAATACATAATAATAAATACATAAAATATTTGTGTTAATTTTTTTGTTTGAATTTTTTGTCACTGTTGTTTTTTTAAAGCAGTATTCAGAATGTAGCCTAATGATTTCTCAAGAAATTTGACATTTATGTATATCTTTGAGAAAAAAAACAACATACTAGTTAATTGGCCACACGGGGTAAACTCTGTTTTGACTGTTAAATTTCTTTAAAATATCTTCTAAAATTAAAATTGATCTGGAGGTCTAAACAATCTATACACACACGTCAGCGGGTATTCCCGTATGCATTCATTAAAGAGCTAAATAAATAAATAGAGGTTCAGAAACATTTTGCGCACCGTCTTAAAATAAGTCTGGATCTATCTTTATATGGATATGATGTCAAAGAAAACATATCTGACACATTACGCCATCCGGATATAGGGAAAAGATTTCTTTCAATAATGAAGCAATACAATAACTAATTAGAATGAGAAAGGATATACCACTATCAGCCAGGGGCGTAACTAGGGATTAAGGGGCCCGGGGGGATTGACCTCTTTGGGGGCCCCTTGCATTTTCCTCAATATGTCTATTGGTGATTGTATTACTGGTTTGTTGATGAAGAGTGCTCGTGCATCAATGACATCATTGAAAACGCGATTTGCCATTTATTTTATCATACAAACAGGAAAAGTAGCACAGTTTGTCATAAGCGGGTCTTCATCTAACAGGTGTCTTGGTTCAAGAAGAAACCCAAAGGTATCCATTTTCTTCCCAGCCTTTGAAATCTGCCCTTCATCTCCATATGAAATCTGTCCAGCACTTCTGTCGCAACACGTTTGAATTGCAGTTCTATTGACAGTCCTACATTAGAACTCAACTTCTCATCAAGTCTTTTCTTTCATATGGTTGTTTTGATTACAGGGAATCCATAGTATTCACTACCTTCTTTTGCTTTTTCGATGGATTGGGTTTTTGTCAGTTTCTCATCATTTTGCAGAAAGCATGAAAGGGTACTAATTTCTTTAGCAGATTCCCGTATATGCAGTCCAGACTTTTGTAGTTTCTTCCGAACTATATTAATTGGGCACAGGAGCTTTCACCAGAATTCCAGATAGGCAAAAAAATCTTAATTTTCCACTGCATGAAGAAGATTCTGTGCTAATATTATATGATATTACGTCATTGTTGGTTGTTTATGTTTTGTGCGCAAGCAAAAGGATTCAGAGCATACAAAAGTGGGAAAGATCCATATCTCGTTATGCTCGAGTATAGAAATACTCCGATATTTGGACTGCCGTATTCACCATCACAACCGCTGACGAGTAGAAGACTCAGGGAATCATTCCAACTGATCCCAAACTATTGAAACCATCGGTAGCTGAAAATGCAGAGACATTACTCAACGAACGACAGATGAAAAGCAAATTGTAATACAATGCAAAAGCAAGACTACCTAAAGATTATTCTGTCGGAGAGTTCGTCTTGGACAAACATGGCAGAAAGCAGTTGTCATAAAAAACATTCAGCACCCAGATCTTGCATCATAAAGACAAACGGAAAAACATACAGAAGAAATTAACGCTTTTTCAAATAAGAGTTTCGATGAAGACATCTCTGGGTACTATGATATAGATGGAGACAATGAACTGCAAACTGTTGGAACAAACGAAACAGACAGTTATAGACCAACGTCTAGAGAACTTGTTGTGCCAGTCAAGACAACCAGAGTGGACGAATTGTTAAAGTTCCTAGTAGACAGGGCCGGCCTTAGGCCACTGTAGCCTATGCGGTCGCAGTGGGCCCCGCGCTTTCATAGGACCTGCGCTAATTCTAAGTGTACATTATTAAATTAAACCATTATAACGTATATAAAATAACAGGGTTTTCGCGACCTCCAGATTTTCTAGGGCCACCAGGAAATCTCATGATAAAGTCCTGAACTTTTTTTGAATTTATTCAAATCTCCTGAAGAATAGACGAAATTGACATTTTGGGGTGCCTATAAATAAAAAGTGTCATTACGAGCTTTCATTTGATAAAATTTATTGCAAAGACGAAAGTAGGCCTATTTTCTAATTCAAAAAAAATAATATTGACATTATGCTCATCCCTACCCAGACTAGGCCCCGCGCGATCCGTTTCGCATAGGGTCCCGCAAATGCTAGGACCGGCCCTGCAAGTAGATATCAGTCTTAAGAACTTTAAAAGGAAGGGTGTGATAATATCTTCAAAAGGAAGGATGTGCTAATATTATATGATATTACGTCATTGTTTGTTGTTTATGTTTTGTGCGAACGCAAAAGGATTAGATGGAAATAAAAATGGAGTTTCCATTGGATTGAGGAAAGATGAATAGAGGGGTAATAACTCGCGTGTGAAGTTTAATTCTGGAATTATAGACGCCAAACCCGAATAATGAACTATTCTAGCATAATTAAGAATAACTTTTGGATTAGTTATACTCGATTCTGTAAATTTTGCTTCAAGGTTAATTAGTGTAGCCATAAAATACTCGCCATATAGATCTATTATTAGTAAAGGCAAGGGCGGACTGGGTGTTAAAATTGGCCCAGGCATTTCTATACCATCCGGCCCTTAAATTGTATATTAAATGAAGGACATCCATTTCTAGGTTACCTGTCCTTAAGGTCATTCTGTTGAGTTTGATAATGTATCGATAACTGATCGCATGCCTACAATGAAGATCAACGCAGATCTTTTTTAAAAAATATAGTAGGCCTTATGTTGCTTTTAATCGCTAAAAGTGTGGGCCCTAATAGGATGAAGGCTACTAGTAGCACTGTCTACGGATGTACCGATCTAGACTATTACATTATTTCGGAAAATGTGTTAGATTAAATTAGCATATACTGTTGAGTCTGTCAAAGATTTTAAAAAACACGACGCGCAGAGGGCCTCTTTTACAAGAAAATATTATTATTATTATTAAAAGTTTAATAGTGTTATAGTGGCATTCATGAGGCCCTTTTGGTGGCCTACCGGCCCACCGGGCATTAGCCCGATTGCCCATATGGCCAGTCCGCCCCTTAGTAAAGGTAACAAGATACCTAGAATTCGCTGTATATCATGCAGTTTTATTCGTAGCAACAAAGTTTAAAATGTAAAACTAACTTTAAAAAAAATTTAATCTCTTTGGGAAAAAATATTTTTAAAATGTCAACAAAGTCAACGTACTGATAGACCTAGATTTAGGTTTAGTCTTTGTAATAAATTTAATCCATAAATGTTGAAAAAAAAAAAAGACACCCGTTGACACTATTTGTCAATCAAACATATTAATTTATGTATTTACAAATAAATTTCAAACACCCATTTGGGGGCCCCCCCTAGGTGGGGGCCCGAGGGGATCTTAAAATTCTCCCCCCTCCCCCCTTTAGTTACGCCACTGCTATCAGCCTAATAAAGTAGGAATTGATTTTAAAAACAAGTTTTTCAAAAATCAATTCCTCCTTCATGAGCTGATAGTGGTCTAAGATTTCTCACTCTATGAATTTATCTGCTCCATTATTGCAAAGAATCTTTCTAGTGAGGTTTGCTTAAATTAATCAAGTTCTATTAACGAGCCCAACCAGTGATTTTACAAGGGCATTAAAACTGGAACTTCTACATTAAGACGGTGCGCTCAATGCTCAAGCCTATCTATATTAGTATATATCGCATAACAGACCTATATTATAAATATAGGGGGGAGAATTTGAAAATCTGTGCAGAGGTCAAACCTATGATAACGCAGCCACAATGAGTGGCCGTCTGTCTCTTAGATATAAATCCAAAGGCAACATTTCTGAACTGTGAACCTGGCACTCTCTGAACCTGACAGCTCTTCATTCACCCCAGAGATGGACCAAACTGAAAGAAGCTGGAGCCTGGAGATTAATTAAAAAGGAGAGTAATTCAAGGTGGTCCGCAAGAGAAGAAGCTACGTCGGCAGTTTCCTTGCATCTCGACCAAATCATCAAGCTGTTGGAGAAATTTTCTGAATCAACAACTGAAAGAATGGACACTTAGAGGCAATGCACAGAATATTCTTCATGCAGTGGAAAATTATGAATGTTTAGCTTATCTGGAATTCTGTTCAAACCTCCTGCGCCAAATAATAAACTCAAGAAGAAACAAAAAAGTCTGGACTGCATATATGGGAAGCTGCTGAAGAAATTAAAACCCTTTCATGCTTTCTGAAAAATGATGTGAAACTGTCGAAACTGATCCGCCAATCCATGGAAAGAGCAAAAGAAGGTAGTGAATGCTATGGATTTCCTGTCGTCAAAACAGCCAGAAGAAAGAAAAGAGCTAAGTCCTGATGCAGGACTGTCAATAGAACTGCTATTCAAACGTGTTGCGACAGAAGTGCTGGACAGACTTCATATGGAGATAAAGGACATATTCCAAAGGCTGGAAAGCCATTTGGACATCTTTGGGTTTCTTCTTGAACCAAGACACCTGATTGTGTTACTTTTTCCTGTTTGATGATATACAGGCAAATCGTTTGTTCAATGATGTCATTGATGCACGAGCACTTTTTATCAACAAACCAGTGCCACAATCACCAATTGACATACTGAGGAAGCTGGCTTCATGTGGTAATAATGTGTGCTCAAACCTTGCAACATCTATTCGAATACTGCTAACCAAGGCCACTTCCATTGCGCCATGTGAGAGATCATGGAGCGAGACGTGTTTGCTTGCTAGCGACAATTGGTGTGCTCTTGTTGCTCTCTAGAATTGTGTCTTTTGGCTTGGGTTTCAACAAGTTTACTCGACTCTTTCAAAGCAAGTAAGTGTGTACAAAAGTAAAGTTCCCCTTTCAGATCCTTGTGGTCGATGATGTAAAGGTCATCTGTTTCTGTGGCCTACGGTTAACGAGGGTGTCATGTGGCTTTTACTTTTCCCCAACTATCGTCAGGTACCCATTAGAGCTGGGTCTTCACCAGGATTCGAACCCCGGTTCGGAAGCCATGCGCTTTACCGCTCAGCCACCCCGCCTTCCTTTACAAAACAAGTTTACAAATAATATTCCGTTCGTGAAAGAGCCGAAGCCAAGGAATCAAAAAGTCGCACGCGGATCGAGAGCCTCAGTTTGCGTCCACCGAATTGATGGAACTGTTGTGTGTGTAGAAAAGTCTCAGTACGATACATTTTGGTGTGTGTAGAAAAGTCTCAGTACGATACATTTTAGTGTGTGTAGAAAAGTCTCAGTACGATACATTTTAGTGTGTGTAGAAAAGTCTCAGTACGATACATTTTAGTGTGTGTAGAAAAGTCTCAGTACGATACATTTTAGTGTGTGTAGAAAAGTCTCAGTACGATACATTTTAGTGTGTGTAGAAAAGTCTCAGTACGATACATTTTAGTGTGTGTAGAAAAGTCTCAGTACGATACATTTTAGTGTGTGTAGAAAAGTCTCAGTACGATACATTTTAGTGTGTGTAGAAAAGTCTCAGTACGATACATTTTAGTGTGTGTAGAAAAGTCTCAGTACGATACATTTTAGTGTGTGTAGAAAAGTCTCAGTACGATACATTTTACTTCTCAACCTCTACCAAGTTTATTCTGTTGTTTTCTTAAGAATCACGAATTCTACACTCGCTAGCGACGCCCCCCCTCCCTCCCCGTTAAACCAGTCCTCATAATTGAAATTAGGGTTCATAGCCAATTTCTTGAATGATTTTCCAGGTATTTTCCAGGTTTTCAAGGTAGAGGTTTAGATTTTCTAGGTATGCATCGCACCATAGCAAGCAATATATATGTAAAATATGTAAAAAGAACAATATATATATATAAATTTTAAATTTAAAAACCCACATTAAAATGTATGCTGATAAGTTGAAATCATACCTCCAAAAAAAAAAATAAAAAAAAATTCATCTCTAGTGTTCCTAAGCATTTAAATGCAACTTTTTAATACATTAGAAAACACAAACAAGCTTGCACTACAGAAGAATAACTTTTTAAAAATATGAGATGTAATTCAGCTAAAACAGTCGCAATCTGAAGTTGGAAATTTTCTTAAATTGACATAGATTTGTAAAAATAATATTTCATTCTTACTATAGCAGTTGACTTGCTTTCCATCAGTTTTAAGTACATTACAACCAAAATAACTCTACGGGCTTTTCTACAGCTGTGTGTGAAATATTTTCGTTAAATCTACAGTAGATCTAGACTCTTATCTTATCTTATATAATACAGTCACTAAATTCGCGGACTTTTCACAGCTGAGAGAATTATCTTCACTCTATTCTATTGGATTAGCGTAAATTAAGTCTAGATCTAAGTCTAAGTCACTAAATTCGCGGACTTTTTTCGAATTATCTTCACTGAATCACCGTAAATTGGCGTAAATCTAGTCCCTAAAATTCTCGGACTTTTCACGGCTGTGTGCGAATTATTTTCACTGAATCTACCGTAAATCTAGAGTCTAGATCTAAGTCACTAAATTCGCGGACTTTTCACGGCTGTGAGAGAATTATTTTCACTGAATCTACCGTAAATCTAGAGTCTAGATCAAAGTCACTAAATTCGCGGACTTTTCACGGCTGTCACTGCTTCTACAGTCTAGATCTAATTAAGTCACTAAATTGGCGGACTTTTCACGGCTGTGTGCGAATTATCTTCACTGAATCTATCGTAGATTTAGACTCTATAGATTCTAACTCAATGTCACTAAACTTCGCGGACTTTTAACGGCTGTGAGAGAATTTTCTTCACTAGATTCTAGTGATTTAGCGTAAATCTAGAATCTAGCGTACTTCTAGAGCAATCTAGACATTAGATGTACCTGGAACTAGATCCTTAAATTAACTAAAATTCACAGAGTTTTCAGGTTAAGCGCGAATTATCTTCACTAGATCTAACTTAGATCTAAATCTAGATACTATTTCTAGCTAGATGAGAAGGATGGATCGTGAGAAGACTCAAAAGTAAAGTACCGGTAGCAATTATACTTAAACACTGAATCATAATCTCCAAATACAAAATCTAATAAAATACTCAGAAAGACACAAAGATAAGATGATATACGGACTTTCCACGCGAAGTCACTCTTACTGTTAGAACAAGAAGATTTTCGGCGAGGGAGGGCCCGGAGGGGTGTAGCCTTCACATTAGGCTGCTAATTGCTCTAGTTATAGAAAACAGTCACTACAGACTAGATCTAGCGCGTCTTCAGTCGTAACAGTGAAAGGAAAATAGTGCTAAGTGAAATGCTTGCTTGAGCCAAGGTCGTTTTCAATCACGAGGTCGCGCTTCACAAGTGGGTGAAAGGAGGTGTAGACGCGTCGTCACTGGTCAGCTCAATGTAACCGGGAAAAAAACGATAAACACCAGGTATCGGGAGGGAAAGAACTCAAGGTCCAGTTTTAAAATTCAAGTTTTTTTCACCGTTTTTTACGAAATTCAAGGCTCTTTCAAGGCCTTGAATATAATATGAAATTCAAGGTGTTTTCCAGGTTTTCAAGGTGGCTACGAACCCTGCAGAAATGCATATTGCAGACCGTTATAGACCTACCAGTGTTTCTCAACCTTTAACCTTTCTAGAAGATGAAGTCTCAGTTTCAATTTTTTTTTCAACATTGGAAATAATGTTTTTACTTGGTGACTATATTCCAATGCAACAGATCTGTGTGTCCACTTCCAGTTCAACAAAACATGTTCACTTGTCCCATAGCAGTAAGTTTGATCTCAAGTGGGAGGAGCCAAAAGATGGTTTCGTTTTCTTCCCATAGTGCAACAAGACAGCTTTCCAAAGTCGTCTGCTCCAGTCTATGAACAATCATCGAGTACAACCTCAGTATTCTAACTTCATCCTAAGACAGAAAAAGAACTATACAATTAAATAAATACAAACTCTCGGACTATAACTTCATCAGGATATAAAGAATGTGAAATGTTATATTTGAAAATACGTATACATAAGAACTCAATTGAAAATGTTATTAAACCAAGATGAATGAATCGTCAAATTGACCACTTGGTCTCAGCCTCCAAGTAGAAACTGTCCTAAGATAACACAAGCAATCAGGACCATTGTACAAACTGAATGAGATTTCATTGAGCCAGGGATTATTGAGGCTTTGTAATCAATACATCCCAGCTGTGAGTGCAAACTGTAACATTCAATACAACCAGAAACTAAGCTCAGCACAAGGTATTCAAGCTATTGAACTAAGTTACAAGAGTTCAGCAGAACGTGCCTCACAAAATCTACGTTCAATCTATTCTAACAAAACAAAGGGGGGGGGGAGATAACTCTGTATTTGGTAAAGAATGTATCAAGTTGTTTTGTGTTTACATTGCAATCATTTATTTCTTCAGATTATGTCTGCGTAACAACAAGTATGTTACAGAATAGAGTCAGATAGTTATAAACCAACAAGTCCATTCAATCCAATACAAAATTATTTAAAAAACAACAGCTACTAATCAAGTCACACATGACATCAAAGCTTATACTTTTTTTTTTAGCCTGAGTCAGGCAAAGTAAACAAAACACACAAACTAAAATGATCAATTGAGCATTAAAAATTCTTACATCAAACTTGTAGAAACAATCAGAAATTGTAGAACACAACTAGAGTTATACCATCATTTTTTTTTAAATTGCTGTAGTCTAAAGGGACAGGTCTTAATTCGTCTCCACCACCCCTCCCCACCCTTTTTTTTATGAACTTTAAACTTCAAGCTAAAACCTTCCAAAACTGACACGATCAAGTCTGTCATTATTTTTTTAAGGTTGGATTTAAATCACTTCTGCTATTCTCACTCAGCAACTCCCTTCTGGAAACTAATCACAGCTTTGACTATCAGTCGTGGTTAGGTGTTTCCATGAGATGATTTAGACAAAAGCAACATGATTATCTAGTAGTTTCTACAGTTCGTAATGAATATGTTGAAAACAACTATGTTTGAAATCACTTCTGCATTAAAAGCATTTGAGACAAATCTTCAAATATATTTTATATAATAAATATTTCAACAATGAACCATGAAAACTATCATTCCTGTGTTCTATCAGAGTAGACCAGATCAGAAGCAACAAAACATTCTAGTCAAAATAAAACAAATGGTGATGAAATGGTTACCAGTAATGGTATATCACATGACTCCTCCAACTTAAATCTAGACCCTTAACTTCCAATGAGCCATATAAAAGTACAAGCAGACATAAAAAAAAATAAAACATTCAAAACAATTTCATTCCATAAGTTGAAAAATGCTAGCAAATCCCAACTCACAGACTTTCCTTGCATGCTTATTGCAATGAACGAAAAAAAATATTTCTGAAACAAACAAATCTCAAAGAAATAAATTGAATCAAATCATTTTAATGGTATGCATAAATTTCTTCACGTTTTTTGTTATCTTAATAACTTACTGCTAAATTTACATATGGTATAATATGATGTAATGTTACAAATCTATTGAGAGTATAGCATTGATAGAAATGGTTTTAAAATATCTACTTTGAGTACTTGTCAATTAAATGGTACTAAATTATCAATACTTAGTGTTTTAATTTCTTCAAAGTAAATATATCAATGATTTTCATACCATCAAATGCTTTTAAAAAGAATGAAACTCTTATTGAGAGTCTTTCTTAAATTGTCTATTACAAATAAAACAGTCTGAAAGTAGAGGACAAATAAATCATAGGGGATTAAGCTTTCAAAAATATTGATATTAACATCAACAGAGTAAAGTAGAAATAGCTCATCTATTTACACAAGAAATGTTTCAAAATAACAAAGAAGTTGATCAAGTTAGCAGCAGAACCAAAACAACTATTGTCTGGTTATCCAACAGCTATCAGCACACAACTATTGTCTAGTTATCCAATGGATCTCAGCACAAATTATTGTTCCAAAACAAGGCTGATGGTCACAGCTTGCATGAGCTTGCTTACTTGTTCATTGGATTTGAGTGTTCTCTGTGACATAAACATACACACACACATCCAAATACAGAACCAAATGTTTTTGCAAGGTATTCCATGGTGCGCACAAACAATGGAGGCAACTTCATTTTTTTCTGTTAACAAAGACATAAAAGAAGACATCTACAAAAATTAATCACAGGAAATTGGGCTCTTGATGCAGGGTCCTTCTTTAGGACTGCCAACAGAATAGTTGTATTGTTTTGTCACCATGAGCCATGGAGGCAAACTGAAGAAATCTGTTAGTGATCTTCTTCATCTTTTTTAATACTAGAAGATGGTACACCTGAGTTGTCACTATTGCCATTGGAACACAGAGTTGGTGTGCTGTAGCTAGCCTGGAGCTGCTGGGTGAAATGCTGAAGGCGCCTCTTGCGAACTTCATGCATGTCATCTTCGTGGCCTTCTTCCCTGGGGTTTTCCCAAGCTGGAATAATTTCTTCCCTTGGCGCTGTAAATCCACTAGCTCCTGATACTACTGTATCTGTAATGAGATTTTGTTTTCATATGTTAAATTGTATATTCCTTTTAAAATGTTAGTCATTGAAAACCCACAAGAAAGAATGTTATAAACCTTTGACTTGTGGCTATCAACAAAGCCATATAGAATAAGAATCTGTTCAACACAATGGTAGTGTCATAAACCACTTGCCTGTCTATCACGAGGGCTCGAGTTTGAATCCCGACTCGAGGTGAGTTGTGTTTGCTGAGTCCTTAAAGTTCCCCTTTCAGACCATGTGATCTATAGGGCAGATAATGTAAAGGTCATCTGTTTCTTTGGCCCACAGTTAACGAGGGTGTCATGTGGCCAGCACAATGATCAACCACCTTTACTTTTCCCCAACTTATGTCAGGTACCCGTTAGAGCTGGGTGGACTCAGAGGCGCCCAAAGATCCCTAAATAAAAAATCCCAATCAACACCAGGATTCGAACCAAGGACATTGGTTCAGAAACCAAGCGCTTTACAGCTCAGCCACCGTGCATCGAGTGCCTAAAGGCAGCACAGAAACCTTCTCCCAGATACTTTTCCACTCTCAAAAAAGGGCTATAATGCACTGAGCAAGCTATGGCTTGAAAGATGTGCTATGCAAAAGTAATTTGAAAAAAAAAAACTAGATTCAAAATGGGGTACAAATTTACCAGTTCATGAGTAATAAGCTGAGAATCACTGCCAAACTCACTTTTCTCTCTCCATACTTCTTATCTCGAAATAAAAATGATTCTCTAGCTGTGCAGTTAATATCATTTAACAACCACACAAAGAAACCTCCATCAAAATATTTAATCAAAATATTTAGTAAATGTAATACAAAATAAATCAGATATAATTATTAAATAGTTAATCAAAAGCAAATGAAATAGTTGTCTTATTATAGAACACTTGATTCAATCAAATATCAAAGCAAAATGAAATTTAACTATGAAAATCAAGATATCCTTGGCAAAGATAAATGCACACTATATCTTCTTATAACCTTTTTCTCCCTCTGAATCACTTGGGCAACTTACTACCATGGCATAAACAAAAATGCTGTCAACTAAAACTAAACTATGTAAAAAAAAAAAAAAAAAATGAAAAAAAATTCACCTTGCACTGTTGAACTGCTCTTCCTCTCATTGGGTGAGTCAGTGGTTTGTGTTTTACTTAAAGTAGAAGTGTATTTAGGTCTAGCCCCAGATCCTTCTGGCCACCATGTGGAGTATGTCTGATGTGGCCCTGATGAAACCTCACTTGATAACCCAGACTGAGAAATGACTGGAGGGACTGGTGCTGTGTTAATTCCAAAAGTGCTAAGAAACAAACAAAAAAGTATTATCAAATTAGATCAATTCTGTTAGATGATGCAATTATAAAGTGGACAGAACTCAACAAAAATGTACTAATGCTGTACTGATTTGTAACTTATGATTAATGTATACAGATTTTCACTTTTAAGAAGAGACAATGTTTAAATATGAAGTTTTTGTGTTGTGCTGTATTGTACACATCTTAATGAATTAAAAGTTTACATTGAAGACATTTCCAACAAAAATCTTAAATGATTTAAATATGCATAATGCAATGTCTCACATCAGTCTACTAACCCTATATGATTGGCTACCGTATTGTATTGATTGATAAGTACCATGGCCCCATCTAACAGAGCCTGAATGTCTCTTAACCACTGGATCCTTGCTTCTATGTTAGCTCTCTCTGTGCCTTCCATCACCCTTAGCTCCTCTTCACTTAAACCTGTCATTGGCATTGGTGGTGGTGGGAAACCTGCAGGACAAAAACAAACAAATAAACTAAAAAATTAAAAATTTAGATGATTTCAATTAAATATTTTAGATTTGGGTAATTATTTTGGGAAATTTATCATTATTTTAATGACACTCCTGAACAAGAGAGTTTTAGTATATATATATAATAATAATAATAATAATTTAATTTAATTTATAGACCGCTGTTAACAAACAAAATGTGGGCTTAAGGCGATGTGATAATATTACAAACATAAACGCGAGAGCCAAAATGACAAACTAATCTAAACAAATTTTAGCTAGGCCCTAATGTTTGAAGAATGCAGTGCAGCATGCTGTCTAAGACCAATGTGGAGTGAGTCCCAAACCCTTGATCTGTGCACTGAAAAAGTCTGCAGCCCTTTCATTGTGTACATAGTATATAACCATGTTAGAAATGTAATGCCAAGTATACCAGTACATGACATAACTGAAATAACTGAGAATGTAAGTAAATTACTTACCAAAGGGTGAAAACAAAGGTGGCATCATAGGTGGCATGAAAGGAGGAATGGCAAATGGTGGAACATTTAAACTGTTTGCTGTGGTTAGAGGCACTGTAGGTGAAGTGGCTGTAGCTCCAACATTATTGGTTGATGATGATGTTGTTATAGCTATAGAAAAATTAAAATTTTATTTTAGTTCATACCTGTTTTTTTGGCATCATAACTGTTAGTGGGGTGCTTTAAGACATCTAGTTTACTCACGGATCTGTGATGGCGTCTCTGCTGACGAAACAGGTTGTTGCTGTGCTCCAACACCAGCGGCAGCTTGCTGCTGTTGTGGTGGCCATATAAAAGGTGGAGGAGGAACAGCCTGACCAGCAACATTTGGTGGCCACTGAAAGGGGAGCCCACCAAACATCCCTTGCACTATAGAATAAAAAAAGAAAATATTAAAAGAGGAGAGAAATACTCCAAAGTTCTACATGAAAATAACAAATAATGTACACAGATGAACATCTTTAGCTTTTCTACATTAGCCAGTATAGGCACTAAATTTTAACCATGCAACAATCCATACATTAACACTAAAACTTTAAAGCCAATAAAACACTAGCAGTAAAGTGCAACATTTTGATTCAAATAAAAGCAGAGAATAGAATTAATTTATTAATAAAGCAAAGATAGAGCACTCTCAATTGAACTCTGGTAGAGCACAAAAACACGTCAGTTATATTTTATTGAAATAAATAGCTATACATTTTTGTTCAGGATCAGAATAGAGTGATAATAAACCCCCCTATTTTCCATACTTTTTTGTTCCAACTAATCCAACAACAGTACAGCTACTTAACTATTGGGAGAACTAGTTCACTTACTATTTTGAAAGGGATTCTGAACTTGATTGACTGGATGTTGCGGTGCTTGAGCAGGTTGTGGTTGCTGTGCTGGTGGTGCTGCTGCTGCTACAGGAGTTGTACGAGGCATGCGCAGCACCTCCAGCCTGCATGTTGGGCATGTTTGCTGGCGCTGAAACCATGATCGCAGGCAGCTTGTGTGGAAGATATGATTGCAAGGAAGTTTTTTGCACCCTGTTGTCATTTCTTCACGGCAGATAATGCAAACATTATCCCCTGAACTAAGCTCTTCAGGTGTTGCATCTGGATATCTAGAAATACAAAATATATGACATGAAGCATCTAAAAATGTAGAGAAACAAAGTCTAACAATATAAAATGAAGCAAACAATTTTTACATTACATACTTGATTGTCTACTTGTGCACTCATTGAAAGTCAAAGTTCTTTGAGAACTAAAGATCTAAAAGAGAAGTACATTTCTGTAGCTGCTGATGAAAAGGGACTAGTAAAACGATTAAGTGGAGGCACAGTGGCTGAATGGTAAAGCGCTCAGCTTCTGAACTGGAAGTCCCGGGTTCAAATCCTGGTGAAGATTGGGATTGTTAATTTTGGGATCTTTAGGGCACCTCTGAGTCCACCCAGCTCTAATGGGTACCTGACATTTGTTGGGGAAAAGTAAAGGCAGTTGGTCCTTGTGCTGGCCACATGACACCCTCATTAACAGTGGGCCACAGAAACAGGTGACCATTACATCATCTGTCCTATAGATCGCAAGGTCTGAAAGGGGAACGCAACAATGATCAAGCATTTTTACCTTACCCAGTAAGGGTTAGATATGAATTATAACAGGATAGAGTCATCTGGAACTTCCTCACATCCTCAACAGAAATCCTTATCTCCTAAAAAACTGTGTATATTATCACTTGCTTAGTAGCTAAATACTTTTTCACCCAGCTAAAATTTGTGTTGAATGGCCAAACATTATAAGAAGTTGACTCATTACCTAGGATCAAAAACTTAATAAGAGATGGAGGATAAATAACAGAGATAAAAACCAGTTTAAGCTTGGCATATGCTGTCATGAGCAAACTATGGAAAATCTGGAAGAGTACAAAATTAGCTTCCAAGTAAAATTAAAACTTTATTCTCTGCCAGTGGTCTCTGTACTCCTATATGGTTGTGAAAGTTGGACATTGAACACTGAGACTCAAAGAAGAATTTAAACCTTTTTGTGAATAAATGCTACAGAAAAATGCTAGGTAGCAGATACCAGGAAAAGAAGACAAATGATTTTTTTTTTACTTTTACAAATCAACACACTTTCTGGCAAAAAAGGGGAACTCCTCAATACTGTGAAGAGATGAAAGCTGAGCTGATTCAGTCATATTGTAAGACATGACATAGTCAAACATCATGAAGAAAGGGTCCTGAAAAGAAAAACTGGCTAGGCAAGTTTAACACTACCAGAACGGTGGACCACTTTTTCTGTAATTTTAGAAATGGCAGCTATGCCTGTCGATCGCTGTTTTTGGTACTTGCCTATTTACTTTTAGTTAAGTGTTCTATAGCTGTATTATAGCGTTGCAGTTCATGCGATAATAAAAAAAATTACTTATTAATTGTTGTTTTAAATTATGTCAAACTTATATGCCTACTAAATTGATTTTTTCTTTTTAAAAAAAAGGAAAAAAATTTTGTGTGTAAATGTAGTAGTTAGTATGACAGAACTTACTTAACTTAGCAATACAAATGTAAAAAAAAACAACTTTTTTATAGCAAATTCTAAAACCATTTGCATAAATGTGTTAAATATAAGGTAAATGGTAAACTCCCCTACTAAAAAGTCTCCTGTGTTTGTTACTATTAATAGTGAATAGTTGTAAAAGTGGTGTATTTTTATGAAAAAATTGTTTGCATAAGTGATTTAAAAAATTAGATTTTTCACTTTCAGTAAAGAAAAAAGTAGCCGTTGCATCAGAACTTTGAATGGTCTAAAATATTATGATGTTGGATTTTCACTATCTTTTCTAGTTGACGAGATTTAAACGGGACCGATGGACGGACAGACATTCCACACAAAACTAATAGCGTCTTTTCCCCTTCGGGGGCTGCTAAAAATCATTGTTTTTATTAGAGCTAGAGCTTAAAGAGGGTAAGCAAAGGGGGAGGGCGCCAGGAGGAGCTAAGGACATAGTGGATAGTCTGTTTCAGGGACTTAGGGTTAGTAGGGTTAAGTGGGACTTACATATTGCAAAGCTAAAGATTTTATTTTAGAATGGTTACATTTAAAATTTTGGCAACCTAATATGACAAAGGTGAAATGTGAAACATTCAATATTATTTACAAATAGGAAATGCATAAACTCACAATGTATTCATGTGTCTTATTGCTCTTCTAGACAGAATAACATCTTGAGCTGCCTTCTGGAAAGCTCTGAAAAGAATTTTTTAAAAAGTTATAGCATTTGTTTGAAAGCAATAAATATGCATTAAATGATTTTTAAAATTAACCTGGTTAGTATAAATGTCAGGAAATGATGATTTTTAAACAGAGTAGAACATTGACGAATAAGGAAAACATTTACATTTTAAATGCAAAGTACAAAATCGTGTATGCTAATGTCATGTTGTGAGATTTTTAAGCTTTATCAACATTTTTATGGCGCTTTAAAAGAAAATGTAACAAAAAAAGGTTATGAAAAACCTTTAGTCAAAAACACATTAATATAAACCAACAAAAAGATCTATAAACAGACTCTTCTCAAACTGTTTATCAGAAAAAAAAATGAACCCAATCACTCTTTTGATCAGATATTTTCCAAACATCACTAATCACAATATTAGTACAAATTTTAGGGGGATAAAAAATTAAAAATATAATCATAATTGTCAGGTTCTTTTACTTGGCTCAAGGGGGTTACTTAAAAATCTATGACTTTGACTTTAACCAATGGGCTCAACAGATGGGTAATTAGAAACACTGTAACTTGGATCACTGCAGATTGAAAATATGCACCAGTTAACATACCAATATACACTAAATGAACCACAAAACTCCAACTATCCAGGAAATACATGAATGCAAGCAATGAAGCTCCATTTTACCTGCAAAAGGGGTTGACAAATTTTCACCTCTATTTTAAAGTTTGAATGATTTACTGTTATTATTAAGTTTTATTGTTTCACTGTTATAATAAAGTTTGAATATTTCATCACTATTATTAAGTTTGAATGTTTTACTGCTATCATAAAGTGTGAATATTTTACCACTATTATAAAATTTGAATATTTTACTGCTATTATAAAGTGTGAATATTTTACTGATATTATAAAGTTTGAATGTTTTGAATGTTTTACTGCTAATATAAAGTTTGAATGTTTTGAATGTTTTACTGCTAATATAAAGTTTGATTATTTCATTGTTATTATAAAGTTTGACTATTTCATTGCTATAATAACATTTGACTATTTCACTGCTATTAAAAAGTTTGACTATTTCACTGCTATTAAAAAGTTTGACTAATTCACTGCTATTAAAAAGTTTGATTATTTCACTGCTATTAAAAAGTTTGACTATTTCACTGCTATTATAAAGTTTGACTATTTCACTGCTATTATAAAGTTGTTGTTTTTTACTGCTATTATAAAGTTTGACTATTTCACTGCTATTATAAAGTTTGATTGTTTTAATGCTATTATAAAGTTTATTTCACTGCTATAATAAAGTTTGACTATTTCACTGCTATAATAAAGTTTGATTGTTTAATGCTATTATAAAGTTTATTTCACTGCTATTATAAAGTTTGACTATTTCACTGCTATTATAAAGTTTGACTATTTCACTGCTATAATAAAGTTTGACTATTTCACTGCTATAATAAAGTTTGACTATTTCACTGCTATTATAAAGTTTGACTATTTCACTGCTATAATAAAGTTTGATTGTTTTAATGCTATTATAAAGTTTGACTATTTCACTGCTATTATAAAGTTTGACTATTTCACTGCTATAATAAAGTTTGATTGTTTTAATGCTATTATAAAGTTTATTTCACTGCTATTATAAAGTTTGAATGTTTTAATGCTATTATAAAGTTTATTTCACTGCTATTATAAAGTTTGAATGTTTTAATGCTATAATAAAGTTTGATTGTTTTACTGCTATTATAAAGTTTATTTCACTGCTATAATAAAGTTTGACTATTTCACTGCTATAATAAAGTTTGATTGTTTTACTGCTACTATAACGTTTGAATGTTTTACTGCTATTATAAAGTTTGAATGTTTCATCTTTATTATTAAGTTTGAATGTTTCATCGATATTTTAAAGTTTGAATGATTCACTAATTTGTACATGGTGTTTACATATGTACACATGACTTTAAAACTTCTTCTTTGCTTAGTATACACCATATTTTACACAGAAAGGAAGCAAATATTTTTTTATTTCAAAATGGATTCAATATGTCAAATATCATGATTTGATAAGTAGATTCCTGGGTCTAATTTTCTTATTAAAACTGTTCTCTTGCATATAAATCATATTGAAAATTGGAATTAAGATGTATATACTTGATTAGTTGCTATTTGAAAAATAAAAAGATAATTAAATTGTGCTGAATAATTTTTTGAAAAAATGATGTGTTCAAATGTACACAGTGTGACTCACTTATGATCGTAAATCCATGCTCGATAATTGGTGCACAACTTTGTACTTCTACATCTATAGAATTTAGATCTAAGTCTGCTAGACTTAAAAATATAACAATGCTACAAGTGTTTATTTGAAAAGTTTGAAATATAGATTATAGGATTAATTAGATTAATTTAAAAAATAGTCTAGATCTACTAGAGCCAGATCTAATTTAGTAATTGTATGAATATTAGATCCTTTTGATTTTATGTTTGCCTAGATCTAATCTAATAATAATCTAATAGATCTAGTATGCAATAATACATCAAGTCTTCATAATTCTAGATTTAGTCTTGATTTGGACTAAATTTAGAATCCTATGCTCTTCTATCTAAAGATTCTAGAGACAAAGTCTAGACTCTCAACAATTCTAGATGTAGAGTCTAGTGCTGTATCATGTATTACAACTCAACAACTACTGTCACTAAACTAAAGGTCTGGTTTTGACTTTTTTTTTAAGAAAAAGAAAGTTTCATAGTTCTATACAATACTGCATGCTGGCAGATCAAACTTAGTATTTTTATGGTTGTTGTGTTAAGTTTTCGACAAAAAGTGAAAGAATGGGAATTAGCATGCGCCATAATTTAAGAAATGTAGCTTCCTGTCCTAGTTTAAATTTGACTTATTAAATTCTAGTTGTTCAAAAGCAAACAAAGTCTAATAGACAAAAACTTGTATTTATAGCAAGTGGAAAAAAAAAGCCCCATGTGTGGCCTCTTCTACTCCCAAAAACAAGTGACTAACTTAACTCTCCCCTCTCTCGTTTATAAGGAAAACAAAAAACATTTTAAAATATCACCAGTTCAGATTCATACCTGGGAATATAAACAAAGGGATATAACTCTTTCATACATAAATACCAACACAGAAATAACATATTCACTCACTCCATACCTGCCTCTGACAATAATGGATCATAATAAGACTAGGAACTCTATGAATAGTAATGACAATGCTTACCTGACTGTTAAGTACATAGGCCTTATAGCAAATAATGGGAATGTATGTACTTTAATCATTATGAATACAAAAGCCACATACAACACCATTCTTATGAAACCTGGAAATAGGATTCAGCCCATTAGTAAGTCCAATAACTATTTGCTTCAAATCAATCTATAAAATACTTATGTTAATTTTTTTAAAATTCTGTCCAGAATTCTGTCCTACCTAAAAACCAATAAGTACATACCCATGACAAGTTCTGAATAAAGTAAATAAACTGCTTTATTGTCCCATGGGTTCTGTCTTTGTAAGTCAATTGAATGAAGAACATACTTGATAAAGGTCATCAAGACTATGGTAAACAGAATCTCATACTGAAAAGAAAACATACAGTAGTAGATAACTGGCAACAAAAAGCAAAATAGAGACAGAACAATTATTTCCTAATAAAATTTATAATAAAATAAAGTATGGTCAATATGTGTATGTGCTAGAACATGAACACTGAACTGTTCTTGGTGTAATGCAGATGTTAGTTTAAAATGTGGTGTTTTAATGATAATTCAAAAAAAAAAATTAATTATGTTGATCAAAGTGCTGTCTTACCTCAAAACCAAATACTAACTGCACTGAAGGCCCCTTTGAAAGTGTATAGATGAAAGCATACCTCACAAAGAAAATATCTAGCAGACCCAACACAAACATCAGAGCTAAAAGTTGGTAACACAGAAAACAAAACTTTATATCAGGGTCAGTGAGTTTCTTAACATTACTTTTACTAACTTAACTTTAATGCTGTGAAAATGTTTAAGTTGACATATATATATACAAATCATTGTCACCACTTACACAGAGCCCTTATATGAAATACCCAGGATATGGCTGGACTTCTCTCCATCTGAAACAATAATGAGTGCATGTTTGAATGACAACAAAAAAAAACAACAACAAAACATTTTTTAACAGATTTAATTTTTTAAAATTCCCTTGGCTTAACTTACATAATCTATTCTATCTTCAGCTAACCAATGAAAACACTTGAGAAATAGAAGAAGTGTAAAGAGTGCCACAAATTTGGGACTGAAATCATCTCTAAACACAGTGAAGGCCAAACAAGTTTCTGTAACAGCGTACCAGGAACGTTCAATCAAATGCTGAAACAAACAAAAAAATATTTTTCATATCTTTATTAAAGCCACTAGAAATTATCTAATTTTAAATCCACATTTAGAAAAAATTATAATACAATAAAATGATCTAATAAACAAATTCCTTTAACTTAAAAAAATAAAAAACTGCAAGTCATAGACGTTGCTTATTAAATGGGTTCAAACCTCCATTTCTGCTGCTCTGAGCTGTCCAAAGAACAATGCACGCAACAATTTACCCATCAAGACTACAAACACAAGAGCTTGTATGTATATAACCTGTGGAAACAATATGTCATGTATAAACTCTATTATTGAAACAAAATATAATTTTAAAAAAAAAGACTTGAATATTGGCCATTTCAAATATCTGTTGATTCTCCAGTTTATTTCTAATTGTGTTGTGTTTAACAACATCATCAACACCAATTTTTTTAAATAAATATCATCAATTTTAAAATGTACAACTTAAGTTGAAGTTATTGTTCAGGTCAATGTTGTAAGTTCTTCATTGTACTAATGAATTGCATTAGCTATTTGTATTTTCTCACAAGAACATTTATGTATGGATCCACAATAATATATATATATATATATATTGTTACGAATGAACAGTGACAGGTAGAGGTCACTATGTGTGACCCCGGCGAGATGACACAGCACCGAGTGTTATCTGGAATCTATGCATGTAAACAAAGACAGGATGGGACGTGCCTCACGTGTTGTTCCAGAGGAGGAACAGATTTACGAAGGGGGGCATTGTGACAAATGAACAGTGACAGTTAGAGGTCACTACGTGTGACCTCGGCGAGATGACACTGCAGCAGGTATCCTCTGGAATCGACATGTATAAACAACAACAGGATGTGATGTTTCCTCCCATGTTGTTCCAGAGGATACTAGCAGTGTTTTTGCAACAATAGACAAGCGATTAGGGACTCTTTATAAACCAGGGAGTTCATGTGAAAAGAGTCAGTACAGTCGTCGATACTGTTCTCTACTGTGCGAGACAGTAGAAGAGAGTGGACTTGAGCCATTACAGTCGATACAGTCGATGTAAGACGTATACGCTACATGTTACAGTGACGAATTGTTATAGTTATAATTCAATAAAGTTATATAAAGCTGAAAGTTGAGTCGTCAAGTTCTTTGCAGTGTTTCTTTTATTTGTGTGCCTAGTACATTTAGCCAGAAAATCAGAAATACGTAACAATATTTATCAAAATCAGGTTGATGCGCTCCATGATCATGGCCACATTTTTATATGCTTGTGAGTCTTGGACGCTGACTGCAGAGCTAGAGAGGAGGATCCTAGCAATGGAATTGAGATGCTACAGAAGGATCCTAGGTATCACTTTTAAAGAACACATCACAAACCAAGAGATTAGAGACAGGGTTACTGCAGCGATTGGACCCCATGATAACCTGCTTACTATATTAAAAATGCAAGCTAATAATCTATGGCCATATTACAAGGTCTTCGGGGCTCGCAAAGACTTTCCTTCAGGGAACAGTACCGGGAAAAAGAAGACGAGGCAGACAGAGAAAGCGATGGTAAGACAACATAAAAGAATGGATGGGCCTGCCATTGAAGGAGGTTCTGACTAGGACAAAAGACTGAGAGGAATGGAGAAGGACGGTCGACAAATCTTGCATGGTGCCCCAACAGTCCAACAGACTAAGGTAAAGGTAAAAATAATTATAAATGTCCCAAGCCAATCTAGAAGTACAGTAGGGAATGAGTATAAAACTGAAATTAATAATGTGGCATCACTTGCTAATTCTTACACAAACTGCTAAAAATAGATCAGGAAATGTCTGAGCGTTAAATAAAGAGAGTTGAGAGACATGCTTTAGTTTCCTTCTCCTTCTTTCACTTTGGTGCATCTTGCAGAAGATATAAGATGTAGATATCAATGTAATAGGGAAAAGAAGACAAGAACAGGACAGTCAGTTCATAAGTGATTTTTTTTTCCAAGAAATTTATCCTTTTTATAATATTGTGGTAAATGTAATATGATGAAAATCTGGGACATTACTTAGTTCTTGACCTGTATGCATTAAGCACAACAACAGGGTTTCTGTCTAGGGCTTTTGCAAGAGAGGTTTTGAGCCTCTCAAGGCCTTACTCAAAAGGAGTTTCATGATGATTCCAGAGTAAATCTAGATTGATTTTAGATTTTTTTTTATTACATCACACTAACATTCCTGAACATTGATGAAATTGCCTGAAATCAACTATTTAGATCTATACATGTAATATAATTATTAATAGACTAAACTTACTGTCTTTAGTAAAGCAATCAAATTTATAAACAAGGATCTGATTCTAATCTAAATCTAGTCTTATCCAGTGATTTCTAGTCTAAAAAGTCTAGATTCTAGATCTATACTCTCTCTACCAACCTAGACAGGATAAACCTAGATTCTATTTTCCTAGACTAACTAAATCTCAAGTCTAGATCTAGTGAAATCTAATAGTAATAGATCTAGATCTATTCTAGTCTACATGATTCTAGATCTATAGATCTAATCTATATATAATAGTATGATAGTATAGCATTTAGATCTAGAATCTAGATTTTGAATCTAGATGATCAAATAGAATATAATAAATTAGATCTACTCTGTAACACTAACTCTGTGTCATAAACTAAAAGACTAAAAGTTTTAGAGTAGAGGTGCATATTGAAAGAGTTAAGCCGGATTGCAGTGACTTTTGCATTTGAATTACTGTAGCTCTGTATTGGCTAGACCTAGAAACAAAAAGGAAAACATCTATAAACTCGTCATCCATTGATCTATAGTCTATAAAATTAGATCTGTTGCAAAGTTTCAACATTCAAAGTTAAAATAAAATCTGATGTCAAAGAGGGGTGGGGTAGGTATGACAAAATGTAAACATCCTCTGACACATTTTTTTCCCTGACTACGATATAGAATGCCTTGTAAACCATATCAGACAATATGCATTTTAAAAATGTTTTAATCCCCTAATTCTTTTATTTCAGGTATTTATTTTCTGGTCAAGCAAGAGGTGAACTACCAAGTGCAAAAGAAAAGAAAAGACTTATTGCCATACACATGTCAGAGTGATAGTTCAAAATTTAGGCAAAGGGAATGCTATAAATAGATGTATCAATGGCAGGGGAGTGCATATTATTTATTTTTGTTTTGGAGGAAAGGGAAGTAAATCTGCAAACACTCAGAAAAAAAAAAAGTATTCAATATTGTAGCGTTTTCTAAAATAGTATACCATATCCAACACCCTCTATAACACTGAATAGGTTTAATGGTAAGCAAGTGTAATACACATATTCTCCTTTCAATCCTGAAGCCAAATTTATCTAAAATCTAATAGGTCTTGCTTGGCTAAAGCACCAAGGTACCGGAAGCACCCCCATTCATGTGTATGAGGTCAAAATAACTTAATAGCCTAGTAGAAAAATGATCATGCACAGGAATACTAAACTAAATGTGTTCAAAAAATTAAAAAAAATGGATCATAGTATTTCAGTAGGGCCCCTGTAGTGTCTGTACTAACCATCAAAATAAAGATGCATTAATAAAAATATGGTGGGATGTCCGATATGGATATACAAAGATGGGGCAGGGGGGGGGGGGGGGGGGGTTTTGATATGGCAGCTTTACTCTACTAGATTCTAAATCTAGATTTCTAGATCTTGTCTAGTAATAGATCTAGTAAATTTATTAGATTATTAGTTAACGAATAGAGGCTAGAATCTAGCTGCTAGATTCGGCTAGATCTAGAGAGATTAAATTCTACTCTAGTTTAATCAAGAAGTGAAGCATGACCCATTATTTCATTCATCAGATTTCATCTAGATTCTAGATCTAGACATTCTAGAATCTAGATTTAGAATAATTTAGATTATTAGATCTAGACTATTTTTAGATGATATTTGATATGATCTAGATTTTTCTAGATCTAGCTTAGGGGGCGGGCTAACTTAGGGTTAGGCCAGGGCTTAGCCTTAGACGCCTTAGTTAGAGTAGTTAGACTTAGTAGCTAGTATCTATATTACTCTTGAAACTCTTGTAAAAATTTACTCTACTCAGTCTACTGACTCTAACTCTAGTGATACTCTCCTCTAGTCTTAAGTCTAAGAGTTAAGTCTAAGTCTAGAATATCTCTAGATTAGTCTAGATGGTAACTATTCTAATTCTATTGGACTATTGATAGATCTAGGTCTACTCTAGGATTCTAGGTTAATTTATTATAATATAAATTTATATTAATTAGTAATTAGTCTAGACGTAGTCACTAGACCGTCACTATAGATTTAGTTACTTAGTGTTAGTTGATTCTAGATCTATAATTTATAGATATTATACTATATAATCTAGATCTAGAATCAAACAATCATACAATGAAAGCTATCGAAAACTGGTATTGTCTATTGTTATTATTTTTATAGAGCTCTGCTGCCTAGGCCAGACACTACACTACTACAGTGACTAGACTAGTCACTAGACTTACTGCCATAGATGGATTTGATTTTGTGATGTAAACGACCGAAGGATAAAACTGTTTCTTTTGATAAAATGCATTTCCTATTACAGCTGCTGTGAGCCCTAAACTCAACCCCATAAGGAGGAGCGATCTCATTTTCCCCTCCAGTTTTAGTTGTTTAGTTTGTTGTCGGCTTCTATCCTTGTAAACGTATAAGGTGACGTGAAACAAAATGGTGGAATTTGTTTACGTCAGATTTAGGTCAAGATCTAAAAATAGTTTATTCTCGTGGCCTTCGAACATTGGATTGAGACATTTGATGAGTGCACGGACTCACTCGTTACACAGCTAAAATTGTAAACGTTTAAAAACAATACAATAATATAGATCATAGACAAACTAGGATTATATGATGAACAACTTAAATTATTTTTATTTGACAAACCCGTGTACAAATGTTGATTTGAGTAAAAAAAAATGGATTTGTAATTTTAATATTATTTTTTTTAATTTTATACTATTTGGCTCCCAAATTATGACTTTCTGGGAGTGGCCAAAAGGGGTGCAAAAGAATGGCAGGATTGCTAGTGGCGCCCTATACCCACAGAGATAATGCACGAAAAAAACATTCCTGCTCGTAAACAAAATAATATTAATAACAATAACCTATTTAAAAAAAAAAAAAAAAGGGACCAGGAATTGAACACATTGGTCACGGTATTAAACATGGTCAAGCTATTCTGAACTTTAGTATAGGATTCACACAATTTGTATACGAATTTATTACTTATGTAAAAAATATATACTAATTATTTATATTTCAACCTATTTTTAGATTATTTCGCCCCCCCCCCTCTAGTGTATCGGCCGATTTGGTGGGGTCGGGAGGGGGCGATGGTATCAATCCCGCACCCCTTCCCCCCATAAACTTTCGAGTGGGGGGGCGGTCCAATTTATTAGTAGAAATCACAGCTTGCTAACAAAATCAATTAAATATCTATATTTGTAAGATTTGTTATTGATATTTTAGCCAATCTTTATAGGCCTATTATGTCGTTCCCTGTTTGCCGATTGGTTTAGGGGGGGGGGGGGGCGACTACCTCTACTGCCCTTCCCATCTAAACCCTTTGAGTGGGGGGGGGGGCTGTCCGTTTTTATAGAGAAATCATAGTTTGTGAACAAAATTAGTTCAATAAATATATAAATTTTATAATATGTCGCTCCCTTTCTGATATTTTGGCCGATTCGGTGGGGTGAGGGGGGGGGCGATTGCATGTACTGCCCTCCCCACTCTAGCCCTCTGAGTGCTGGGGGGGGGCGGTCCTATTTTTGTGGAGAATCATAGTTTGTGAACAAAATTAGTTTAATATCTATATAATATAAACTATGTATTGATATGTGAACCCATTGTATATTATGTCGTACCACAATCTAATCTCAAATTGTATCATTAGTAAATTTAAATGAAAAAGGGTTGTACCAGGTGGGAGGGGCGATACATGCAATCGCAATTCCCCCATCGGACAAATCAATACTTATTCTTTTTGTATTATAGTTAAGAAATTACAAAATTTAAAAAATCTGTCACTAATATAATTTATATATACTATAAATTAAATTCTTATATCGAGTCGCCCCACCCCTATTCTTTAATGCCAAATGCAATCTTTAGCAGAAATTATTAAAGGAGCGAGGATTAATCATTGTCACTCTACCGCCCCTTCCCTTTCCAGACAAAGTTTATGTAATTTCCCATGAATTTATCATAATTATTTTAAGAAAGACTTTGCATTGGAAAAGTTAGAATTCAAACAAAATTTTTCAGTATAAGAGTCATGATTGAGATGAGTTCTAATCCCAGCTAATCTTTTCTTAGTCGCCTCTTTCCAACATTTACTCAATCTGATATTTTCCTAGTTAAATAAATTTGGGACTATAACTCACAATTAATTTCATAATCTACTTGAATACTATTTATCGAATAATATTTTTTTCGGTGGCGATATTCAAAGCAAAAATCTAAGTAGGCCTATGTGGGGTATCCTATCTTTTCAAGGAACAAATCGGTTTTATTTGCAATGTATTATAGGCCTATAAATTCATATTAGAATATTTTTAAAGTACAACATTATTCAAAAGGTCCTGTTTTAATAGTAAGAATAATGAGCTTTAGGTCAGGAGAATGCGTTTCTGCAGTAAAGAATACAAGAAAACGCGTTTGGCGTGTGGGCTTCGCCCCGAACTCCATTGATGAATTATGAGCTGTAGATGTCAGGAGAATACGTTTCTACAGTGAAAAAAGCAAGAAAACCTTTTGGCGTCGGGGCTTCGCCCCGAACTCCATTGATGAATATGAGCTGTACTTGTCAGGAGAATGCGTTTCTGCAGTGAAGAAAGCAAGAAAACGCTTTTAACGTCGGGGCCTCGCGCCAAACTCCATTGATGAATAATGAGCTGTAGATGTCAGGAGAATACGTTTCTGCAGTGAAAAAAGCAAGAAAACGCTTTTGGCGTCGGGGCTTCGCCCCGAACTCCATTGCTGAATAATGAGCTGTACTTGTCAGGAGAATGCGTTTCTGCAGTGAAGAATGCAAGAAAACGCTTTTGGCGTCGGGGCTTCGCGCCAAACTACATTGATGAATAATGAGCTGTAGATGTCAGGAGAATACGTTTTTGCAATGAAAAAAGCAAGAAAACGCTTTTGGCGTCGGCGCTTCGCCCCGAACTCCATTAATGAATAATGAGCTGTACTTGTCAGGAGAATACGTTTCTGCAGTGAAGAATGCAAGAAAACGCTTTTGGCGTCGGGGCTTCGCCCCGAACTCCATTGATGAATAATGAGCTGTAGACGTCAGGAGAATACGTTTCTGCAGTGAAAAAATCAAGAAAACGCTTTTGGCGTCGAGGCGAACACAAGAGAACCTTATGGCACTGCCCCAGTTGTTTTGTTTTTCGCCGAAGATTGAGAAATGCTATATATATATATATGTGTGTGTGTGTGTGTGTGTGTGTGTGTGCTGTACGCACATTTATGCATAGGGTTAGGGTTTACTGGGCGTTGGGGTTAGGGTTTGGAAAAAAATCGCCCCCCCCCACTCCAAAGTTCTGGATCCGCTAGTGAGGCTGACTACCACAAGACATTCTGTATGGTGATCTAAGAGAAGGCAGGAGAGCCGCTGGTCGCCCACCTTTAAGGTAAACTGATATATGCAAATCGACATGAACTCTTCAAAATCGACACTTAAAATTGGGGAAAAGAAGCACTGGCTAGAACCTCTTGGTCGTGCGGTTTGCGTGCTTGACTTGTTCAGATTTATCGATGGTCCCTGGTTCAAACCCTGCTCCCATCCCGCGTCTTCCTACGGGAGGTTTGGACTAGGAAGTAATTACCTTCCACTCTGAAGGAACATCCGAAACATGTAAAACATTTTACAAACAAAGCAAGCATAAATGCAGGGTCCTGGATAGCAGATGGCTTACACACCAGAAGTAGAAAGAAAGGTGAAAGTGCAACAGTGCCTGGCTGGTATATAATAACAGATGTCCAAACTGGGACCGCAGCTGTGTATGCGAAGGATTGGTCTCTTTAGTTGCACTAGAAATTGCAAAGGTAAAAAAAAATCGTCTCTCGAAACGTAAAATGCCACAGAGAGAGAGAGAGAGAGAGAGAGAGAGAGAGAGAGAGTTTACTAATATTTGACGCCCAAGCAGACTGACAGAGTGAGTTGATATAAGCTTTGTAAAACAAAATGACGCATTGAAACAAAGGCCTAACCTAGCCTATATTTTGAAAGTATATAACTGCTTAACGTTTTATACAATATCGATATTGTATTTAATTAGTGTAGTTAAAACTCCTATCGATTCAAATATAGCAATATATTTTTTTAAATAGAGTAACAAACGATGGTTCAAAAGGCTATATCAAATATGCATAGTAAAAAGACGTCCATCAACAGATGCCTGAGAAATATCTTGAAAATACAACGGGATTACAAAATAGAAAACATCAAACTGTGGCAGATGGATGGACAGAGAGGGGCAGAGAAATTGGAGATAGATTGGTCACAGCCCTAGAAAAGATACCAACAACAAAGCTAGACAGGCCTTAGAGTGAAACCCTCAGGGCAAGACCAAAAAGAACGAGGTTACGCAATGTACTTAGATGAAGCCGAGAGGAGAAGAAAGAGCTGGGAGGCCTTTAAAAACAAAATGAGAAAGAGACAGTGGAGAGTGGCGTGTTTTTACTAAGGCCCTATGTAATATATGTTCCACGAAGTACACAAAGGAAAGATGATGATAGGTCTGGACAAAGTAATAACTTAATTAACACATAAAAACTTTTATTATAAAGAATTATAAACTAGTATTTACTTTTTTAAATAGCCTAATGTTGATTGCTCGATTTTTCAAACGATGGTTTAAAATGTAAGATAAGCAAAGATGTCAATGTTGATTTGCTAAATATTCTTTAAGTTTATCTCCTTTTGAATTACCGTGAAAGAGCAACAATGAAAATACCAAAACTTAAATGCCTTTACAGAACGATAACGTTTGGAAAGGATTAAATCTATTATATTAGATGTCTAAAAAGGTCAACACAGACCTGTACGTCTATAGGCCCTTGTACATCTGTGATTTAAACATTGCTTAATTTTTTTTTCCTCACTTAATATGTTCCAAACAACAAGCAAAGTTTTAATGTATTAATGTATGTATTTAAAGTATTAACTTGATCTACTCCATATAAACGCCAAATGCAACACTGATTCATTGATTAAATAATCTCTGACACTGTCGTGAAATAGTTCCTTTTACCTCATTTCTATTTTGAAAGATCCTAGCTGCGAGGGAAAAAAAAAAACAACGGATCTGACATATTATAATAAACGACGACACACGGCGTAACATACGCCGTTATTTTGCAGGGTCGGCCTTAGGCCCCTATGTGACCGCAGTGTGCCTTGCACTTTCAAAGGACCCGCACTAATTCTGTAAATTATTAAATTAAACCATTTTATAACTTGTAACAAAATATACGAAAAAGTCATGGAAATATCCGGAAATTATTTAAATCTTTTGAAAACTCAAAAAAAAAAAAAAGCAGAAATAAGAGAGTGATCTTTCCTTTACTTCTTCTTCTCGTCCAAACTCTTTAGGGAAGAAGATAATTATATATATATATATATATATATATATATATATATATAGATAAACAAATAAATTATAGCTTTTATATAGCGCTACTTTCATGCTCAGAGCGCTAAGCCTTTTACCTCCTTATATTTTTAAAGGCCCTAGCCGCTCACATATAAAAGAAAAACCGAATTTGACATATTAAAAAAATAAATAAATTATAGCTTTTATATAGCGCTACTTTCATGCTTAGAGCGCTAAGCCGCTATTGTCCAATCTTGTTTGTTGACCAGTAGGGGAGTGGGGGGTATCTAGGAGAAGTTTTTTCCGTGCTGCCAGTAAACACAACTCTGCCCGAGTCAGGATTCGAATCTCCCATGGGGCCTAGATTGTGCATCTACTGTTCACTTAATTGATTGTAGGACGTCTGTCTGAGGCATCTGACGTCTCGAGAGACAATCTTTTCCCTTTGCAACTTCGTGTAGAACGTAGAAATCTCCAAAATGTATTTAAAAAAAAAGAAAATTAAATCAGCTTCAAAGTTTGATCTAAATATATAGATCTATACTATATAATTCTCGAGTCGGAATTCGGCATGCCAATTTGTTATCGACTTTATGGTTATTTCTTAATAAAGGGTGGTAATTAATTAACAATCAATCTTATCTATACAAACTATTATTTCGATTAATTCCCTTACAAATATGTCTGCCTCTATAAAGCATTAAAAGTTAAAAGTTTATAAATAATCTTTTTCATTGACAATGTCTAAAACAGCTTACATAGTGCTATCAGCATCAGTGACTTTTACAGTTGGAGTAATTTACTATGTTCACAAAAGTCAAAAAGAAGATAGAGAAGTAAGTAGAGTCTTAGTCATTTACTTCATTTAGTTTTAGTTTAGTAAAGTCTAAAGTTCTATAACTATATTATATTTTATATAGACTATAAATAGAATAATAGATCTATATTTAAATTACTTTTTTTTATTAGACTAAACTTTAAAACTAGTACTAGACATAGACGACCTAGGTAGACGACTTTGACTGAAGTCTTGAGTCAGCTGAGTTGATTAAAATTATAAAATAAACAAAAAGTGCCAAAAGGTCATTCAAATTTCAATCATCAATGTGATACTTGTGTGTCACTTTTTCTATTATAATTATATTAATTATAATATTATTGTGTGTTTAATGACTTGAATCATGCAACATTTGAATCATGCAACAAAGTCACATTGTGGCACCGTGTACCATGCAGCTAGGCTACATCAATTATTAATAATTAACATTGGGACCTTTTATATTCCTTTGACTTTGATCATATTTGATGCAGACACTTCTAACCCATATAGGCTATATATATATACAACATCTTAAACATTCACCATCCCAAATCAAGCTCACTAACCATTAGAAGATCCACTCCTCAGTCTCCTCTTAAATAAATCTATTAATACTCATGCACCAGCAATACATACATCATCAAATACACCTAAAGCTGTAGGCTAATACCCAAGTACCTTTAAACCCTAGTTATAAACTTTAAAAGAATTAAGAACAAATCAGCATATTTAGAAATCTTATTAGAGAGAGAGAAGGCAGACTTAATAGCAGGAACAGAAACTTGGCTACACCCTGAAATTTATAATGCAGAAATTTTCCATTGTAATTATGGTGAAGAATGACAAGTACCAATACAGTTTGGTATCAGTGGCATCGCAGGCTCTCCCTGGGTGTAGCACTGAGTGCTGCAAACTGCATAAGGGTCACCAGCTTCTGATTTTTTCCTGAGGAAGCCTTTCCCATGATTGTGTATAGCTGCAAGGCAGCAGAGGTTTGAATTCAGAGTTTTCCTTCTCCTAGCCAGCCATGTCTAACAAACCCCTCCTCCCCAAAGCTTACTGGTATAGGCGCCAGTTAATCACCCTCGCCCCTTCTCTTATTAGTGAAAATGTTCTGCTGGACTCAATATATCTGAGCCACACATGAAAGCAAGGAGCTGGACAGGTTGTCAGTCTCTAGGGTTTTTGAGGTATATATTATGCCATTAGGAAGCATTTTATAGGTAATGGAGTGGTTATATTCATTACCACTTCTGGCAATGACAATCTTGAAGAACCCAACAAACTTTATCAACATCCTTAAACATGAAACCTTGCTTTTTTTTAAATGTGTTTTCCTCATGTTTAAACATTTAAACGTGCCAAAACTTCTTTCACAAGTTACTTGTGTAAGGACTAACTCAAAATTAAATTGTACTCCTTTAAAATTCAGTGATAAAACCATTAGAACAGTTATTACAAGATAACTCTCTTTGCTCTCACCTCCATCACTCACAATAGTCATCGTCCTGTTCATATTATTCTTCTCACACCTTTCCTGATTCTAACGGTGTAAAATGCGTAGCAGGGAAATTCTGCGATCTTGCCTCAAACCAATCTAATAATATAAGGCACGTTTGACTATGCAGACTATATTTCAGTCATTCTTGGTAACAGTGGATCTATTGATTATTATATACAACTATACCCGAAAATTCATTACTAATTTAAAAGCTCACCGTCTTGTAAATAAAATCCCCAGAGTATGTTCAAACTAATGCAACTTTTACAGGACTATACAAAATATAAACCTAATGTTGTTTGTTAAAATCGATAGAGTATTTAGAGGATTGTAAATTACCAGTAAGATGGTACATGTTTTTATCAGTAGATGGTTCCATTATTACAAGAGTATGTGTTTAGTACTACACAGTAAATAATCTGTTAAGTTCTTTTTTGAAAAGAATACCAATCACATTTATGGTAACCTACTTATTCTCATTCAAAGTGGCCCAGTTGGTGAACACTCAGGACCATTTGGGTACTGACTCACTGGGCATTTGCCCGGTTGCCTGTATAGCCAGTCTTGCCCTGATTATGTCCTATGCTTGTCTTCAATAAATATCAAGAATAGCATTTTATTGATGGATAATACACTTTTACAGTTAAGGAGAGTAAAAACTGGATATTATTACACTTTAGGCCAATGCATAGCAGATGAAGGACACCAACTTGGAAAGGAGGATATGTCTTAATTTTGACGTACATCTGGCCAGCCTTTGTCTAATGACTTAAAGGTGCCCCATACTCTCATCTCACAGATTGAGAAGGCTCTTTTAGACCAAGAAACTATAAATACAAAGCTCTCCATAGTTAAATAGTACTTTTTTTCTCCTTTAAGCTTTTTTTTCTATGGTATGTTACTTAATTTTTTTCAGCGCCTCAGAGAGGGTGTTATTAATGACTTGGCAAGACAGCAGAGAAAAGCTCAAAATATTCACCAGCTCTCACTGCAGGCAGATCTAACTAAGATTCTTAGGGATCAACAAGCACAACAGGATGAGATCAGTCAACATTCTAAATTAAATGAACAAACTTTAAGATGATAATGATTTTACTACGTACTATCCTAGTTACATTATTAATTAGTCAAAATATTTGTAAGATATAATAAAATTATTACATTTCTTGCCATTATATGGGAGAATAAGAAATAATGAAATTATCAAATTGCTTCCAATAAGCAATAAGGCGGATTCCAGTAATTTCATTTCATTAGTCTTGCTATATTAAAAACAAAAGAAAAATTGTTGAACATGTAAATATTTTTAAAATGTGATACATGTATATTCTTAATTATTGTATTACATCACCATTACTATCTTTTAGTGTTTTTTTTTTGTAGGTTGTAGGCACTAGTTTATTAACTCTACTAGTTTTTTCCAAATACATCATTGTTCTGCTGCTTGCAAATATCGCTGTCAAACATATTATTTAGCAAACATAAAATATCTGCTTGTTTTAGTTTTAAAACCTAAGTAGCATTTATTTTATTTCCTTTTCAAAAACATACTAAGTTTGATAGTAAGTAAGATACCAGTTGTTGTGGAAATTTGTCACAGATTTTTTTTTGTTGAGTTCAATTGGAAACATATTATGAGTGGTACAAAAAAAGAAATGGCATATGGTATAACATAATAAGATATATCCATGAAACATTAGGCTCTAGACATTAGTGCATATAATTTTTTTGCAACATACTTGTAAAGTATTTCATATATGTAAAGTATAAATAAAACATTTTATTACTTACTGACAACTTCTTCAAACAATGCAGCAACTTCAACAATCATTTTTGGATGATTTAAAGTTTGTTCATTATTTAGTAATGTAACAGCATAGAAATATCAGATTTAATTGGTGGGTACTAATAAAGATGCCCTTATGAATCCTAGCTACAGACTTGCTAAAATGTACATAAAAATATTTTCATCCAGACTTGTTTTGTTGCAGTCAGTACAGAATGTTTGTTTGTTTGTAAAAATGTTTTACATGTTTCGGATGTTCCTTCAGAGTTGAAGATAGTTTACTTCCTAGTCCAAACCTCCCTCAGGACGATGGGGTATGGGAGCGGGCAGGATTTGAACCCTCGACCATCGATAAATCCGAACGACAGTCCAGCGCGCAAACCGCACGACCAGGCAGCCATGTGGATGGTTTGTGATTTCAGTAATTTATATGTCTTTAAAGTGTGAATGACATATTGATGTATGGTACTAAAAACTGTATTTTGAATAAGAAATTGGTACCTACAAAAAAAAAAAGCAACATTTCTCTGCATTAAAATAATATGATGAATTCATATGTAATTCCATTTTAATTGGGGGTAAAAATGTTTGTTTTAATTTCAGAGTTTATCAATATACATTTATAGTTGTTTGTTTTAACATTGTTGCACAGTGTTAAAAATTAAATAAATTTAGGTAAAACGTGTGTTTCTTTTACAGCCTAGTTTCATTTAGATAGTTCAGCAACTACTGTAATCATCACATTTTGGTAATTAGTATTCCATTTATTTTTATTTTTTTAAATCATTCTGCTTGCATTGAAGATTTCGCCCAAGACTTTTGCATGGACAGCCAATTGCCTCATAATTTTACTTTTAAGTGTAACAGGTATCTGTCAGGAAATTTTCATAAAATTGCATCAAAATAACAGTAAGGCAAAGAATTTTTATAACTAAGAAATAGAGATATACCCCTTCCTTTCTGCTCTGTTACTACTCCGGTCTTTTTAGGCCCACCTGACTTCATGTATTGATATTATTTAATTTAAATTGGAAACGTACAACTTCTTGAAGGTATCCCCTCCAACATGTCAGCCTGCTATGTTACTGGTTATTTAGAATCTACTTTCTTTAGTATCAACAGGGTTTTTATTTTTTAAGTCTCATATGCGTTCTATATGTTCTAGCAAAGCAAATTCAGATTGTACTGGATTAGATATTTATTTCAAAATGTCAGCAACACAAATAATAAAAAGATTTTATGCCACACATTTTATTTTGCCCAGGTGCGTCGCATTAGGTTTACTTTGTATTAGATCTATGTGTATAAACAGAAACTCGTTATCACTTTTATGTGTCTCGTCGTGCTTCTCAAAAGACAATTGGTGAATTTATTTTAAAGCACGATATAGACAATAAAGAAATTGAATTCTTAATAGCGCATTAAAGATTTAGATAAAAACTTCTGCAGCTTTACTTTACAACGGCGCAAAACAATACGAGTCTTTAACATGGATAAACCTTTTGCTCGAACATGCGTCGGAAGCAGAACTGTGCAAAAATGTTAAATAACATTGGTTGTGTCCCTTTTGTTGTTTATCGCTTGAAATATTTCCATCCTAATTGAAGATAATAGTTATGTTTGCAACCGTAGTGCCAGATTTTGTAAGTGGGGAGAGACCCAATTCAGGCACCTGCCCTCTTCAAGCTTCAATAATAATAATAATAATAATCTTTATTGTACGTATGGAAATTTGTCTTACAATTTGTGCATTACAACAAACAAAAAACATTATAACTATAAGAAACCAAAGTGAACTAATTAAATCTGAAAGCATGTAAAATCCTAGAACACATAATATGTAGCAACATCATAAACCACTTAGACAAACATAATGTCCTCACACCATACCAACATAGCTTTAGGAAATATAGATCATGTGAAACACAACTAATAGGACTAATTGATGATTTTTCAAAAGGTTTAGATAATAGTGAACAAATAGATGCTATCTTACTAGATTTTTCTAAGGCTTTTGACAAAGTTCACCACCATAGTTTGCTTAAAAAATTAAAATATTTCGGCATTAATGGTCCACTGCATCAGTGGATTAAAGATTTTCTGATAGGGAGAGAACAAACTGTAATAATAAATGGCTCTAAATCAACACAGATAACAGTAAACTCAGGTGTACCTCAAGGAACAGTCTTGGGTCCACTACTATTTTTAATTTACATAAATGATTTACCAAATTGCATTAGTTCAGGAACAAAAGTCAGATTATTTGCAGACGATTGCATAATATATAGAACAATAAAAACAACACAAGACACAGATATTTTACAAAGAGAATTAGATGAATTACAGAAATGGGAATCAAATTGGAGCATGTCTTTCCACCCAGAAAAATGTCAGTTGTTAAGAGTAACAAAAAAACTAAAACAAATTAATTCCACTTATCTTATTCATGGCAAACCAGTAACACAGACTAAAAACGCAAAATACCTAGGTGTTATAATAAATGAAAAACTGTCATGGAATCCACATATTGATGAAACTACAAAAAAATCAAACAAAGCATTAGGATTTATTAAAAGAAATTTCTATAAATCAAATAAGAACATAAAACTAAAATGTTATTTAACCTTGGTTAGGCCAATAATAGAATATGCATCCTCTGTTTGGGACCCCTCAACTCAAGAAAACATTAAGAAACTAGAACAGACACAAAATAGAGCAGTGCGATTCATAACAAACGAATATTCACATTTGACTAGAGTAACACCTTTAGTAAAATCACTAAATTTAGAAAGCCTTCAGGACAGAAGGCTCAAAAGTAAAGTAGCAATAATACATAAAACACTGAACCATAATCTTCAAATACAAAAACAAAATTTAATAAAATACTCTGAAAGACACAAAGATAAAGGCACATTCCTCGTCCCATATGCTAGGACAAATTTGTACAAATACTCCTTCTTCCCTAGTGCTATTAGAGCATGGAATGGGTTGCCTGAGCTAGCCAGGAAAACCAGTGACTTGGCAGAATTTAAGTCATTGGTTAATATGCATGACTAAATGCATGACGCGTAGGACGTAATCATCTTCTTTTTTGAAGTAACGTCTGTATTATATAAGATAAGAAGATAAGCATGTCAAATTTATGAAAAGATTGAGTAGCCTACCGTTAAAAAAATATTTATTATGCATGTTTTAAAATTTAAAGTGTTTTACCTACCCTTGGAATTAAAGACATTATTATGCTGTGGTAAATCTGATCCTGGCTACATGTAGGATACATGTAACCGGTTAATACAGAGGTGTCGACCATCCAGTAGGAGTTTGTTTTTTTCAAGGACAAAAATGTATGTATTTGTAATGTGGTCATAAATGCATGTTTGAGTATTGATAACATACAAATGAAATGGTCACCAATGGTTACAAAATTGAAGCATTAAATTAAGTGGCACAAAAAATGCCCTTGTGGAGTGTCACCAAAGAGAACTGAACTTGACTTTGTTTAGTGTCACCAAAGAGAACTGAACTTGACCTTGTGGAGTGTCACCAAAGAGAACTGAACTTGACTTTGTTTAGTGTCACCAAAGAGAACTGAACTTGACTTTGTTTAGTGTCACCAAAGAGAACTGAACTTGACTTTGTTTAGTGTCACCAAAGAGAACTGAACTTGACTTTGTTTAGTGTCACCAAAGAGAACTGAACTTGACTTTGTTTAGTGTCACCAAAGAGAACTGAACTTGACTTTGTTTAGTGTCACCAAAGAGAACTGAACTTGACTTTGTGGAGTGTCACCAAAGAGAACTGAACTTGACCTTGTGGAGTGTCACCAAAGAGAACTGAACTTGACCTTGTGGAGTTTCACCAAAGAGAACTGAACTTGACCTTGTGGAGTGTCATAAAAGAGAACTGAGCTTGACCTTGTGGAGTGTCACCAAAGAGAACTAAACTTGACCTTGTGGAGTGTCATAAAAGAGAACTGAGCTTGACCTTGTGGAGTGTCACCAAAGAGAACTTAACTTGACCTTGTGGAGTGTCATAAAAGAGAACTGAGATTGACCTTGTGGAGTGTCACGAAAGAGGACTGCACTTGACTTTGTGGAGTGTCACGAAAGAGAACTGAACTTGACTTTGTGGAGTGTCACCAAAGAGAACTGAACTTGACCTTGTGGAGTGTCACGAAAGAGGACTGCACTTGACTTTGTGGAGTGTCACAAAAGAGGACTGAACTTGACCTTGTGGAGTGTCACGAAAGAGGACTGCACTTGACCTTGTGGAGTGTCACGAAAGAGGACTGAACTTGACCTTGTGGAGTGTCACGAAAAAGAATTGCACTTGACTTTGTGGAGTGTCACGAAAGAGAACTGAACTTGACCTTGTGGAGTGTCACCAAAGAGAACTGAACTTGTTCTGATGGAGTGTCACGAAAAAGAACTGCACTTGACTTTGTGAAGTGTCACGAAAGAGAACTGAACTTGACCTTGCGGAGTGTCACCAAAGAGAACTGAGCTTGTCCTGGTGGAGTGTCATGAAAGAGGACTGAAATTGAATTTGTGGAGTGTCACAAAAAAGTATTGACCTTGCGGAGTGTCACTAAAGAGAACTGAACTTGACCTTGTGTGGTGCCATGGGAGAAAATTGAACTTGACCTTGTGTGGGTAATCATGAAAGAGAACTAAACTTGACCTTGTGGGGTGTCACGAAAGAGAACTGAACTTGTCATTGTGGGGTATGCTGACAATACAGTTGACTGACAAGAACTAAAGTATGCTGACAATACACTAGACTGACAAGAACTAAAGTATACTGACAATACACTAGACTGACAAGAACTAAAGTATGCTGACAATACACTAGACTGACAAGAACTAAAGTATACTGACAATACACTAGACGGGAACTGAACTTGACCTTGTGGAGTGTCATAAAAGAGAACTGAGCTTGACCTTGTGGAGTGTCACCAAAGAGAACTGAACTTGACTTTGTGGAGTGTCATAAAAGAGAACTGAGCTTGACTTTGTGGAGTGTCACCAAAGAGAACTGAACTTGACCTTGTGGAGTGTCACGAAAAAGAACTGCACTTGACTTTGTGGAGTGTCACGAAAGAGAACTGAACTTGACCTTGTGGAGTGTCACGAAAAAGAACTGCACTTGACTTTGTGGAGTGTCACGAAAGAGAACTGAACTTGACCTTGTGGAGTGTCACCAAAGAGAACTGAACTTGACCTTGTGGAGTTTCACCAAAGAGAACTGAACTTGACCTTGTGGAGTGTCATAAAAGAGAACTGAGCTTGACCTTGTGGAGTGTCACCAAAGAGAACTAAACTTGACCTTGTGGAGTGTCATAAAAGAGAACTGAGCTTGACCTTGTGGAGTGTCACCAAAGAGAACTTAACTTGACCTTGTGGAGTGTCATAAAAGAGAACTGAGATTGACCTTGTGGAGTGTCACGAAAGAGGACTGCACTTGACTTGTGGAGTGTCACGAAAGAGAACTGAACTTGACTTTGTGGAGTGTCACCAAAGAGAACTGAACTTGACCTTGTGGAGTGTCACGAAAGAGGACTGCACTTGACTTTGTGGAGTGTCACAAAAGAGGACTGAACTTGACCTTGTGGAGTGTCACGAAAGAGGACTGCACTTGACCTTGTGGAGTGTCACGAAAGAGGACTGAACTTGACCTTGTGGAGTGTCACGAAAAAGAATTGCACTTGACTTTGTGGAGTGTCACGAAAGAGAACTGAACTTGACCTTGTGGAGTGTCACCAAAGAGAACTGAACTTGTTCTGATGGAGTGTCACGAAAAAGAACTGCACTTGACTTTGTGAAGTGTCACGAAAGAGAACTGAACTTGACCTTGCGGAGTGTCACCAAAGAGAACTGAGCTTGTCCTGGTGGAGTGTCATGAAAGAGGACTGAAATTGAATTTGTGGAGTGTCACAAAAAAGTATTGACCTTGCGGAGTGTCACTAAAGAGAACTGAACTTGACCTTGTGTGGTGCCATGGGAGAAAATTGAACTTGACCTTGTGTGGGTAATCATGAAAGAGAACTAAACTTGACCTTGTGGGGTGTCACGAAAGAGAACTGAACTTGTCATTGTGGGGTATGCTGACAATACAGTTGACTGACAAGAACTAAAGTATGCTGACAATACACTAGACTGACAAGAACTAAAGTATACTGACAATACACTAGACTGACAAGAACTAAAGTATGCTGACAATACACTAGACTGACAAGAACTAAAGTATACTGACAATACACTAGACGGGAACTGAACTTGACCTTGTGGAGTGTCATAAAAGAGAACTGAGCTTGACCTTGTGGAGTGTCACCAAAGAGAACTAAACTTGACTTTGTGGAGTGTCATAAAAGAGAACTGAGCTTGACTTTGTGGAGTGTCACCAAAGAGAACTGAACTTGACCTTGTGGAGTGTCACGAAAAAGAACTGCACTTGACTTTGTGGAGTGTCACGAAAGAGAACTGAACTTGACCTTGTGGAGTGTCACGAAAAAGAACTGCACTTGACTTTGTGGAGTGTCACGAAAGAGAACTGAACTTGACTTTGTGGAGTGCCACGAAAGAGGACTGCACTTGACCTTGTGGAGTGTCACGAAAGAGGACTGCACTTGACCTTGTGGAGTGTCACGAAAGAGGACTGAACTTGACCTTGTGGAGTGTCACCAAAGAGAACTGAACTTGACCTTGTGGGGTGTCACGAAAAAGAATTGCACTTGACTTTGTGGAGTGTCACGAAAGAGAACTGAACTTGACCTTGCGGAGTGTCACAAAAGAGAACTGAGCTTGTCCTGGTGGAGTGTCATGAAAGAGGACTGAACTTGTCCTTGTGGAGTGTCACGAAAGAGGACTGCACTTGACTTTGTGGAGTGTCACGAAAGAGGACTGAACTTGACCTTGTGGAGTGTCACCAAAGAGAACTGAACTTGACCTTGTGGAGTGTCACCAAAGAATGCCGAACATGTCCTCCAAACTGCATACTCTTGAGAGAGGCTCGAACAATATGCTGGCCCCATAACACCCTTTAAAAGAAAAACTTATGGACCCTGCAGCTTATAACGAGAAGCCAAAGAAGCTAAGTGTTTATATATCGTCCATTGACATCCATTACACATAACTAGACAATAATAAAACACTGACTCAAATCTGAACAATTATGAAAATTCACTTTAGAAAAATAATATACCGGTAACCCCGAAAAATAGCCTTCCATATTACGTGTCTAATGGCTCATTATGTTGCTAATTTTACATTCAGTCGGATCTGTAAGAATATAGTTTTAAATGGAATTAAACATTTGTCTCCCTTCGTAAACAAAGCATGGCGTGCGTCCTTTCGATAAATACAGATCTAGATCTAGGTGAGAAGACAAAAATAGCCGTGCATTTATTATGCAGGAATGTTGGGCCGCGACAAAACTGTTTAGTCAGTAGTCTTTAATATATTTACACACACACACACACACACACAAAGGCTGTAATGCGATTTGTATTTTATTAGGCAAATGTATATTATTGAAAAATAGAGGATTTCTTCAACAAATTATTTAGATCTACATGCCTTCTCCTTTTCATGGAGACTCATTTTGATCATACTTGACTACCTGTCGCCCAGTAATCTATTTCACATACACGTCTAAAAATAAAAGCGTTCTCAATCTTTGAACTGAAAATAGCTCACATGTGTGCGGATTTCCCCCTTTTCTGCCAAGACCTATGACTCCTCCCACTCCTTCCATCAATCGAGATTTCTCTGCCGCTCACGAGTTCAACAAAAGGGAAACAATACAAGATCTATCTTCACAATTTGCGACTTCTTTTTTTTTTTACAATGATACTTTTGTATTTAAATTGATCTACTTTATTAAAAAAACAACAACTTGATTTCAATATATATATATATATATATATATATATATATATATATATATATATATATATATAGAGAGAGAGAGAGAGAGAGAGAGATACATATATATATATATATATATATATTAATTAAATATAGATAGATAGCTAGATATTTTATTGTGCTTTAGAACATTTACATTACAGCTATTAGGAAATTTCTAAAATTCCTCTCTCTACATGTGTTAATGTTATGTTCGCACTTCAGTTTTATCTTGTCTATTTATATAATGCTACGATATCTACTTTACTGTTACATAACCATTAAAAAAATATTTACAATATTTGTTGTTAGGTTGGCGTTTTATGAAATTGTAAATGAGTTATGTCTAACGATTAGGTCTATATTTTATGGCTTTTCAAAATTGTGGGGCACCTCCAACGTGTAAGAAACTCACATGGTGACATATTTGTATTGCTCATTAGACTATGTTTTGCTATTTCGCTATTTTTTTAATGTAGGTACTGGTAACTTTGGAATTATTTTATTTTACATCTTAGAGAGAACAAAATAAGTACGCATGTCGACCTTAAGGACTGTATTTGGTATCAGTATTTTTAGACATATAATTACAAAACCAACAGTAGGCTAGTTTATTAAGTAAAAACTTTAATAGTAAATCCACCGTAGGTACACATTTTCCCCCGCTATTGCACAAAGAATAAAGAGTGGGCTACACACAGAGGGTGGCCAGTTAAAAAAAAAATAGCTGTATATCTGTCACGCACAACACAAGTTTATATTCCAGTGGAGAACTGCTTCAATGTTTGGCTGTGTCGTCTTAGTACAATGTCAATGTTACTGTGCTAGTAACAATGAAAATGTCTTGAATTGGGTCTGGCTTAAAAAAATAGACTATACAAAATGTATTTCATATTTTGATATAATCTAGATCTATTATTATGATACTGTTTTCTTTTTAAATTAAAATAAAAGTAAATAGATTAAGAATCATTTGCTTTCCAACATTATTACCACGCCCCCTTTTGAGAAGGAACAACGCAACTAGTACACCATTGGATTCATTTCCGGCATAGGTCACGTGACTTGCATCTCCTGGCGGGGTGGTGAAAACCCCATTACTTTTTGTGAACTGGTCTAGGCGCTGTCATTTTGGCCTTCAAAATTATATCTTTAAAGTTTCTCAGTATCTAGGAGATCAGGGAGGAGAGGTATATTTGTTATTATCATGGAGCCAGAATATGATGGATATATGGAAGAAGAAGAGGAGTGGGACAGGGAAGGATTACTCGACCCGGCATGGGAAAAGCAACAGAAAAAGGTTAGTTAACTTATATGTTTCGACTCTAAAAATTGTTCTACAATAGATCTGGATTCTTTCCTATTTAGACTAGATTTCTGGAGAACTCACGCTGAGTTTTGAAAAATTAGTTATTAAAATACGTAATATTTAATAAACTGACGTTGTTAATAATACCAAACGGCATAAACGTATGCGAATTGTAAACATTTTGTGGTAGTCGCCATTACCGCGAGTAGTTTCGTTTGCACACCTAATATGGATGAGGCTCTAAGAGGGGCGGGGCTAGCTTCAAGTATCTGTAAACAGCCTACTTTCGATTACAATATTATTATAGCTATATTGCTGCTATATCTACTTTAAATAATATTGTGTAGAGCTACTAAGCTATTTAAAAAAAAAACTTTTTTTTTTTTCTCTTTAGAATGTTTTAGTATTAGACCTAGATTTTTTTGAAACGTGTTTCTAGATCTAGAAAATCTAGAATAGTCTTGAATAGATTATTTTTGTAATCTAAAAAATCAAAATGTGTTTCTCCCCCCCCCCCCCTTTTTTTTGGAAGAAAAACGTGTTTTACCTCTCTACACTACTGCGGTGTAAGCCCAAATGTATTCTATATAGATATAAATTTATTTAACATATTTGGACTAGATTTAGAATTAGATCTATCAGTGCATTCTATGTCTATACATTCTTATTCTAGGTACCATCATTAATAAAAAAAATACATCTACTCTAATACTCAATAATGTGTAAATGTGTAATGTGTAGTCAACTGTTGTCAGTGTAGCTAGTAGTCTGTACTGTAGGTGTAGAGTTCCACTTATTTTTTATTTCTTATAATATGATAAAGGTCTAATCACTCTGATGTAATGCTACTAAACCAGATCTAATTATGTTAGAACTTTGGCACAATATAATCAGATGTTGACACATTAAAAAAAAAAACATTAGCTAGTAGGATCTTATTTTATAAGATGTCATGCTTTGTCACAAGTTTGTGTTGACTGGTATTTGAGGCTAAATTTAAATATGATTTTTGGTAGAATAATCTCTGTAGGTTCTTACTCCTAATTTGTACTTCTTAAATGTGTGAATGAAGGCATGCTGATTGTAGCCTGAGATTTATATTTTATATATGAATACTATATTTTCACTTTAAACATTAACACAGTCTATTAAGGAACGTTTAAAAGGGTTTCTTATATCAAGAAAGTCCCTACTTCATTCTCTATAGAATGTGCTATGATAAGAATGCATATTATGGATTCAAAGTGATCTGTGTCTATGTTTATTTTCAAACAAGTCTTTACATTTATGTTTATCAATAAAAAGAAAATTCCTTTAAATTCCATAAGATCTTTCAACATACTTTGCTTTTAAATAAAGGTAGCATTTTTACTTTATGATTCAACTCTATCCTTAACTAATATATATCATGATAAAAATATTTATAATGTTTGATTTAAATGTCAAAAGTTTGGTCATGATACCTTCACATAGCACTTTGTTAGTCTTTTAAATGACAACATTTATTGCACTGTTTCTTTCTATAATTATCACTTTGTTGTAAGAGTAATACTAATTCTTCCTAAAGTTGAGACTCAGTATTCTCAAAGAGTAGTGGTTAAAGTCATCATGAAGGGTATTAAATCAAGCATAGTCTTACTAATTACTAGATGGTGTTAGAGAATTCATTAATCATTTGTATTTTTTAATGATTCTACTTTGTATTAAATGTAAAAGCTAATTAATCGGAGGAGTTAAGAATGTGTAATTAAAACAATAATTTGAGAAGACCTTATTGCATTTTGTTATCCTTGAGATAACAGTAGGTATGAAAGTATTTCTAGTAGACCTGCTTACTTAGCAAAAGTGTAAGAACAGAATAGAAACGTTTTACACATGCAAGGGTAAGGCTGGTTCTGTGCCAGGTATTTAGTCTGAGAAAGCATAACTGATGACTGTGTAGTACACTGAAGGTTTAACACAAGCACACATATTACGTATGGACTGTGTGATCAAAGTATGCCAACGACACTGCTATATTAGCGGAATAATTAGAAAAACTATTTGTCTCTGTATATTACTGGAGAGATTTAGAAATCGTTAGAGCTGAGCCGCTGTGGGAGGGGGGTGTCTTTGCACACAGAACCGCTTACTTAGAGGTTATATTCAGCCTCAAAAGTAAACCATTCCCTTCCCCCGTGTACAACGTTCACAAGCCCTTCTCTTTTACCTGTGCCGGTTGACTACTAGACCTTGTACACTGTTGTTCATTGACAAGTTACAATACGCGGGGAGGGCAGTTATGTTCATAACTAAAGCTTACTTTGGGACGCGAAGAAAAAAAGGGGGAAGGTGGGGGCAAGTGCTCCGAATAATTTGTTTAAATAATAAAGATCTACAGCACCGTTTGCCCTGCCCAACATGCGTGGAATTCTTTCACTGATAAACATTTCTATGCGTAGGCTATTTTAATTCGATAGTAAAACTTTGTGTCTTTTCGAATGAAGTGTCCTAAATAGATGTGGTAGCGAGTTGAGCGTATTCCCAGAGTGCCCTAACGCTTCTTCCTCTCTGCACGTCCTTCTGGTGTGCTACCCTCTACACCGTTAGATCGCGAGCAGATAGTAGGGCAGGAGGAACGTCAGGTTCTTACGTGTTTACATGGCCTGGCCCCCGTGTACAGTTACTATTTTTACAATGTTAGGTTTTTGCCGCATGTGTGGTGTTTCCAGTAGGGGTGGGGTAACAGGGGATAGTCAAATTAATGTATTTTTTTAAATAGTAAGATTATAAAAAAAAAACAACTGACAGGTGTGTTGAATAGAAAACAAATGTAGGTTTTTTGTTAGTTTTTAGAATAAATACAACTAGGACGTAAGCTGACTTAATGACACTACACTGCACTATAGATCTATCAAATCTCTTTGTTGTTATTTGTAATAACACTCTCTGAATGTGTTGTTAGTTTACTTCCTTGTTTTACATCGAACCAGTCTTGGTGCTTACGTTTAAGCTGACCTAGTACGTTACTAGCCATAGATTGTATTGAGTGTATTAACTAGCACCTTATTGTTTCAACAATAGACCAATCGTTTACAGCTTAATCAGCTACGTTTGTTTTTCCTCCAAAATGACATAGAATCATTGTGGCAGCGTTGTCATCTCTATTAAGGTTCATATCGTGTTTAAAACATTGGGTTACAGTGTCATTAAGGGAAATGTTAAGACGATTCCTATCAAAGATAAGCTGGCCATGTCTATGTTTAGCCTCAACAGCTGATTCTTTTATCTGGCCTACCCTCCTAGCCTTCCATTAGCCACCGCCGACTCTTGAAATCATTTGGTGTAGCCTACGTACGTAATAATGGCATAGCAGTTGTATGAGTCACTGCATTTTATTTACGGAAACCCAGGTTGTGTAGAGAACAGGCATCCCTGTGTGTGACTCCGCTCCCAGCTCTGCTGTTACTTTGAATAAAACTAGGCTAAGCTTAATAACGTTTTAGGATCTTTCTACTTTGAAAGATAAAAAAAAAATTGAGAGATAAAAGTACAAGTGTTTAATGTGACATTTAAAAAAAATGCTTTTATTGCATGGTTTTGTATTGAAAACAAACATGTTTTGAAATGGTTTCGTGAAAAAAAACTGGTTAGATTTATTTAGTTACGAGGTTGTCATTCGCATTCGGTTTGTGCTTTGTAGTACATTGGCTATTTGTATTCATGTTTAAATAAACGTGCTCTCTAGAACTCTAGTTCAAATTCATTCATAAAATGTCGCTAGCTGGGACTGTTCTTCCACTCGTGGGACTGATTTGACCGGCGTAGAAATAAATACTTAAGGGATTTCCCAATGATATCACCAGAATTCCGATCCCCCGAGTGTCAATCGGAAATCAATACAAGTAGAAGTAGGCGTATACAAATGTCTCATACAATAACTTTTAGACCTCCGGGCCCTGAATTGAACTCTTAATGACAGCTTATCGATTACCAATTTGCCAATATTACTTTATTCATTGATTTATTTTATTACTTGTAATTCTTGATAAAAATGTTTAACATTCTGTATGTCTGTATGTTCTTTGAAATCAAATAATTGAATGGAGATGCATATTTATTTGAATCAACGCAGTATGTCAACGCATCATCTGGGTTCAAATGTATGTCAAGGTAATCGTTCGCACCCCTCGCTGACAACCATCACAAGTCTGGTTGATCTCTGGGGATTTATTAAGTGCAAAGATTCTCTTCTAGTCATTTTGCCGTAGCTCAGTGATTGTGTATACATTTTCACGGTCCACGAAATGTTCTAATCCTTTAACAGGAATTTACAAGAATGTTTTTCTTTCTTAATGACCATTAAAAAAACAACAACACTTCTTAAGAATACAAATAATAATAATATGTTTGGAATATTATCTTTATGCATTTTTCCCTCTAAAGTAGAAACTGTCTTCTGTCTGCACCATGTCCTAATTATCGAGGACTTATCTCATTTTGAACTGATATGCTGTTTACAAGCGACATTTTTTTTTGTTGCAATTGTTTTCATGAGAATGATCAGAAACGATTGTTTGAACATTTTGTTGTTATTTATTATAAGGCAATACTATTTAGTCTACCTTGGTGCACTGTGTTACTAGTTTACATGAGATGCTCTGAACAACTGAATATACAGCTTGAATTCAAGATCCTGGTACCGGTTTACACTCCACAGTCATAAGGTCTGGAGAGATATATCGCCAAAATTTAAGTGTGAAAAAAATGAATGGGTCACCTAATAAGAACCAGAATCATAAATTCTATTGTACAGGCTATGTGTAGATCTAGAGCCTGAATAAGCAGACATGAAATAAAGAAAAAAAAATGTGGCACTTAAAACAAAGAAACTTTTTTTTCTCTCTGTGTGTCGCCACCATTGCCTGTAATGTCCTTAGCTAGTGGTGACCATCGATTATTTTCTCCTCACCCTGCCACCTCTTTCTCTCTTTTTTATTTTCTAATTTTGTCTAAACCTCTTCCCGTCATACCCTTTCTCTGTTTGAACTCATTGAATAGAACCGAGGGAATAATTCCATCCCTGTGATAACATACGTCAAAATGGTCCAAACTGAGACAAAGTCAGCTTGGATCTGTCTGAATGTTGTAGTTATCCTAGCTAGTTTTTGTTGTTAATAAACAAACCAAGATAGTGTTTCACTTTTTGATTACCCTCCTGATTTTATTTTCCAGACATTCACAGCATGGTGCAATTCTCACTTACGAAAAACGGGCCCACAAAACCAAATAGAGAACATAGAGGAGGATTTTCGAAATGGACTCAAACTTATGTTATTGTTAGAAGTCATATCTGGGGAACATTTACCCAAACCAGATAGGGGCAAGATGCGTTTTCACAAGATAGCCAACGTCAACAAAGCTTTAGATTTTATCGCCTCCAAAGGCGTCAAATTGGTGTCTATAGGAGCCGAAGGTGAGTTTGTAGTGATTTGACAGGATACTTTATGAGTTTTGTCTGTTTTTATTGCTTCATTTTGAATACGTATTAGTGTTTGTCTTGTATCAAAGTTAAAAATAGTCCTGTCCGTATGTGGATGATGGTATGAGGCAGCTGGTCTAATTCTAGTTCACGTTAGCACCTAAATTGAAGGGATTTGAAACAATGTCCAGCTCATAATGTATGTTTGTCAAGATGTCAGTACATCAGCTGTCTTATTAGTAAGTGTAGATCTTTAGAATGCTCGCTGGTGTAGACCTACTCGCTCTCTATATAAGCTTATAATGGAAGAGTTACATCCACTTTGCTGCATGTTTGTCTTTTTTTTTTAATTAAAAAAAACAATTCATTTAAAAAGTAAATCATATGTATCATTGTATCACCACCCACCCACCCCTACACACACTGCAATCAAGTAGATCTATAGCTTACCTCTGGTGCTAAAAAAGAAAAGGTAATACATTTTGACTTCTTGTAATACATTTTGACTTCTTGTAATACATTTTGACTTCTTGTAATACATTTTGACTTCTTCACATCATTAATTATCTTCTTTGCATTGTGCATTAAAAGGTAATTTATTGTATTTGTTGAGATGGATGCATGGGCTGTTTGGATGTCAATTTAAGGTCAATGTTTGAAAAGAAGTTACGGTCATTTTTTGCTACGGACATATGTACACGCAATGTATTGACTTCTTCTTTTATGCTGGTGACATTGAAATCATCTGTCTGTGTGTATACTCTATGTGGTATTTTGTTCTTTCTGGTCAAACAATTAGGTAGACATTTTCATATCCGCGTTTCGAACCAATGACCTTGTGGTGTGTAGCTGTGCTCATGCCGCTTGAGGAGAGGACCCACCGGTTCATTCTGTTCACCCCTCTCCCTTACCGGTGACTGCAGCTGGCGCAGGTTTGCATGACCTATTTAGTAAAACGCAACAAATAGGTGTAGATTCTAGATAGTGCTTTGATAACATCCTCTTGGCGCCCCGCAAGACATTGTCCTCCAGGTGTTATCGTGATGTGTTGTATGGAGGAGTGTGTTGCTATAAGTAAATGTGCTGTACACAACACACTGATAGATTATCTACTTAAGTTACGCTTTGGCTATGAATATTTTGGGAATCGATGCCCTAGTTTTTTTTAACTTCTAATTCTACCTAAACTTTTGTTTGTTCTAACTGCCGATATGTGAGATACTATCTCCCTTTCCCTCCGCAATTAGAAGTGTGGCTTTTTTTTTTCCCTAGAGCCAGACCAGGGGTGGACTTTAACTATTTCTTTCTTTAATTATTTTCCTCGTTCCGATAATATTATTCATTTTTCTCATTTGTATTTCACTATCCTGTTCAGACTAAACGTCAATAACTTTTTTGTTAGTTATTTTTAAAAATTATATTTGGTATTGAATTATAAGAGAATGTATGCTCTTTGTACAAAACACAAACTAAAGTTTATAAATCCAAAAATGTATTTAGTTTAATGGGTTCAAATCAATGTTGTCATCGTCAATTGAGTTTAAAAAAAAACAATGAAAAAAATGAATCTTTTAATAATAATAATAATTTTAGGTTAAAGCGTAAATAATTATTATATTCAATAATTTCCTTTCAGGTTTTATTTTTAAAATCATATTGTCGTTGAGTTGCTGGCTGAGACCGAGACATTTGAATTTAACAAATCACTTTGTTTTCACCATTTAAACATGTCTTGAAGCGGTCTTCTGAACACTTGACATAACTTTCTCATGACTAACATTTGTTTTAATACATGGATACACAACAGCTGTTAGCAGCATCGATACAACACCAACATTGGTAATGGTTGACATGACTAAGTAGACACCTTGCTGTTGTTCTCTTTTCTAGGTGGTGTACACACAGCTTGGTGTTAGCAATACATGTGTTCTTGTTTCAAATACATTTCAAGTACCTGGAGGTTAGAGAGCTCAGGTTTTGTTCTAGAGATCTTTAGCTTGGCTTGTCACACACCAGAAGGGGGATGTCAACAGAAACACTAGCTGTTGTAGCTGTGACTTGAGCCCTGAATGTCATCTTTCTTTCGAACGTGAAATCTTCTTGTGACCTAGTTTCTTATGTGATGCAGCAATGCTTTCTTACATGATTGGGCTAGTCCCTTAGGTCGTTTCAAGTTTTTTTTTAGCAAAAAGCTCTCTCCTCAGAGATCGGTCACAGTTGAAATCCAGAGCCTCTTCCCTGTTAGTCCTTATGGAGTTGATGTCTTCTAAAAAGGTGCGACGCCATCTTAAACTGGGACTGCACTTTTCAACCTCCATGTTTTGTCCATGACACGTGTTTCGTCTTGTCCTTTGCACACTACACGGTTTTCGTAGTACAGAATAAAAACTGATTTTCCCGAGCCCTTGGCTGGTATCTTTCGCATTGGACATGTTGTTCCCGTGCCTTATCTATTTATTCCACTTTTTTTTTTTTGTGAGAAGAATTTGTAAACAAATGGCCACTTTGTGATTTGTTCATCTCTCATGTCCGTACGACTGAGAACCACGGCCTAATGTGAACGTTTCCCTTCCCGGGTTCGAACCCTGCCCGTTGCGCCCCCCCCCCCCCCGTCGTTCTAGGATGTAATTATCTTTAAAATCTATAGGAGCATCCGAAACATGTAAAATAAAACATGTCCCTCTTGCTCATACTTGAGTATGTATCATTATAATCTGAACCAATCATCTCAATAGTATGTTTTATACAAAATTAAACTATTATCAGCTGGTTCGAGAGTCTTGGTCAAAGATAGATGTTATTGTCATTCTCTCATTGCCCAGGGGAAATAAGCGCGTTAACATGGGGCAGACATGATTAAAATGGTAATGAGAGAACACTGTACGCCCCTAATTAAGCAGTTATTACCGTAGTTACCTGGTCATGCAGGAATGAAAAGATTTGAGATAAGCTATTGATACAGGTGATGATGTTAATAAATAGTTGATCCCAGCATTGAATTTCATTATTTTCTTTCACTCTATCTCCCAAGGCTTGCGAGGCGTATCATTAGTAACACGTTGGTGGCAAAGGTGGAAATAGCTTACTTTTGTAGAAACTACCTTTCTTTCAGCATTCTACCTACTTGGTGTACATGGTATATGGTGCTGTATCTTGTATTAGAATTTTGTTTTCTTTCCTCGACATTGAGAAACATTTTATTGCCCGAGAGCAAGTTTAGAAAATATTCATTGATTTGTCTGTAACATTTTTTGTTCACATTTTAAAACAATGTTGTGCATTACTGTAACCCATTTTAATCTCAAGTTGGTTGTAGAATGATACATTTTGAATAGTGTACGGCCAGCCATGTGTTACTTTTATTCAGAATTTGAATTGTATTGAACATTTATTTGTATTTATTATACAGACTGAGCATTGTTTCTTGAATCGAATAATCCAAGTAGCTGTCGTTGTTTCTAAATACTTAACATATACACACACACAAACATACACACACACAAACATACACACACACAAACCTCGGTAACTTGACATTGTCTTGAGCTTGAAAACAGTTGCACCGTAGCAATTGAGATAGAGAGCCTCTCCTTTAGGAACTGAACACACAAACACATACACTCATACACATTTGCACTTGTCAGTATCCAGTATTAAACTAGACAATGAAACAAATAGTCTGTAGGTTTCAACGTTGCCACTTCAAAGTGAATCAGATGCTTGAAATAACAAGCCGACAAGCCAACTGTGTAATGGGGTCAGCGTGTACAACACATGTGTTGTTTATGTGTACATTAGTAGTTTTGGAAATGGTTGTAACTGTAGCCCACTCTAAGGTGCAACTGGTCCAACCAGTTGGTTGGTAGCTAATCTAGGGGCAGGACAACAACTTACAGTTCTCCTGTTGTGTATACAACTGGTGCAGAGATCCCACCACCAACCAAGTGTCTTGCTGACTCCCTTGTTTCCTTCTTACAGAGGACACATCGCGCTTCACAGGCCTTAATGCATCTGTTTGTACACGTGCCTGTCTCTTGGAGCACCTTTCCAGGGGACGCATAGATCTGTGTCACATTTGTAAACCCTACCCGCTTGTCTGAACATCCGCAGTCTGTCACAAAATAAGGGAGTAGTTTATTAGTTGTTTCTTTTCCCCTGCTTTCCCGCTCTCTATTTTTATATCGTCTTATTGTGCTGTTTTCTGTAGTTCTCGTTCTTGACCTTTTCCATTCTTGGTATTACTTGGCTGGTTTTATTACCCATTCGACTGGAGTTCTGAACAATCAACAAATAAAATAGTTCAAATACAGTTTAAAAGAACAAAGCTAATATAAATTCATTGTTCATTGTACAAACTAGTCTGGATCAGTCATGTAGTTTACATGTATGATCGACCTAGACATAAATCTGTGCGATAGAACTATTTTCACCAATTGTTTTTGTTTAGCTTTTCGATTTCTCAATGCGCTATGATCCTATCACATGTCTGGACCAGTTGTGAAAGGGGGAGGGAAGAAGGGGGTAGCTTTGTGAATGTTAACATAATCGTTTTTTAAATGCATATAAAAGTTCAGTCAGGGATCAAGATTCCTCAAGGGGACTAATTCATTTTATACCAACCCATCTGTCAAGTACAATTTCTTTTCCTATTCAAGATACCAAACAAAATAATTAATTACCAATAGTTAATTGGTTAATTTTGTTTGCATACACGTCATATACTTACTAGCATTCCCCACCGGCTACGCTATTTATTGTTTATGGACCCTCCCTTTTTTTTTTCTTAAAGAATGAAAATATACATGCCTACATCAAAACAATCCCACCCCAAATACATTCCTTGGGCCAGCGAATTACATTGAATCGGACCGGACCGTAAATTCAAGTATCACTTTCTACTCAGACCCCCCCCCCCTCCACCTTCCCCCCCCCCCCCCCCCCCAAAAAAAAATAATTCCCCACCTTAACAAAGTAGTATTTACACTGTCTGACTATTCTTCTGCTTTCTTTAATCGAAATATTTGATAGGCTCTATCTCTTTTTTTATTGGTAAATATCTTTTTTGATAAAGGCTACCTAATAACAGCTTAGATTTTCCTTTTTTTTTTTTTGTCCTCATCAAGTAGAAGAATTAGTGATAGGTGAATGAATGAGTGTGTCTGGGCTTTCACGTGTGTGAATATATATATATATATATATATATATATATATATATATATATATATATATATATATATATATATATATATATAGTGTGTGATACACACGTAAAAGCCCAGACACACTCATATATATATATATACATATATATATATATATATCTATATCGCTACTGATAGCTATATAACAGTTACCTGATGCAGGAATTTCGACTACATTGAAAGACCTGTTGACTCCACGAAGTATATGTGAAGCGGTGGTCATGGTTAGGAAACGAAAGGCAATAAAAAGGGACAAAATCAAAACAAAGCTACAAAAAAAAAATGCAACTATTTTAATGACAACAGATATTGACGTGTGTAAAAAATACTCATATAAATGTAGTCATATAGAATGTAAAGAGAAAGATTACTTGTTCTCCACCCACCCACCCCCTTTTTTTTTTTTTGAGCCATGCTCTCTTTCGCCGCGAAGATTACGTGGGGTAACTCTATTCCGACTTGCAGAAAAAAAAGTTTTACATTCCAAGACTTTTTCCTGGTGTCCCGCATGGTTGGGCGACGAAGAGAAACATTTATATAGATATTAGGTTACACTGAATTGTTAGCCCTATTTTTCGCATTACCCGTTCAGTATCTGATTCTATTTGAAGTCTTCGTTGGATCGCCCAATACTAAAATACTAACCTATGTGTAGTCTACTATCCAACTATTCCACTACGCTGTGGGTACTGTAAATAAATAATTACTTAACTGCCCTATTGCAATCAAGCTGAAAGTAGATTTGTCTCAATGTTGACCTATTAATGTATTATTCAGAGCAAATAAAACACACACACACACACACATAGACGTACTTTCCACTGCATTATTACTCCGTGATCCTGACTTGTTGATAGGACTAGACTGTAGGACATTTGTCTATCATCAACCTTGAAGAGAATGGAAGTAAATCTAGACATAGCTTTTGCTTTTTTTGCGTCTATAGGATATGTCAAGTGCGTCTTTCTAATGACTAGTGCGCTCATAGACTGGCTGTAAACAGAATGTCCTTTTATGGCCATAATGAAACACTATGCGGGAGTGTATGGGGCTGGGGGGGATGTTGTATTTTGAAGAGATACTTCATTCTACACACTCCTTGTCCTATTATGTTCCTATTTAAAGCTTTCTGCTACTGACAGTATTGTGCTTTGTTCGCCGACCTGGTAGCTTTTGTACATCACTAGGTGAGAAGGTTCTGCACTTGCCTCATTAAGCAACACGTCATTTTACTGTACCTTTTTTTATTATTATTCAGTCGTCAGGGGCGGCGTGTAAAGAAAGAATTTCCCCTTTAGGGCCACGGTCCTCCCTTACACTTGATCCTCACAGGTTAAGTTTGTACGAACTGGAACAACTCCGCGATGCTTCTCAACTTTAATGATGGTGGATCGGTGTCCAGTGGTGGTCTACGAACTGGACAGTGTCTAAGTGTTTGAAGAACTGAGAAGCGCTTCTCAAATACGTTTTGGATTACCGATTTCCCTGTCTACCCCCTTCAATTTCACATTCTGATGTATACTCATTGATGAAAGTGAAGCAAAGCCTGAAACGTCTTATAAAAGTTCAACGTGTTGGTGAATAAAACTCTTCTCGTTGGTATGAAGCATCACGTGATGTCGTGGGACATGACAAACATTTTTAGCGACTTTCTTCGGCAATTTCCTTCGTTTCTTTCTGGCTCTAATAGCTGTGAGATCTATACACAAGTGTTATAACCTTGGCTCTGATCAAATATAGTAGAAAGTTGATTGTGAGCCACCCTCATTATTTAGGTCATTAAGAAATTGGTGTGTGTGTGTGGGGGGGGGGGTACATTTGTTTCGACTTCGCTTTGAAGAAGTTGTCTGTTCATACACCATGATTTCCAGATTTGTGTCTGCCATAAAGCTTGCCAAGTCTTTGTTACTCTTTATCAGCGCTTCTTCCCACACGTGGTCTGAAGCTAGTGATTGTTTTGATCTCTGATACCCGCTGTCCCTAAACAAAGGAACTACTACATAATTACATTAAATAAATAGTTAATGAATAAGTGCACAGCATGATACATCTACATTCCACATGACCGCCAACATGCTTGACACGTTTATTTTGTTGGAGTCGAGGGTGTCTTCTTATAAAAGTTGTACAGTTCTTTAAAGCTTATGTTCACCATTCAGTTAGTTCTAGTAGTTTATAATGAAATGCCCTTGGAGTTGAAGTAGAAGTCTTTATTCTCAGGGCCTGCCTCATGTACCGACTAGCATGAGCCTTTTATTGATGGAATGAATGACGGCTATAATTGTCAACTAGATTTGTGCATCAGAGAACACCAGAAGAGAGGGGCGCATTGATTAACTCTTCCTAGTCCAGGTCGTTGCAAGATGATTGACTTTGTACTCCGGGGTGTAGCACGTTCTAACAGTGTCACGTGGTATTACGCTGGAACTGGACTACTGGGCTAACTGGGCGACCCAAGAAACAACTACATGTCACAACTCTTTAATCCCATTCTACTGCACATGCATAGTGGATGACGTAATTATTTATCATAAAGAGGGCAGCACGCTCACAGAGACGTGTGCGTGACGCAATTTCCCCCCCCCCCCCCAAATCATCTCAGGTCGTGACCCCCTACCCCCCACCTGGAAAAAAAAGTGAAAATAGGTCTGGTAAAAAAATGGAATCACAAGTGTGGATACAAGTTTGAATCAATGTACATGTTAGTCACTTCTTGAACACGGTGTAATAGTAGACACGATATTCTAACACATCGACAGAAATATTCTACCCCCTTCCTCCACGTTTTTTTTTCCTCGCTTATAAAAAAACAACAACTATTGGCTGTAAAACTGCCAAAACAGCAACTTGTACACTCTAGAGCTCTTCTTTACCGCAAGGTAAAAGGTCGCCCCCCCCCCTCCCCCGGTATAACAACCTTTCCTCCCACCTCACGCTGCACCGTGCTGGGGCTCAGGTAGACGAGTCTAGAGGTGCATACAATCTCCTTGTCCCCCACGTGAAGTGTGCGATGTTTAGATTTGCCAATAGTGTGAGATAAATAGAAGGCTACTGTCTGGTGAGAGAGGTCTACCTAGCTAAACCACTGTTCAGACAACCCAGGCAGAACAAAATCTTGCTGTTTCACTCACGCATTCATAACACGACTGTATCGCCATGGACTTAGTTTCTGTCCACACAGCTCTTTCGTCGCAATCCCTTACTGACTGCTTGGCGGTAGATATGCTGCTATGAGGCGTCTTCCTATGTGCCAGCAAATAGTTTCCCCTTAGTCAAAGAGTAAGAGTAATGTGGCCTCAGGGCATTCTCTTTACAATAAAATCCTTGGCAAAGCCAGTTTAATAGCAAGTAGGCTACACTGTCAGTGAAAGTGAGACTTAAAAAGCGCCATATTCAGGATCATAACACATATGCACACATACACACTTAGCATACAGATACACACATAGCAAGCACACTTGTGTGTAGTTGGCTCGTCCAAACAGCTAGAGATCTAAGTCACTTGTGATGATCAGTTTACATTCTGTTTAATTAAATTAGACAACTTTCTAAGGCACTGTTCTGTAGTGCGCGTGCTAATAGGCATTCAGACATTCTTCACTCTGCTGCAGAGTTCCATGACCTGAAACCTGTCCAGGGGAAGGATGCAGAGGAATGATTGGAAAGGGGGAGTAAGAAGGGTATCTTGGATTACTCAGTCTTTCAATATAGCTTAAAGGTTATCTAACTTGCATGATTTGTTTGATGGGTAACTTGAAAATAAACTTGAGATTGAAGAGAGTTACAATATTCTGGGTGTTGGTTTCTTTCCAAAGATCAGCTAATAAAGTCATCAGAACTGTGCCCTTTATTTTCAAGTAGACTTTTTTGTTACTAATTGCACAAATTATTAAATCTCATTACTACTAACTTAGCATTAAGAAAAGCCTTTGTTCACATTGTTCTCAATAATATAATATTTTCCATGGAAATATTTGTATTTTTGCTGTAAACAAATTGCTGTGTGGTAGCATTCAGGCTCTTATTTAAACTATGCATTATATTACATTATCTTTTTCTTACTTACAAGTAAAGTAAAGTTCCTATATCAAAGCTTGCTGTCTATAGGGCAGATAATGTAAAGGGCAACTGTTACTGTGGCCCATGGTAAAAGAGGGTGTCATGCAGCCAGCACAATGACCAACTGCCTTTACTTTTCCCTAACTAATGTCACGTACCCATTAGAAATGGGTGGATTCAGAGGTGCCCTTAAGATTCTGAAATGCAAAATCCCTGTCTTCACTGAGATTCGAACCTAGAATCCCCCTGTTTGGAAGTGAAGCGCTTTACCACCATGCCTTCACTCACTTACAAACTTGTCATAAATCTTGTGACAACTTTGTTAAAACATTTACAAGTATTTTCCACTTCTCACCAACTTTTGTTTTGTCTTTGATTTTTGATAATTGTTTTATTTCTTGTCATACAGTTTGATATATTTTTGTTCTCCAGAAATTGTGGATGGCAATGTGAAAATGACATTAGGTATGATCTGGACAATTATCCTCCGGTTTGCTATTCAAGACATTACTGTAGAAGGTACAACCATTTTATTAAAGGCTTGATCTGTCCATGAGTTTGAAAACTACATTATCTATTTTGTCTTGATCTTTTTGTTTGGGCTATATTGACAAATGACTTTTCTGACCTACAGAATTAACAGCCAAAGAAGGCCTCTTGTTATGGTGCCAGAGGAAAACAGCTCCTTATAAGAATGTTAATGTACAGAACTTTCACCTCAGGTATAATTTCTTTAGAGAATTACTTTCCTTTGTTGTTACTTAGCATTAGGCTTGATGGAACAAGGGGAAACTATTCACATACTTTTGATAAACTGTAGTCAAGGGAAGGACATTAAACTATGAAATATTACAAGATACATAAGATTCTGTTTAAACTTTTATAGCAATGGTGTAATTGAACATAAAATTAGATTTGTTGCTTTTTGTATGCTGCCATTATTCATCTAAACTTTTGAATTAGGTGTAAGGAGAAGACAGAAGCTTAGAGAAATATATTGTAGAATTGATCTTGTCAGATAGGCAGCTTAGTGTTGACGTCTAGCTCTTCATATTTTTGTTTTAATTGACTCAAGGTGATTACTTTATTTATGTCTGAATGCTTTCAAAAGGTTTAATTACTTCTTTTATAGAGGTAAAAACACTGAACCTCCATTGATCCTGTCATCCCATGTCTTGCTATTTATTAATAAAACTTAGACCAAGGGGAGGAGGTGGGAAACATACAGGTAAAGGTTAGAATTTCTCATGTGAAATGTTTTTGAGAGGAATGTTTTGAAGTCTGCTCCTGTATAACCTCTGGCTACATAGATATAGCTTTAGACACTTTTTTTTCCCTCCTGGTTTCTCTCTAAAGAAAGTTAGAATTTTACAATGAGCACCCAAGAGAAATAAAATAATGCTGGTAGAAATAGGATACACATCCCTTAACTACACATGTGAAATTTTTTTTTTTTTAAATATTGTTTGGTAAGCTGTGATTAGTTTGACTGCCGTCAAGTAGTTATCAGTGAACTTAAAAGATTGTGTGACAATAGCTTCTATGTTGAAGTGTTAGTGTGTCATTCAACTCTGATCAATGTGCTGAGTAGCTAGAAATAAAGGAAGACAATTTAAATGTAGACATTTTCTGTTGGGTGCCCTTGGGTAGGTGATATGAGCACTACAGGAGTAGTCCTTCCTGCTCTGAACCTAATCGGATCTCAGGAGGACTGATGGTACCATGCACAATTTTTTGCCAGCAATGACCTTGAAAGTCCTGACAATTGTTCACTTTTTTTAAGATGAGGAAAAAATTGACTGCACACACCAGAACACATACAATGCAAATAAATCACACACAAACACAAATAAACTTAATATGTTCTACCTTTTTCCATGTCAAATAAACTTAATATGTTATACCTTTTTCCATGTCACAAGTTCGCTTGGAAATCTCTTTGTATCTTCTTTATTTGAGTATATTTGAAAAACCAGGTCTCCTAAGTGGAAAAGAAAGCTTGTTTAAAAAAAGAATTACGCCAAAAGTATAAGTAATAACATTGAATGTCCATACTATTTGATCCTAATATTGTATGCCACCATTTCAGCTGGAAAGATGGTTTAGCCTTCTGTGCTTTGATCCATCGCCACCGCCCTGACCTCCTAGACTACTACAAGCTCTCTAGGGTAAACACAGTCCAACAACATTTTGCAGAATGTGCTCCCCCTAGTTAGCTTGCCTGTTTTTTTTTGTTTTTTGTTTTTTTAAATTTAGAAATATATTTTTACATCACACTGGTCTTGATTTTTTAACAAAATTTCTATTTAAAATCTTAGATCACTTCTCATATGTTCTTGCTACAGGCTAGCTTATTTTTTTAATAGTCAAACTTTTCTAAATAGGTATTTCTTGCTAATTGAATAATATAGCCATTAAATGAGACTTTGGTGTAGAAGTAAAACTTGAATATGCCACTAAGATTCAGCTGCTACAACTTGTGCACCACATTACTTGTTTTTGTTCTTAGAAATACATAAGCTGTTTGTTACAGATAACAGAGTAGCCCAGCAGTAATGTGTTACATTTCATTGTGAAATCCTTTGATTTAGCTTTGTAAGAGTAATTATTTTAGTAAAAGTCAACCAATACTATTTACTATTTTACATAATTTTTGGTTCCTTTAAAGTAAACAATAAAACAATATATTTTGAACAAATGAATGGGGCTTACTGTAATTTTGACTTATATTTCCCTTAATTTGAAAAGAAAATGTAAATGAATATAAACATCAGCATAGCTTTTTTTTTTCATGGGCTACCAAACAGTTAGTTATATTGAACTATTCAGAGAGTTTGTTCATAATGCGAGAATATCCCATTAGTCTAAGAACAGCATGTTGAGTGTACACTTTTCTTTCACATCAGGAGAAACTTTTTTTTTTTTTGCTTTGTAGTAAATAGCATGGAGAGAGACTTTGAAACAAACAACTCATCTTTTATTTTATAGCATTGAGTTCTGTTGTACTAATGAATGAAGATGTTCTTGTTTCAGGCTGATCATGATGTTTTGATCTTGAAATGTTACATACAAATTGTAAATACAACATAGTGACTTTGGATCAAAGATAAATGTGAATAAATGTATCCAGTGGCACATAAAGCCACACACAGTTCAGACATTAAAATCTGAATGCCTTTGAAAATGTGATTGATAAAACCCAATAAAGAAATATGTGACATTTCATTTAATGTTGAGCACAACTGCCATCTTTACATAAAACTAGTTAAGTATTAATTGCTAACAAGAAGACAAATATCAATCATCTATTAAATCTCATGAAACTTCCTTGTTCTGATTCAGTTGTACTCAACAGTTTTCTGGCCAAATGCTACAACAGCATTATTGTTTTCAAATCATGTTTCTTTCACTAAACATCTGTTTGGCTTTTCTGTTGCATGGTTTGCGCTTGATGTCTTCCTCAGTTTTAAAGATGGTCTCGCTTTCTGTGCACTCATACACAGGCATCGGCCTGATCTTCTAGAGTACAATAATTTGTCAAAGGTAAAATCAATTTTACAGGTTTCCCGGAACCTACAGAAATGAATGTTTAGAAATACAAAGTACAATTACATTATCCTTATAACACCTATTATTAGTTAACAGCATTTTTTTCTCCCTAAAGTCTTACATTTAAAGACTAATTGCTTTGTAGATATTGCTTCTTTTTTCTCACTATGCTAATATTTTCCACAAAGCCACTGTGGGTATCAAAGTTGTTGTTTTTTTCTTCTTTGTGAGATGCCTAGACTAGAGAGACCACTTTTATTTTTTAAAGTTTGCTCATACATCTATAGAAATGTAGTTTTAAGTTAATAATGTTATAATAAAGGTTTGTCCTACTAATTATTTTTTAATACTTGGCCTTAAAGGGTGCTTAACATCTTTTCTTTCCTGATATAGAGAAATGCTATTGAAATGACCCCCTCAAAGACTCACACAAACACTCACTTTTTTTCTTTCTTTTTTTTTTAAAACTCCCATATGAAAATTAGAGAATAGTTCATTATTTCACACAGCTATGGAGACCTCGCTTTTGACCTTTATATTTTGCCATGTCCAATATTTACAGTTACTTGTTCGGAATTTTTATTTATTAGAAAAAAGAGAAAGTAGGATTACAAAAATGAGTATTTAGACTGCTATCAACTTTTTTTTTTTTTTAGCAGTCTGGTTCTGTACACAATAAATTGTTCCTTTTTATTCTATTTAGATATATCTGTGGCTAGGAAGATCTGCTAACATGACCATCTTCTGAAGATGTTTATTAAAAATAAGTTAAAACTATATAAACTTGAAAACAAAATTTCCTAACTGCAAAATATACTCCTAATGAGTTTAGAAATATTGTCTCTATATGTTTATTTAACAACTGTCAGATGTATCTTACGATATAAATTAATTACTTTCCCTCAAAAGAGAAGCTAATTATGTCATATGAGGTATAGAAAATTTGAATGTAAATAAATCTGCTGGCTTTAGTGGGTTTTTTTGTGTGTTTTTTTTTTCAATTAGTGAAACAAGTGGCTTTATGGAAAATCTTTTAGTATTATATTTTATTAAAATAGAATAATTAGTTTGGAATTATTTTTTTCCTTACAGTAATTTGTTCTCTAAATTTGATTTTTATAGATTATAATTACTTAGCAAAATTTATTGAAAATGATTTGCAACTTTTAAATAAAGTTGAAATAGATTTGTTTAGACAACATATCTTATTGAGGTTATATTCCTATTGTTTATTTCTTCCTTTTTTCTATTCAGGAAAATCCACTGGAGAACTTAAACACTGCCTTTGACATTGCTGAAAAACATTTAGATATTCCCAGGATGTTGGACCCTGAAGGTAAATATTGACTTAGGGTAGACTTAAAAAAAAAGTTCCACTTTTAATTGCCATTTTGTAAAGACCAAGACTAATAGTTCAGAAATTATTGCTGAAATAGTTATCTTCTTGCTAATTTGTATTAATGAACTAGAATATTTTGACACTGAGTTGTTATTTTTTTCAAACAATTCAAAGTGGTGCATGCTAATGTCTTTAATATATATATATATATATATACTAGACATATGTTACCTGCGACCCGCAGGTCTTTATTTGCGCATTACTTTCGATATAGTCACTGAGAGTGTTTTGTAAACAATTAAACGAAATAATAATGTAATAAGTAAAGCGAATGTGTCAATGTAAAAATATTGTGAATGAAGCTATCAAATCAAAATAGCTAATAGGCTTAAATCCATTTTTTTTTCAAATTAAAACATTTGCTTGTAGACCTACATATATTTGATTAAAATTTGAGATGAATAGACTAAATTTTGTATGTTCATGTGTATAAAGTAGATCTTGATGTAGACATAGATCTAAATCTACACTAATCTAGAGTAAAAAATTGGCTTTTATAGAGTTCATTCAGTGCTGCGCATGAATGAATAAAGGCCTATCTCAACACGGCTACGCAGCTTTAGCGAACAGCGAACGAATGTATTAAAAATGCTTTAGAAAAACAAATTTGAATGTTAATTTGATTAAAATATGAAATGAATGGACAATAATTAGTATGTTTATGTGTTAGAGCATAAAACTATCTTTGAAATGAAAGAATGTAGAATGTTTGTCAGGAAATCTGTAGTCACAGATATAAGGAACTAATTTATGTAAAAAATGCTTTTGAAACACAAAATTGAAGGTTAATTTTATTATATAATGAAATCAATGGATCTTCTTTTGTATTTTCATGTGTCAAAGTAAAAAACTATCTGCGCAAAGTGTATTTCTTAAAATTAGATCTAGGTCTAAATCCTTTCTATCTTTTCTCATGTCAACATTGTAGACATGGCCTAGATCCATAAAATACTATAGCTGTAATAGAGTCGGACAACTTTATTTTTTTTGAGGGTCTTAAGTTTGTTTTAGGGCTACAATACATACACTACGGTCTAAGTTGGTACCCAAGGAACATTCCTGCCTAGTTTTATCAAGATTGGTCAAGCGGTTTTGATGTCTATAAGTAACATACATACATACATACATCTCACATTCTACTTTATAATATAGATATATATATATATATACTAGACATGTGTTACCCGCGACCCGCGGGTCTTTATTTGCGCATTACTGTCGATATAGTCACTGAGAGTGTTTTTTAAACAATTAAACGAAATAATAATGTAATAAGTAAAGCGAATGTGTCAATGTAAAAATAGTGTGAATGAAGCTATCAAATCAGAATAGCTAATAGGCTTAAATCCATTTGTTCAAATTAAACATTTGCTTGTAGGCCTACAAAGATTTGATTAAAATTTGAGATGAATAGACTAAATTTCGTATGTTCGTGTGTTACAGTCTAAAGTAGATCTTGAGGTAGACATAGATCTAAATCTACACTAATCTAGAGTTAAAAATTTGCTTTTATAGAGTTCATTCTGTGTTGCGCATGCGTGACCTTTTATCATGAATGAATATAGGCCTTTCTCAACACGGCTACGCAGCTTTATTTAGCGAACAGTGAACGAATGTATTAAAAATGCTTTAGAAAAACAAATTTGAATGTTAATTTGATTAAAATATGAAATGAATGGACAATAATTAGTATGTTTATGTGTTAGAGCATAAAACTATCTTTGCGAAAAGAAGTTTTATCATCTTAGAGTTCAATAAGAGTTTTAGACCTAGGCCTAGGAATAGACTCAGTTGAGAGATGTGTTAATCACTGTTAATATGTAACCATTTGGTAATGTCTAATGAAAGGATGCGGCCTGCGGTTCTAAGTTTGTGTTTACTAATCTAGTGGATTGGATTTAGATGTATGTTAAACTTAACTAATGATCCTTTCAAGTTTTTTCTCTTTCGCTACGAAAATAAAATTTGGTTTGCAAAAATGGGTTTACCCGAAGTCGATACATTCTTATCTATTAAAAACGAAAAGAGCAATAACTTTGTTAAATGAATGGGATTATAAAGTACCAATTAAACGAAATAATTTTTAGTACGCAATTCATGAATGAATATAGATCTAGGCCTTTAACTCGGCTCGCAGCTTTCGTAAACGAATGTAGCTTTAGAAAACCAAATTTGAATGTTTATTTGATCAAAATATGAAATGAATGGACTTTAATTAATATGTTCATGTGTTAATGTATAAAACTATCTGTGCAAAGAGAAGTTTTATCATCTTAGAGTTGAATTAGAGTTTTAGATCTAGGGATGGGATTATAAAGTAAACAATTAAACGAATTAATATTTAGTACGCGATTCATTACGGTACTGTCTAATAAAAGAATGTTCGTCAGGAAATCTGTAGTCACAGATATCAGGAACTAATTTATGTAAAAAATGCTTTTGAAACACAAAATGAAGGTTAATTTTATTATATAATGAAATCAATGGATCTTCTTTTGTATTTTCATGTGTCAAAGTAAAAAACTATCTGCGCAAAGTGTATTTCTTAAAATTAGATCTAGGTCTAAATCCTTTCTATCTTTTCTCATGTCAACATTGTAGACATGGCCTAGATCCATAAAATACTATAGCTGTAATAGAGTCGGACAACTTTATTTTTTTTGAGGGTCTTAAGTTTGTTTTAGGGCTACAATACATACACTACGGTCTAAGTTGGTACCCAAGGAACATTCCTGCCTAGTTTTATCAAGATTGGTCAAGCGGTTTTGATGTCTATAAGTAACATACATCCATACATACACCACACATTCTACTTTATAATATACTAGACATATGTTACCCGCGACCGCGGGTCTTTATTTGCGCATTACTTTCGATATAGTCACTGAGAGTGTTTTGTAAACAATTAAACGAAATAATAATGTAATAAGTAAAGCGAATGTGTCAATGTAAAAATAGTGTGAATGAAGCTATCAAATCAAAATAGCTAATAGGCTTAAATCCATTTTTTTTTCAAATTAAAACATTTGCTTGTAGGCCCACATATATTTGATTAAAATAAAATTTGAGATGAATAGACTTAAGTTTGTATGTTCATGTGTATAAAGTATAAAGTAGATCTTGAGGTAGACATAGATCTAAATCTACACTAATCTAGAGTTAAAAATTGGCTCTTATAGAGTTCATTCTGTGCTGCGCAAGCGTGACCTTTTTTCATGAATGAATATAGGCCTATCTCAACACGGCTACGCAGCTTTAACGAACAGCGAACGAATGTATTAAAAATGCTTTAGAAAAACAAATTTGAATTAATTTGATTAAAATATGAAATGAATGGACAATAATTAGTATGTTTATGTGTTAAACCATAAAACTATCTTTGCGAAAAGAAGTTTTATCATCTTAGAGTCCAATAAGAGTTTTAGACCTAGGCCTAGGAATAGACTCGGTAGAGAGATGTGTTAATGTGTAACCATTTGGTAATGTCTAATGAAATAATGTTCGCCAGGAAATCTGTAGTCACAGATATCAGGAACTAATTTATGTAAAAAAATGCTTTTGGATAATATAGTGGATTGGATTTAGATGTATGTTAAACGTAGCTAATGATCCTTTCAGGTTATTTCTCTTTCGCTACGAAAATAAAATTAGTTTTGCGAAAATGGGTTTACCCGAAGTCGATACATTCTTATCTATTAAAAACTAAAAGAGCGATAGCTTTGTTAAATGAATGGGATTATAAAGTGAACAATTAAACGAAATAATGTTTAGTACGCGATTCATGAATGAATATAGATCTAGGCCTATCTCAACTCGGCTTCGCAGCTTTCGTAAATGAATGTAGCTTTAGAAAACCAAATTTAAATGTTTATTTGATCAAAATATGAAATGAATGGACTTTAATTAATATGTTTATGTGTTAAAGTATAAAACTATCTGTGCGAAGAGAAGTTTTATCATCTTAGAGTTGAATTAGAGTTTTAGATCTAGCGATGGGATTATAAAGTAAACAATTAAACGAATTAATATTTAGTACGCGATTCATTACGGTATTGTCCAATGAAAGAATGTTCGTCAGGAAATCTGTAATCACAGATATAAGGAACTAATTAATGTAAAAAATGCTTTTGAAACACAAAATTGAAGGTTAATTTTATTATATAATGAAATCAATTGATCTTCTTTTGTATTTTCATGTGTCAAAGTAAAAAACTATCTGCGCAAAGTGTATTTCTTAAAATTAGATCTAGGTCTAAATCCTTTCGATCTTTTCTCATGTCAACATTGTTAACCATGGCCTAGATCCATAAAATACTATAGCTGTAATAGAGTCCTTTATTTTTTTTGAGGGTCTTAAGTTTGTTTTAGGGCTACAATACATACACTACGGTCTAAGTTAGTACCCAAGGAACATTCCTGCCTAGTTTTATCAAGATTGGTCAAGCGGTTTTGATGTCTATAAGTAACATACATACATACATACACTTCACATTCTACTTTATAATATATATATATATATATATATATATATATATATAGCTTATATATTAATATATATATATGTATATAGCTTATATATATTATATATATTTATAAATTTTATATAGTGCTACTTTCATGCTTATAGCATGCTCAGAGTGCTATGGTCCAATCTCATGTGTGAACCAGTGGGGGGAAGGGGTATCTGGGAAAAGGTTTTCCGTGCTGCATTTAGGCACTCAGTAAACACAACTCTGCTCGAGTCGTGTGTCAAACTTCGAGTCCCCTTCATAGGTAGCCAAGCCAATCCAAGTTCAAGCGTACTTGGCCTCTCGACCACGCTTCTCACAAATGTAAACTATAAGTAAATAGATGATTTGTTTGATTGTTGAGATCATGGGGGGTGATGCAGTGCTAATTGTTTATAAATAATTCTGTAAATATATCCTGGTATAATTTTAGTGATACATAGGCGACTGCTTAAATATATTTACCAATGAAAGTGAAGCATACAAAAAATGAGACAGGGTGTATCTAAAATGCTAAAGAAAAAAGAATCGAATGTGAATTTATAAAAACTATGTTAAATAGTTAAAATACTTAATAATGAACTTAAAATTTTTTTTTAAACTCTAAGTAGAATACAGTGCCTCATTCTAATCAGCCGAAAAATGGAGAACTTATTTTGTATCTAGCACTCAGCGCTGGTTACCGTGTTGTGTTTGTAGGGCTGCAACAGATTTCTGGTTTGGCTCATGGATTATGATATAAAAACAAGTTAGGGTGAGACCATTCATTATAGAAGGCCTGAACACTGACCTGCATCATCACAACCTGAGGGCAGTTTAGTCACAAGTCTGTATGACATGGCTATTAGTCTAAACTGCCCTCAGGTTGTCACATTGCAGTTCAGTGTTCAGGCCTTCTATAATGATTGATCTCGGTTAGAGACCGTAAGGATGGTGTATGGTTTACACCATGTTCTCCATAGAATGCTAAGGGATTCTTGCTTTAAACTTCACAAAGATTGGTCAAACGATTTTGTTTTCTGTTGAAATAAGTAGAAAATCTAGCGCTTCATATAGTCTGACATCTCTAATTCCTAGTTATATTAGATCTATCAGGATGAAACTAATGGTCTTGGCCTGTGAGTGAATGGCCAGAATGTTTGTTATATAAATGTGTTGAGGTAGTTTAAATAAGATTGATGCTTGTCAATTTAAATACATTGCATTTTTTCTCTTGTTTTAAGATATGGTGAACTCAGCGAAGCCAGATGAGAGATCAGTTATGGCTTATGTGTCTTCCTATTACCATGCTTTCTCTGGTGCTCAGCAGGTAAACAAGCTTTCATATAAATTGTTAAAATATGCCATGAGAATCAAAATCAAATAGATGATATTTAAAACACTTTTGTATCCCAAGAGAAAACCTTTGTAAAATTTAGTGTTGCTTTGTAATTTATAGCCAAAATAAACTGAATAGTAAAAATTGTTTCTGTCAGTTGGCTCATACTGAATAAAGTTAATGATCAATTATTGGTTGATCAAAAAAGCTGTTATAATTGTATTTAAAATATTTATTTTAGTTCTTACACAGCATTTTTTAAGTTTAATGTTATATTTTTAAAAACATTTTAATGGCATGACTCATTTCTTGTGTATCTTAGGCTGAGACTGCTGCCAACAGAATCTGCAAAGTGTTGAAAGTGAATCAGGAGAATGAGAGATTGATGGAGGAATATGAAAGACTTGCTAGTGATGTAAGTAGTTGTCTTAAAAGATTTGTTTGTTTAAACACTATTATTTTATTTTATTAAATATTTTTTGTTTTCATTAAATGAGAAATAAAGTATATTATTAGTATAATTCAAATTGTTAAGCTGAAATTGGTTCGAAAAAAGTTTATAGATTTGGATTTATTAATCTTTTAAATTTTAAATTGTGTAAAATACAGATCTATATTTTTATGCCACATTTTATATTTTATGAATATATTTTCAACTTTATTATTTAATTATGCTGTGTTAGTAACAGAATATTTTAATTTTTGTCAACTTAGTTGCTAGAATGGATTCGTCGTACTAGACCTTGGTTAGAGAATCGTACAACTGATAACACTTTGCCAGGTACACAAAGAAGGCTGGAAGAATTCCGTGACTACCGCCGTAAACAGAAGCCACCAAAGTTGGAAGACAAGGCTCGACTTGAAAATAGCTTCAATACTCTACAGACTAGGTTAAGACTCTCAAACAGACCAGCATATCTCCCAACAGAAGGAAAAATGGTTTCGGTATGTTATTATATTAACCTCTACATAATATTTTTATATTGGTCTATGCCCCAGACTTGCTGATCTCCACCTCATCAGGTCTGGGAAACCAAAAATTCTAGACCTATATGGTGATGTGTAAGCACTACGCAAGATAGTAGGGTTTCTGTCCAGGGCTTTTGCAAGAGAGGATTTAAGCCTCTGAAGCCCTCACTCAAATGGAGTTTGATGATGATGATGAACTTGATATGATTGACTTTTTGTATTTTCCTCCCCTAGTATTTCTAGTTCTTGTCTACGAAGATCTGATTTATGAATTGTGAACATATAATATTTACATAAGATTTTTACCAAATTATTAATTTTTTACTACCTTTACTATTTTAACTGTGAATAGACCTTGTTTTTAATGATTTAACTGTATAGAATTTAGCCCTTGTTATATAAAGGGAGAGTGATCCTTAAAGGATTACGGGCACGACATGGCCTAAATTGTGCCGATGTGCCTAAACTCAAAACTCAAACTCATTTCTAGTTCTGAATAATGCATACATATTACATATATAAAGGTAGCATTAACGACTATATTTTTAATGAGAGAAAATGGTGAATGAAATATAATAAATGCTCTGTTTGGTTTGTTGGTGGAGGTGGGCATTTCACGGTGGAGCACATGACCGTCAACCTCTGGGTGGCAAGTGCATGTTTGCGAATTCCACTGATAAGAAAGATTTTTTCTAATACTTTGTTCTCTTGGCACTGCGAAGTTTTCAAATGGAGAGTCCATGGTTTGTGTCCTAAACAGCCTTGTTCCTTATTTCGCTAAATTTCATTGACCATTTTCTCTAATAAAAAATTTAGTCCCGGATGTTGCCTTTTTGCATGTGATATGAATGCATTATTTTGATGAAATGTTGCTATCCCGCTGGAAATAAACTTAATGAAAATATGCTACAGTAGAATTTTTTTTTTTTATCTTTTAGTTTGTTTGTTTATTAATCTCCTTAAGCTAGTATGAAAAGGATTTGGAACTTAATTAAGCTTGTCACTTAAAAGAGTTGGTTTTTTTTTGTTATTCAAATTTTATGGCATCTTGTTATTTACAACATATTACTATGTGATTTGATATTACAAGTACATTTATTTGTATAATTCATTTTTCTCTCTCTCTCTTTTTGAATAAAAGGATATTGCTAATGCTTGGAAAGGATTAGAGACGGCAGAAAAGGGTTTTGAAGAATGGCTGCTGTCTGAACTGCAAAGGTTAATTTCTAATTTATACTGATCTAGTATGTTTTGTAAATATTGTTCAATACTATATTGTTCTATCCTAACTGGATTACTTTCTCCTTTTTTTTTTTTTTTTTTTTTTTTTTTTTTTTTTAAGATTGGAACGTCTGGATCATCTAGCCCAGAAATTCCGTCACAAATGTGAAATTCATGAAGAATGGGCTGCCGGTAAAGAAGACATGTTAAAGTCTGGAGACTTCAAGAAGTGTAGATTAAATGAGCTCAAGGTACACTTTATAGCCAAATAGTCATCTGTTTTCTTTGACTTCACTTTGTAATGACTTGTGTATATACAAGCCAGAACCCTTGCTGAATCACTCACTCATTCATCAATCATTAATTTTCCCATGTGAGGATTGCTGAAAAAAGAAAACCTATATATATTATTTATCATATACTTAAAATATTGAAGCACTTCACACATCAAAGTGACCAGCTGTCAGTTTTTACATATTTATCTTTTCCTCATATTTTTCAATGTGCACTTTTTAAATTCTGATAGACTGACAAATTAATGTATAAATCTATTGTACAATATGTTCAATTAAAAATTTCTGGATTACACATACACAGATAAGACTTGGTTGCTAATTGAAATAACTTAGCAAGTGCTAATGCTCTGTTTTTGTTCACTGCACAGGCCATGAAAAAGAAGCATGAAGCATTTGAAAGTGATTTGGCAGCTCATCAAGACAGAGTGGAACAGATTGCAGCAATTGCACAAGAATTAAAGTAAGCTCCCAACTCATGAATTTATAAACACATGTAGAGTTAGCTTTGTAAATAAGGTTTCTTTCATTCAGTAAAGTACACTATGAAGAATGTGATTATTTTGTTTTCAGTTCGTTGGATTATCACGACTTAGTTACTGTCAATTCAAGATGTCAGGTACACAGTATTTTAACTTCTGTAGAAACTTAACAAAATTTAACATCAGTTTGTTGTTGTATGTATATTATAAGCGCAAATACCACTGACTGATTGATGTGTCAACAGATCTCATCAACTGCCGCACAGATTCACATAAAATCTCTTACATACATTTCTTTTATAATTTAGTGCTTGCTAAGATGGGGTTTTGACAGATTCACAACCTGAACACTGCAATTTTTGAAAAATGGCAAGCTTTCTTCGTATTTCATTTTCAGAATTTCCCAAAAAGGCCTGATTCTATACATAAAGTATAAATAGAAGTAGCATTAAAATAGGACTTCCTGTATATTTAAATCATAATTAGTTTTTTTTACTTAATTCAGTTTTTTTTTTTAATTTACATTTCCATTAAGACTTTAAAAAAACAAAACTAATCATTATGGCATCAAAATGATAGATCAAGAGTAAATTTTTTTCTTTTTCAAGAGAGTACCAGCAAAGAATGATACTTTGAGCCTTGTCATTTCTCTACATTCAAAAGGGATCAAATAGGCGATTACAATTAGTATAACCAAATTGATATTTCCTTATATTTAGAGGACTTCAATGTAGTGCTGGGAACAGGAATAAGGCATTCATTTTTGGTCTCTGGAAAATGTATTTTTTTCCCTCTAGTCCTGAAACGGATGGTCTAAAGCAGTGATTCCCAAAGTGGTCCATATAGACCCCCAGGGGTCTACGAAGACCTTCAAGGGGTCTACGAAAGTAAAAAAATAAATTTGGGGTCTATGAGATGTCCACGGGGGTCTACGGTAATGGATTTAATTTAAGCAGGTCGTAACTTAATTTTCACATTCCATTAATGTAATTATTTCATAAACTAATATATGATTTGTACCCGAGTTAATCCTTTCAATTTTTATCCTGCTATTGAAACTAAACATTCTTGTATTCAATTTCAATACTTATTTAAATAGCTTAATTTTGTCTACATGTAACTAATATTTAAAAAAAAAAGAAATGTAGACTGTACAGCGTTAATTATTTAAAATTGGGATTCATTCCTTCCTTGTCAAACACACAGTTGCCTAAGTGACTCTTTTATGATGATATGAGACCAGTTACGCTGGAGGATCATCTGAGACAATGCCACCCTGACAAAAATTAAGATTTGAACAACTTTCGAACACTCAAAGTTCAGAATAGACCCACAAAATCTCTGTTCGACATCATATAGAGAAGATTTTGGTTTATGAGCGTCTTTCAAGATTTCTTTACTTATAGCAAAATACGGAAAACAGCAAAGGTCAAACATTGTTATTACCTTTTTTACAAAAACCAACATCTGTTACTATTAAAAGAATTTCTTTAAGCGACAATACAGTTTAAGGTCGCTTCGGTGGCATGAGTTATAAAATTAAAACCTTCTTATGTAAATCTTTGCAAAAGATATAAATACAGTTTGGTCAGACAAGTTGTAGCGCTGTGTCTAATGGTCACCATCTTATCTCATCTCATCTATGCCTGTGGTCCTTTCTGGGCATAGGCCACCGCCCACCAACCAGCTTTCTCCAGGCATCTCGGTTCTGGGCGAGACTCTACAACTGTCTCCACGTCTTGCCCATCTGCTTGGCATCTGCTTCCAAATCGCGGTGCCATGGTAAAGCTCAAGCAGCCTTCCATCAGCTGAAAAACACCTGGGGATCTAGGGAAAAAAGCACCACCACCAAGATTAGGCTATGTAACACCATTGTTAAGCCGATACTACCTTATGGAGAAGAGACCTGGAGAACCACCATCACCACCATGACAAAATCCAGGTATTCATCAATACCTGCCTGAGGAAGATTCTTATAATCCGCTGGCCAGACAAGATCTCGAATGAGGAACAGTGGCAAAGAACAAAGCAGCAGCCCATTGAAGTAGATATCCTTCAGAGACGCTGGAAATGGATAGGTCACACCCTTCGCCAGCATAACAAGGCAAGCCCTAGCCTGGAACCCATAAGGAGGGGACGGCCCAGGGATACATGGCGGTAATGGTCACCGTCTCCTTATATTTCCTTAAGGTTGACCGACGAGACCTGGTTTAGGCTCCAGTTACTCGCCTTTGCCCCTCTCCTGTTAATAAAAACAGTTCCGCAGATTTAATATTTGAGCCACACGTGAGAGATCAAGAAATACACGAGAAACTGATCTTTGCGAAACCTTTTACAATGATACTTAAGGCATATTAATTAATTAATTAATTAATATTTAATGTTAGAAAGACTAATTCTTAGAAAAACAGATTTGTATATAAAACATTATATCCGTAATTGTGTAGTTTTAAATTACTATTTCACTCTTCAACGCACTACAGTTAGAAATTTGTTTAAAAATAATTTAGATGAATTTGCAAAAATTTGCAAGTTAAGTAGGGGGTCTTCCGAAAACCAGAAAACATGGCAGGGGGTCTACGAGACAAAAAAGTTTGGGAACCACTGGTCTAAAGAAATGTTTTCAGAGTCTAATATTAGGATGCTAAAAAATTTCAGGGTTGTCATTGTAATAAAAAAGGACCGAAAAGTGTAAAAGAGGGTGTGGGTGGCAGAGGTTATATAAATATTGAATGGAAAAGTTGAGATCGTATGTAGGACTAACTTTTTTACTTTGGGGTGGGTGGGGGGGGGGAATAAGTAAAAGTGATATTAGAATTCACTGGCCAAAAGCAATGTACTTTTTTAAATAGGGTCTTTCCAAAATCAAGTTAAATGGAGAAAATTATGATGTGTATGGTGAAAAAAAATGGGGGTTCCAGAAAGAGAGTGGGATATTTCCTTTCATTGTAATGAATACACTAATTGACAGGCTAGAAAGTATGTTAGGGGGATTGTTAAAATGTGGCCCATTTATTGAAATTTCAATAAAAGAAAAGTAGGGAATGTTCTGGCCATAATAAACAATTTAAAGCCTGGGATTAAATCATTGTGCATAGCCGGTGTGTAATGCTAGTATATTTATATTAATAAATACATACTTATAAATAAGCTAAAACTTATGGACATAATTGGCATTTTAAAAGGTTTAGTAAGTAACCAAAATTTATTTTTTTCTAGCGCATTTGTGATCAGTGGGATGTTTTAGGCCAGCTGACACAGAAGAGAAGAGATGCTCTTGAAGAAGCAGAAAGAGTATTAGAAAGAATAGACCAATTACATTTAGAATTTGCAAAACGAGCTGCAGTAAGAATCAGTTTCAATTATGTTGAATATTTTCTTAGATCTAATTTTAGACATTTGAAAAAAAAATTCACAACCTAAATGTACTTTAAAAAAAAATATTAAAAAAATAGCTTAAAGTAAACAAAAAATAATTTATTTTTGTTCTAATTGTATTCACCCTTGGCAGCTTAACATGCTACAACCCTTTATTAAGAAATTATCATTATTCTTTTTACAAACTTTTCTCTAGCCTTTTAACAATTGGATGGATGGAGCTAAAGAAGATCTGCTTGACATGTTCATTGTGCACACCACAGAAGAAGTGCAAGTAAGTAGTTATGCTATCTAAATAACATTCAAATTGCTAGACTTACATGTTGCATAATACACATCAAGTCATACAAATTTCTGCCTCTATGTGACAAGCTATTGTGCTTGTATATGTATTTGTATCCATTGTTTTTCTGTTTACCAGGGTTTGGTAGATGCCCATGAACAATTTAAAGCCACACTAGGGGAGGCTGATAAAGAGTATGCCACAATAGTTGGACTGGTTCAAGAGGTGCAAAGACTTGGTCAGCAGTTTGGTATCACTCCACCAGACAACCCTTACACAACTCTTCATGCCCAGGTTGGTACAACCACAGCCTGTTAGATATATCACAGTTCTGCTCTTCTCTAGAACTATTCAGGTTAAAAACTAATATTATAAATATAAACTAGGCATTTCTTTTTATGTAGATATATGCATACATATGTATTAGTATTAGTTTAGAATCTATATTTATCACTAACAGCATTCAATCAACTAATGTCTACTTGTTTACTGCTGAATAAGTAACTGCATGTGATTATATAACACATGAAAGTTGCCTGTGAAATTCAAATGAACCATGCAAACCTATAATCCATTTATATAATTTTCAAAACTTTGTTGGGTTTGTTCAAAATAATTTTAGTTTGAATGAAAGCTAATCTGAAAGAACTTTGTTATCATATTTCAAATATTGATTTCCTTTATATTGGCAGTTCATGACATTTTATATTTCATTTTACTCCATCTAAATTTTTACTTTTGAGAAATTATGCACTAAGATTAAGAAAACGGACTGGTTTACAATGCAAATAAATTTAGAACCAGATTTTGATGACTTACTATTTAATTGCAGATACTTTAGTGAAAAGAAAAACATACATTTATTCCAAAAATAGCTGATTATCATGACTTTGCTACATTAAGATGCTATTTGTTGTTGTTTTTTATCATTTAATGCAAAACCATCATAATAAGCCCTTCACAAAATTTTGTGTCTGAACCTATCCTCCTGTGGATCAGCCCATATTATAAACAATTATGGCCTATAAATTATTGTATCACTTTAGTTTGGTTCTCCTAAAAGAAAAATTTGAGAGAGAAAAAAAAAATCCACAAAATTCTCCTAGCGAACACAAACATTTCTTTGGTTTGTCGGTTCTAGATCTACAATCAAGATTCAACTATAGCTTCCCCTTTTACACCTGCCATTTTTAGCCTATAAAAAGTACAAACAAATAAAAATTCAACTTCTCCTTAGCCTACCTTTACAAACACACACACACACATAGACCCTTCTACCTCACCACACAAATAGAGCTAGATACATGCTCAACAAGTTCTTGAATTCTTGAGCTCATAAACTTGGCTGGGGATACAGGTCCTTTCACACTTTGTCCACACAAACACATCCCTCATACAGCTATTTAAATTTATGTTAATGATTTAAAAAAAAAACATTTTGCGTGATAAACCTTAAAATGAAAAACAAAGATCAATTTGAAAAATTTTCTGGTCAATTTTGACAGAGAAACATTGTTAGTTATTTCAATTATATGACAGCAGACCTGCCTACCGTTACGCAAAATGCTTATTCGTTACGCAAAATCTCCCAAAAATGACCGTCAGTACGCAAATACGCATTGAACCCGTCGCGTTACGCTTTTCGTATCCTTTTTTCCCCCCTCTCTTGACTAGCTTACGAGCGGTCACGGAGGTCACGCTAAGCCCTTTTGTTTTGTTGGCCGGGGGGGGGGGGGGGGGGGAACAGAAAAGGTGGGGGAACACATTGTGTCCAGATCTATACGTTGATTGGTTCTTAAAAGCAATTAGATTTAGTCTAGAAATGAAGAACGCGAGAGTGAGGGAGTGGCGGGTTGGTACCGTCAGTTAGCTGATACACCAACGTGACTTTTTTTTTTTTGTAAGTTCATTAGTAGAAATTAATTATGTTGAATCACTGATTCCCGTATTCATTTGTATAGAAAAAAATATCGAAGTGCTATCGATTCAAAACACATTGAGTGACATTGTAGATATCTAGTCTAGATCTGGATTCTAGATCTAGAATCTAGATAACTTGTTATACAGGAATAGATCTAGCTAGACATTACGATTACGACATTACGATTGATGATTACGTTATGTCATGAGTCTCTACATTACTCTACAATCTAGATCCAATTTAGTTGCAGTATGATTTAGATTGACTAGATCTAGATCGATAACATCTAGTCTAGATCTAGACTAGATTAAATTCTTAGTCAGTATAGAATAGATCAAGGATGAAGGTAGGCTTACGAAAGTTTGGAGTAGACCTACGTTTGTAGCGGATTCACGGCATCGGTAACACTCTTGAGTCGAGATCTAGAGTAGATTATATTCATTATATAATATAGACATAGATCCAAATCTAGTCTAGATATCATCTCTATTGTCGTATTGATTTAGATTGTAGATCTAATCATGACATCTAGATCTAATATTATATAATATATATATATATATATATATATATATATATATATATATATATATATATATGACAAAATAGTGGTTCGCGTAAGTGTTACGCATTCTGGTGCCAAAATACGCATTTTGACCATCAGCGTTACGCATTTGGACTTTTTTTTTGGTAGGCAGGTCTGTGACAGGATTAACTGGCATTTTTACAAAGCTTATATGAACTCATTCTGTTTGGTAAAAGTTTGTACACATTTTTTCAATCTTGGATCAATCTGAAATTTAGCATAATTATTTCTTTTACCTGACAACACAAGTATTAATTTAAAAAAAAAAACAGCTATTAGATCTAGGAAATTAACTTTTGGTAATTAATTATTTTGTTTGGTATCTCAAACAAGAGAAAGAAATTGCACTTGACTGAAGTGGTGGTATAAGCTTAATTAGTCCCCTTTATAAGTCACCACTTTAAAGTAAGTTTGAAACAGACAATACTTAACTATACAATCTTTTTATAGTCAAAAGCACCTCACTAGCAGAGTGGTTAGTATGTCTGCTTGAGGAGGCATGAGACATGAGTTCAAATTCAGGTCGTTACTCATTTTTTTTTTTTTTTACATTTTTTTTTGTTTTTAAAAACCAATTTTGGTAAAATTCACCCAGATATCCCTTTCTTTGTCCCCCCCCCCCCCCCCCCTCAGCCACCATTTACTGACTGGTCCAGATAAACCATAGGATCATATAGTATTGAGAAAGCTAAAAGCATGAAAATAGCACTAAACAAAAACAATTAGTAAAAATATTTCTAATCACACAGATTTATTGTTGTTGGTCTAGTTCTATTATGTTTACATGACTGATCCAAAAAATTGATACAATTACACTGTATAAGCTTTTTTTTTTAATAGTATTTTTATGTTTTTCTTGTTTTTAATAGTGTCCGTATGACATTTAGGGATAAATCAGTCAGTCTTCCAGCAAAGTAATACATTGTTTATAATATTTAATAATAATTTATACATTGTTAAATCATATCAATTTTACAGCATCTCAGTAAGCATATTTTCTATTGGATACTGGAGAATCTGTAGAAGATTAAAGAAAAAATTCATGAAAAACATTTTGCGCCCCCACCCCCATCCCAAATTTTTGAATGACCACTGTTAAATTGAAATGTTTGGTAGCTCACTAATCAGATGAACACTTTGTACAATAAAGTTAATGTCATATTCTGTGTTTTCTCTTGATTTTGTTTTATTGCATTGGAATGGGATAAGGAGGTTAGTATTAGTAAGTGTATGACCAACTAATGTGTGACTATATTTGGAGCTACTTGTATAAATGTCTCTTAATGCTGTTAAAAAGAGTAAACTACTTCAACTAAACTCAACACTAACCATTCATTTATTGTCTCATAGTTCTCTCTTTGATTTTTAACAATTAGCTTTTCACAGTCTTTTGATACATTCTAAACATAAGGCTGACTAATGGGAGGAAATTTTCAGTGACAATAAAAATTTATAGAACTATACTTTACATACATTTAAAAATGTTTTGTAACATTTTTTTTAAACCTAATAATTCTTTATCATTAAAAATTACATGATCAATTAATTCATATCAGAAGAGTTTTTGTAATAAGTTTTCAGACTTGTATGTCTCTCTTCTCTATTAATATGTCCTTTCATCATACTCTCATGTGAATGTTTTATGTTTTGTCTGTCTGCACACTAGCATTGGAGAACAACAAATTGTAGTACTGCTGCATGCTTTGCTTTCACATCAGTTTCAAGGCTTACTAAAAAAAAAAAAAGACTAATACAGTATTTGTCCTTTGTTTTATTATCCTACTTTGAAAAGCATTAATTTAACATTGTATATAAAAATAAAACAACCAATTACATAAATGTAATATTCTAATTTGTCGTACTGTACATGTAGCTTGTTGTTGACCTGTTTTAAGTACCTTATAATTTGTTAAAGATTTGAAACAACTTGGCTTAGTGATATAATACAGAGACACTATATATCTTTCATTTATTTCTATTAAATATTTCTGTATTTGTTCAACTCTACAGCTGCAAAACTTGATATATTTTAATTTTATCCTGAATGAACAGTTGAAGTTTCGTTACTTTTTTTATATACGCATTTCTTCTTCAATAATGTTTTTAGGTATATCTAATTAAGTAGCCATAGTGTGATTTTAGTCCATTTTCTTTGTGTTCTGATTGACACAGGAAACATCTTGTTTCTTTTTCTATAAACTTACACTTGTTTTTAAATATTCTAATTGCTAATTTAGTATTTATACCCATTTTACATTCAGTCACGTATCAACAAATTAAAAAATATATTTTTACATATTATAATGTTTACACATGATTAAATAGTACATTAATGGCATGACTGATACAAAAGCAACACTTTCTTCCCTAGGATATTACAAACAAATGGGGAGAAGTCAAGCAACTGGTGCCCCACCGTGATACAACACTTCAACAGGAAATGATGAGGCAACAGAACAATGAAAGGCTGCGCAGGCAGTTTGCTGCCAAGGCAAATGTTGTTGGCCAGTGGATTGAGAACCAGCTAGATGCTGTGGCTTCCATCGGTGTAACTGGACGTTCCTCTTTGGAAGAGCAATTGAAGAAACTGCAGCAATTTGACAAGGCTGTTGTGGCTTATAAACCCAACATGGAGGAGCTGGAAAAGTACAACCAGGTAAGGTTTCATTATTTAGATTGTCACACAATGCTCTATCCCATGTATCTACCAGTACATTAATCATGGTTTAAAATGAAGGTAATTTATAACCATTATTTTGTTTCTCTGTTCAGTGATTAATATTGTAGTTGTTCTGTAGCTTTACACATGTTTCACACTTACATTGATGTGATCTATAGAGCCTGATTTTATCTGCCCCTATTAGTGAAAAACCATTATTACTTTTGTACTTTCCATCTGTCACAGATCTCAAAAAATCAAGTGCTATAGTCACTGTCACCTGCATTGTTCTTAATATAGATGAAACTACAACTTTTTGCTCTTGTGAAACTATATCCCAGAGATGTTTGCATGATATGCTGACAATTGTGACTGGAGGCAGTCATTGTTTGAAACATTTCTCATATCTTTTTTGAAATATGTCTGTATTTGGGTTCTAACTCATACCCAATTTTATATACAGTTAGAGTAGCTTTCATGATGCCAACACTACTAGAGTAGCTTTCATGATGCCAACACTACTAGAGTAGCTTTCATGATGCCAACACTACTATGTTGGTTCCTGTTTTACTGAGGGTATAGTTAGTCCCAATATAAGCTTTGTAGCTTGTGTTGTACCGGTAGTCAAAATTTGGAGGAAAATTACCATAGATGATTTGATAGGAATGTTTTTTTTTGTGTCTATATACACTTCTCTTGGTCTTGAACTTAGTATCAGCCTTTTGTACCACATTTCAATCTATTCCATTTCTGTATATACATATATATTAGTTATCAGTGAAAGAGAGTGTACCCCTTACGAGGCTTTAAAAATTGCACCCTGACCTCTTTACGAGGCGATGCGGTTTGTTTATTGTAATGGTGTCAGCAGTCTTGCTCTCGCTAAACGCTCATTGAACAAGCTCTCACCCCATGACAAGGACGGTTAAACATAAAATTTGAGGACCTTGAGACTATGTATGATAGCATTATGTTACTAATCTATGGTTTTACTTCTGGAAAGATTAATTTATTTTGTTGACACAATTTTGGCTAGCTTTCTGTAAAAGTATTTATTTATCTATTTTTTTTATTTAAAGTCACATGGAGTCACAGCAATTATTTCAGTGCTATTTCATTGACATGGGATAACATTTTGAATTTATATTAAGTTTTATTCTTTTTATGATTTCAATTACCTCCCCTTGTTTTCCCCTTAGGAAGTCCAAGAAGCAATGATTTTTGAGAATCGTTATACACAGTACACAATGGAGGTAGGTATTTACCAATTTAATATCAATTGTTCTCTTAGTCTATAAATTTAAGTGTTAAAAAATGTAGTGCAAATTAGCAAAACAAAGTTGTTGATTTAGTATTAGTATTTCCCACTTTGTTATGGTCTTCGCCAAAGCCAAATTAAAAAAAATATATATATTTATATATATATATATAATTTCAATTTTAAAGGTCTGTGGACAAAAATTATATATTCACTTACTACGTTTATAAATAATTATAACAATATTTGATTCAATTTTTTTTTTTCAATCTTTGAAGGACCATTAACATTTTTGACAATTTATTAATAACCGGGAAAGACCTGGCCTGTTTCTTTTTCTTTTTTTGAACCTAAATATTCTTATCTTATTTTATATAAATTACTAAATTTACTTCAAGAGAGAAGATGTGTTTTATGTGTCATTTTAGTTGTGTCTTAAACTCTGCTCAGTTGTTGGTTTTCATTGAAACTTACATAAATTGTGTTTCGTTGTACATAGTATTTCCTTTATTAACCATTTGGAACCTCATTTAAATGCCCCTAAGTCCCATTTTTTTAAAATTATAATTACAAAGAAATTATTGTTGTTTTTTTTTAAACATATTTAGAATATATACTTTTCTCTTATTACTTTATAATTGTTTATTCACTTGGATTCTTATTTCACCTTGTGCTCTTTCAGACACTTCGAGTTGGTTGGGAACAGTTGTTGACAGCTATTGCAAGAAATATTAATGAAGTTGAAAACCAGGTTTGTAATTTGTATTTGGATTTTCTCTGTTTAGATTTTTTTCTCCCTTTCGCTAAATGAATGATGATATCTTTTTTTTTTTTTTTTTTTTTTGCTAAAATTAATTGACAAATCAAAATTAATTATTTTGTAGATATTAACCAGGGACTCAAAGGGTATAAGTGAAGCCCAGATGAATGAATTCAGAATGTCCTTCAATCACTTTGACAAAAACCGCACTAAGAGACTGGAGCCCAAGGAATTCAAAGCTTGCCTTATTAGTTTGGGATATAAAATACGAGATGACAAACAGGTTTGTCCAAGAACAAGTTAGCACAAGTTAGAGTTTTCAATCTTGTACTGTGGTTTTATTGATTTGTGCATTCAAAAGTTTTCTTATTTAGTCTAGATTTTATTTCTGTGTAAACCTGAACTTACATTTCCAAGTCTATTTTGACAGGGAGAGGCTGATTTCCAGAGGATAATGTCTATTGTGGATCCCAACCGTTCCAACTATGTTACATTTGATGCATTCTTGGACTTCATGACACGTGAGACTGCTGATACTGACACTGCAGAACAAGTGATGCAGTCTTTTAAGATTCTTGCTGGTGACAAGGTAAAGCTATTGTACTCCCATCATGATGAAATGTATTATGTGGGTTGATTAGGCATTTCCAGAATGGACCAATTGAAAAGTAGTTAACATTCAGTTACTTTGTAGAACTAAAAAGACACCAAAAAAAATGTTAATGTGGCTTGTATTCCAACTGAATTATTTTATTAAGTGTGGTTGAGTGGAAAATACCACTTGACTACCTATCAAAGGGGCTCAGTTTCAAATCCCAACTTGAGCAGAGTCCGAATACCCTCTCCCTCCACTGGTCCACAAAAGAGATTGGATATAGCGCATGGATATGGATATAGAGCATGCTAAAAGCATGAAAGTTGTGCTATACAGTAGCTATTCAAAAAATAAATAATAGGTTAAACATGGATACAAATTTAATATTGCAAATGCACAATCTTTAATTACATTATTTTTTTTTACTTAATAATTTGATGTCATGCTGGAATTGTGTGTTTTGTCATATAAATTAGTTATGGTCGGAACAATGTCACCCACACATCTGTTCCACCCTCTCCACACTGCTGAAGTATCAAAAGGAACGACAAGTGCCAATACATTTTGGGATAAGTGGCATCACAGGCTCTGCCAGGGTGTAGCATTGTGTACCATAAACTGGCTAAAGTTGCCAGCTCCTTTTCCTCAGGGTTGACTCCCAAAGCCTTTCCCATGTTTGGGTATAGCTGCAATGCTGCAAAGATTTGAATTCTGAGTTTTCCTTTTCCTTGGTGGGTAGGTAGCCAAGGCTGAGCTCTTCTTCCCTGTATCTATAAGTATAATGACACAATAAATACCAGATCTTACCATCTATATCACTAAATATAAATTTAATCATTCTTGAAGACCTAGAAATACAGATAATCAGAAGAAAATTTCTTCTCTCTTAATTAGTGCCCTGAAATATGAGCTATATTCAGAATTTTTGGTAGGGACTAGAAAATGCTAGAAAGGTATCGTTTTAGTCACTTGCCAGATTGACTTGTGACAGTGCCTTGGAAATTTCTTCTATATATTTTTTTGGCTTCTGTTTACAGCATTAATTATTATATTTTGAAGAAAACAAACTCTAACCTGTAAACAGTTAAAAAATGATAGTTCTTGAACTTGTTTGAAGATTTAAATAATTAGATCTGTTTGTGCAGGCTTTTAAACCTTTTTTTTTTTGTTTTGTTTGTTTTGCTAGCCCTACATTACAGCCCAGATATTACGCCAGGAGCTTCCTCCAGATCAGGCAGAATACTGTATCCAGAGAATGGCACCCTACACAGGGCGTGATGCCGTGCCAGGAGCACTAGATTACATGTCCTTCTCAACAGCCCTCTATGGAGAGAGTGACCTCTAGAACTAGGACCTAAATTTAGGAACAATTGGGGAGTCGGAGTCCTTTCTTATCTTACCCCTCTAATCTCATTATTAGAACTTTCATCATGCATTACATACACACACACACACCAGACTACTGGATGTTACTGGGTTTAAATACTGTCAGGATTTTAAGTAGTTTTTTTTCAATGCAAATATATTTTTTAAACAAAAAAAAAAATAGCATTGCTGCCTGATATCAAGATCTATGAAATACACCTTTGTTTTATTTGTTTGTTGTTTTTCTTTTCTATTTCTTATTGGTTAGCAAGAGAATCTAAGAAGTAATTTTAAACTGTGTTTTTGTCAGAACTTGTTTCGTGTTTTTGCCTCTGGCCTGCTGTGCAGTTCATTATCAATCTCTATTTGCTGACATTGTTAAAAGTTATTTTTTTAACTCACTAGAATCCCCTAATTAATTAGCATGTGCAGCATGCATTACACAAGCAGTGGGACTTAGTTGACTGTGTTCTGAGTGTTCATAGTTTTTTTTATACATATATATATAATTTTGGTTAAATGAAAACATGTTAAATGGTACAGCATTGTATAAAAAAAAAAGTGATGCAAGATATTGTCCCCCTAAATTTTTTTATTTTTTTTTTTTAGCTGTAAACAATTTAAAAGTTAAAAAAAAAATAAACTTTGAATGTAAAATACAACTTGTTTTGTGTGTGTTTGTTTTGAGTTACATAGCCCCTGAAGCAATAGTTTCATATCAACTGAACAGTATCAAAGCACATTTCAAGACACACTTAATTCCAGTGATAATGTAGTCTTGTAGAATACAATTAGATAGTCCATAATTTTGTCCTCAAAGTCATATGGTTGTGACATTTGTGTTGAACAAAGTCATGTGACATCAGGTGTGTAGGATGATGCAAAAGCACAACCTCATTAGTCAAACTACATTCAGGAAAAGATCACTGAATGATGCTATTGTGTGAACTAACAGTGCCTTGTATGTATGCAAGTTACCTCTCTTGCCTCCCATTAACAAAATGAGATTTTATTCCATAGTGTCCATAATGAGCCAGGAGTTTTTTTTTAAATTACATTGTTTTATTTATACATCTTTTTTTTGTTAAGTATAATTAGCATTAATAATTCCATCAGCTTGTAAAGCTTATACATATATATATATATATTTATACACATATATTTTTTTAAATGAACATAAAATGAAAAAAGTTCTAGAACATCAATCTCTTCCTAAAGAGACATTTTTGTTGACCTGTAGATGAGTGTTACTAGATGTAGGAGTGGGCATGTATTCCCAGTTTGGTTTGAACAGACTTTCAAAAACCATTTATTTTCCAATGGTGTGTTTTTGTGGATACTTTTGTTTTACTGTTGTGGTGTTTTTGTTTACTGAAAGATGTTCAATATCTTTGCAAACAAAATATTTATTTAATTTAACCAAAATTCTATGACCTTTGACTTCTGTCAGAAAAGTTTTGAGGTGATGAATGTAGTAATTGGTTTTGTACTTCTCACATTTAATTAAATTCAGTGATATTTACATTTTTTTTTTTATTTTACCTTCAGAGCTTTGAAATCAAATTTTGTTTTCTAGTATAGAAATAAAATACTTGTAGTTTTGGAAATCTATATTCAAATGTATTATATCTATATGGAGAAAGTTGCATGTATATAAAGTCATTTCAAAATCTGACATTTTGTGGAATTTTTTTTTTTTTTATGTTTATTTGTCTGACCTCAATGTGTGTGTGTGTGTATGTTTGATTAATTTTCTTAATTCTTTTATGCAGTTTTATCTTCCAGCCTAAGCATGGAAATTGACTCACAAAACAATTAGATCTATATCATATCACCTTTTCAGGCAGTTGTATTTTCATGATAGTTTCTACTTGTATCACTGGATGATGAAGATCTTTCAACAAATGTAGTTCTGGGAACATCCCCAATGACATTTATTTTGAGAACATCCCCAGTGAGAGGTGTTCTGGGAACATCCCCAGTGAGAGGTGTTCTGGGAACATCCCCAGTGAGAGGTGTTCTGGGAACATTCCCAGTGAGAGGTGTTCTGGGAACATCCCCAGTGAGAGTGGTGAAGAGTTCTTATTTTACATTGTATTCTCTATACATTTTTGTTAAATAATTTTTACAGCTCTACACTTGAACTGTTATTTATTGTATTTTCTTTGTGATTTTTTTCCTAAGATGTCTTTAGTAGGTTAAGTATATTCTTATTAAGAGTTAACCTAAAATGAAATTAGTTGTTACTATTTTGATAGGATACTTATAGCTGGTGTCCTGGTTTAGCCTGTGTTCTATACATGCAGAGTTGCCTAACCTGCTGTTGTTTTCTTTAGGCAATCTTTATATGGAGGCTTGTTTTATAGAGAGGTTGTCTGCCTTCTCAAGGGTACATTGATGACTAAGACATCAAACTTGTCAGAACTGGCTTCTAGCAACATTTTCTCTACCTCCCCAAAGATATGTAACTCCCTTAACAAAGGGAATCAGTTATTCTGAAACAATTACTGTTCAGAAGACTGACTGAACTCTGCATGGAGAGTCTCTACTCTGCATGTGACATCTCTTTTTTTATGTTACTCAGCAGCGATGGCATTTGTAAACCATTATTAAGACATGACTATAACAATCTTATATATCAAATTGAATGGTAAATCAACATGTTCTATACATTATGTTCAGACTTGGAAGAATTGTATAAAGTGCATTTTTTAAATTGCTATTCACTTGTTTAACAGCTCCTTGCCAATGCTTATTGCAGATAGTAGTCTATGGATGGGTTGATGTGCACACATTGCAACTTACACAGAAGACAGCATCAGCTGACAAATCGTCTAGGAACATTTTGTCTTGTCTTATACAAATCAGTTTTGTTCCTATCTTAGTTATTTATATTATACCCATGCAATGAGAAGTAATGCCTGGTCTGGTGATCAGGATTAGGATGTCAAGAATGTTAGTTTTGTATATATATATTTTTTAAACTTAGGATGAATAATTCTCTATTTGTAACAGTTTTCTTAGTACACTTTATTTCACATTATTGTAATACCTTGTTTGTTTGTTTGTTTAGTCTCTCAAAAAGACAAAGTATTAAGAGGGAAAAGAAAAAAAGTTGTTAGGACCTGACTCCAAACATTGTTGGCTGCTCCAACATTTTAAAAAAAGACTTCATACAGTAATTGTTGACATGACTTGATCAATGTATTATAAAATGCTCCAATTCTCTATAATGGTTATACATTTATAAAAAAAAAAAATTAAAACCGGACTAAGCTGCTGTCACTAACCTAGCTGAGTCCTTGAGTTGACTATTATTGTTATTAGATTAGAATAATATTCAAACTCATTAAGTTCATGCTAGCCTCATCTTAACTTTTGATACAATTATATCGAGAGTGGCTTCCCTTTGTCCTCGTTTTTTTAGCGTATGTCGATGTGTGAATTCTTAGATACTGCTGTCGTTCGCATCTAGACAAAGTGTTTTATTTGAACATGTTATTCCGTGTCAAGTTTTTTTTTTTTTTTGTCACGTATTTTTTATTTTATTTGAATTTGTTTATTTTAGTCACTCAGAGATGGCTGTCCCAACTCTGCCCTCCATATAGTAACCAAAATAAAAAGCATTGAATACCCATTAACGGCATTTCTCGTTTGTATGACTGTCTTGTTCCATGACTGTGTATGTTGTGTTTCTGCCCAAACTAACCGCTCTGGCTGGTCTGACTGTTTAGTGGCAGAAATTGTTTTTACTGGGCTTCTAGAGTAGAACTAAAAGTACTATCATACCCAAAGAACGGATTTACTGCTTGACATATTTAGAACACAATAGAAATTAATAATTATTAACAAAACCAAATAATACATTTTGTACAAGTAAAAAAAATATTACTAAACATTCTCTTATTGTAAGATAGATCTTAATAGATTTTATAGCGTTCTACTGTTGGACCAGACGTAGATATTTCAGCAAAATGTTTCCAGAAGTGAGAGATGTATTCTTTTGGGTGTTACGTATCAATAGTGGCCGGTTCCGGAATGGATGCGCCTTGACTGAATTTATTGTCTGTGAAAAGTAGGTCGCCTTTACCTTCTTTGCTGGCACACGTCTCACCTGTCACGTGGTCTTTGCAACTGTCGTCTGGCTTGTCTCCTGTTCCGAACTTGTCCACTTCCTCTATTTCTGGACCATTGCGGTCGTCGGGGAGACAAACCGTGATCAGTGCCGGAGGTATCCACCTCGTGAAGAAAAGGTCCCAGTCGCGAGCTGACAACGTAGTCTGGTACTCGCTCAAAGCTACAGGCCCCATCATTTGGTATGCGGTGTAGCCCATTGGGGCAGGATTCAAAGGCATCCACTGGTATCTTCCTTCAGGAGTCACCATGTCTTGTTCCGCCCATGCGTCGGCAACAGAAAGATAGAAATACGGTGCTTCAGAAAAGAAGACCGGAGCAGGCTGACCCGAACGTGGGAGAGGTCTCCGATGATGGTCTTCGCTAAAATGAGACATTTGAAATAGAAGAGGTTAGTATATGAGTACAATAGTTAAGTGTGTAGTTAATGTCGTGGCAATACATGCACTACATACAGTCTCTTGCTTATTAGATCACATGGAGACAATGGGTTTTTTTTTGTTTTTTTTTTTAGATTTTTTTTACAACGTTCAAAACGCGCATTTTGAACTCGAAATTAGTCTATACACTTTTATTCAAGGTCACGATGCAAATGTATAGAGATAGACCATTGGTGTAGCCGGGGGGGGGGGGGGGGTTTAAAGTGTGTAGTCTATAGGGCAAGTTAGAATTAACCAAACTAAAAAAAACTATTTTGTTCAATTCTCGAAGTGTTTCATGTCAGAAAAAAAGTTTTAGAAACCTTTATCTACTTTCTTTTAACAAAGTGTTCCTTCCTTTCTTTTTTATAATTGGGCTTTAGTCCGAGGTTGAATTCCGATCGTCACGCACACAATGTGATGTGTGAAACCCACAAACCCACCTATCGCTAATAAGTCGTTTGTGAATAGACACATCACTGCTGAGTGTCGCTACCTGATTACAATAATAAATAGAATCTACCAACGGTTCTCAGCCTTTTAAAAATACCCATTGGAACAGCCAAGCGCCACCTCTGCAAGATTAGCACTCAACGTTGTTCTATCAATTTAATGTCGTGGCAGACAACAAAGCAGAAGTCCACAGGCAATCCTATCCGCAGACTAGAAGTTTTGAAAGACTCTCCATTCCTACTGTGAATTCACACTTTCTTCGTAGTCAAAATTTTAATAATTTATTTTGTCAACTTTTCATTCCTCTATTGAGCTGAAATGCTTCACCTAAACTCCATAAAGTCACATTCTATTAAAAGTTCAGAAAGATCATTTCTTTAAATATTGAATTACATTTTTTTTATCGTTAAAGCCAATGGGGGAACTAACAACAGTATTTTTCTTATGATATAAGCATTAGAAATCCTATTTGCATATGGTCGCCCCCATCCAAAGGTAAAGACAAATTATGAACAAGAAAAACATTTAAATAAAAAAAATACAACTGAAAATAATCTACTTCTAGATCTAGAATCTATAGTCTAGACGTAACCTATATTAGATTTACGTAAAAATATAAACAAAGCTAAGATAATCTAACAATAAACTTTATTAACTTTGTAAGTGAATAAATAACTCAGTTATCGCTACGGCATCTTTTTGTTTACTCCAATGTGTAGCGAAATTTTAGATTCATTTCATTTTTCACTTTGAAAAATTATAACGGTTAAACTAGAGTTTTCTCCGTGTGGCCAACGAGCTAGTAATTCCTTTCTCAGCGATATACATCAACTGTTAAATTTCTAGAAAAAACAACTTTAGAGCCGTTTTTATATCAGTAACCAAGTTCCGCCCTCCATGAAGTCATGACATGAATAGACGTAGGCCTATTGTAAACATAAAATATGAGTTGAACATAAAGTAAGAATTGATTTTTGTATATACTGCTTGTTTATAACAACATTAGCAATGGCATCTCATCATTTGTCCTCCAACTTACCCCCGAGAGTAAACCATTGCGAAACATGAAGCTATCAAGAACAAGGTGATGACTCAACTTACCCCGAGAGTAAACCACTGCGAAACATGAAGCTATCAAGAACAAGGTGATGACTCAACTTACCCCCGAGAGTAAACCATTGCGAAACATGAAGCTATCAAGAACAAGGTAATGACTCAACTTACCCCCGAGAGTAAACCATTGCGAAACATGAAGCTATCAAGAACAAGGTAATGACTCAACTTACCCCGAGAGTAAACCATTGCGAAACATGAAGCTATCAAGAACAAGGTGATTACTCAACTTACCCCCGAGAGTAAACCATTGCGAAACATGAAGCTATCAAGAACAAGGTAATGACTCAACTTACCCCGAGAGTAAACCATTGCGAAACATGAAGCTATCAAGAACAAGGTAATGACTCAACTTACCCCGAGAGTAAACCATTGCGAAACATGAAGCTATCAAGAACAAGGTAATGACTCAACTTACCCCGAGAGTAAACCATTGCGAAACATGAAGCTATCAAGAACAAGGTGATGACTCAACTTACCCTCGAGAGTAAACCACTGCGAAACATGAAGCTATCAAGAACAAGGTGATGACTCAACTTACCCTCGAGAGTAAACCACTGCGAAACATGAAGCTATCAAGAACAATGTGATGACTCAACTTACCCTCGAGAGTAAACCACTGCGAAACATGAAGCTATCAAGAACAAGGTGATGACTCAACTTACCCTCGAGAGTAAACCACTGCGAAACATGAAGCTATCAAGAACAAGGTGATGACTCAACTTACCCTCGAGAGTAAACCACTGCGAAACATGAAGCTATCAAGAACAAGGTGATGACTCAACTTACCCTCGAGAGTAAACCACTGCGAAACATGAAGCTATCAAGAACAAGGTGATGACTCAACTTACCCTCGAGAGTAAACCACTGCGAAACATGAGGCTATCAAGAACAAGGTGATGACTCAACTTACCCTCGAGAGTAAACCACTGCGAAACATGAGGCTATCAAGAACAAGGTGATGACTCAACTTACCCTCGAGAGTAAACCACTGCGAAACATGAAGCTATCAAGAACAAGGTGATGACTCAACTTACCCTCGAGAGTAAACCACTGCGAAACATGAGGCTATCAAGAACAAGGTGATGACTCAACTTACCCTCGAGAGTAAACCACTGCGAAACATGAGGCTATCAAGAACAAGGTGATGACTCAACTTACCCTCGAGAGTAAACCACTGCGAAACATGAAGCTATCAAGAACAAGGTGATGACTTAACTTACCCTCGAGAGTAAACCACTGCGAAACATGAAGCTATCAAGAACAAGGTGATGACTCAACTTACCCTCGAGAGTAAACCACTGCGAAACATGAGGCTATCAAGAACAAGGTGATGACTCAACTTACCCTCGAGAGTAAACCACTGCGAAACATGAGGCTATCAAGAACAAGGTGATGACTCAACTTACCCTCGAGAGTAAACCACTGCGAAACATGAAGCTATCAAGAACAAGGTGATGACTCAACTTACCCTCGAGAGTAAACCACTGCGAAACATGAAGCTATCAAGAACAAGGTGATGACTCAACTTACCCTCGAGAGTAAACCACTGCGAAACATGAAGCTATCAAGAACAAGGTGATGACTCAACTTACCCTCGAGAGTAAACCACTGCGAAACATGAAGCTATCAAGAACAAGGTGATGACTCAACTTACCCTCGAGAGTAAACCACTGCGAAACATGAAGCTATCAAAAACAAGGTGATGACTCAACTTACCCTCGAGAGTAAACCACTGCGAAACATGAGGCTATCAAGAACAAGGTGATGACTCAACTTACCCTCGAGAGTAAACCACTGCGAAACATGAGGCTATCAAGAACAAGGTGATGACTCAACTTACCCTCGAGAGTAAACCACTGCGAAACATGAAGCTATCAAGAACAAGGTGATGACTCAACTTACCCTCGAGAGTAAACCATTGCGAAACATGAAGCTATCAAGAACAAGGTGATGACTCAACTTACCCTCGAGAGTAAACCACTGCGAAACATGAAGCTATCAAGAACAAGGTGATGACTCAACTTACCCTCGAGAGTAAACCACTGCGAAACATGAAGCTATCAAGAACAAGGTGATGACTCAACTTACCCTCGAGAGTAAACCACTGCGAAACATGAAGCTATCAAGAACAAGGTGATGACTCAACTTACCCTCGAGAGTAAACCACTGCGAAACATGAAGCTATCAAGAACAAGGTAATGACTCAACTTACCCTCGAGAGTAAACCACTGCGAAACATGAAGCTATCAAGAACAAGGTGATGACTCAACTTACCCTCGAGAGTAAACCACTGCGAAACATGAGGCTATCAAGAACAAGGTGATGACTCAACTTACCCTCGAGAGTAAACCACTGCGAAACATGAGGCTATCAAGAACATGGTGATGACTCAACTTACCCTCGAGAGTAAACCACTGCGAAACATGAGGCTATCAAGAACAAGGTGATGACTCAACTTACCCTCGAGAGTAAACCACTGCGAAACATGAGGCTATCAAGAACAAGGTGATGACTCAACTTACCCTCGAGAGTAAACCACCGCGAAACATGAAGCTATCAAGAACAAGGTGATGACTTAACTTACCCTCGAGAGTAAACCACTGCGAAACATGAGGCTATCAAGAACAAGGTGATGACTCAACTTACCCTCGAGAGTAAACCACTGCGAAACATGAAGCTATCAAGAACAAGGTGATGACTCAACTTACCCTCGAGAGTAAACCACTGCGAAACATGAAGCTATCAAGAACAAGGTGATGACTCAACTTACCCTCGAGAGTAAACCACTGCGAAACATGAGGCTATCAAGAACAAGGTGATGACTCAACTTACCCTCGAGAGTAAACCACTGCGAAACATGAGGCTATCAAGAACAAGGTGATGACTCAACTTACCCTCGAGAGTAAACCACTGCGAAACATGAGGCTATCAAGAACAAGGTGATGACTCAACTTACCCTCGAGAGTAAACCACTGCGAAACATGAAGCTATCAAGAACAAGGTGATGACTCAACTTACCCTCGAGAGTAAACCACTGCGAAACATGAAGCTATCAAGAACAAGGTGATGACTCAACTTACCCTCGAGAGTAAACCACTGCGAAACATGAGGCTATCAAGAACAAGGTGATGACTCAACTTACCCTCGAGAGTAAACCACTGCGAAACATGAAGCTATCAAGAACAAGGTGATGACTCAACTTACCCTCGAGAGTAAACCACTGCGAAACATGAGACTATCAAGAACAAGGTGATGACTGAACTTACCCTCGAGAGTAAACCACTGCGAAACATGAAGCTATCAAGAACAAGGTGATGACTCAACTTAATCTCGAGAGTAAACCACTGCGAAACATGAAGCTATCAAGAACAAGGTGATGACTCAACTTACCCTCGAGAGTAAACCACTGCGAAACATGAAGCTATCAAGAACAAGGTGATGACTCAACTTACCCTCGAGAGTAAACCACTGCGAAACATGAAGCTATCAAGAACAAGGTGATGACTCAACTTACCCTCGAGAGTAAACCACTGCGAAACATGAAGCTATCAAGAACAAGGTGATGACTCAACTTACCCTCGAGAGTAAACCACTGCGAAACATGAGGCTATCAAGAACAAGGTGATGACTCAACTTACCCTCGAGAGTAAACCACTGCGAAACATGAGGCTATCAAGAACAAGGTGATGACTCAACTTACCCTCGAGAGTAAACCACTGCGAAACATGAGGCTATCAAGAACAAGGTGATGACTCAACTTACCCTCGAGAGTAAACCACTGCGAAACATGAAGCTATCAAGAACAAGGTGATGACTCAACTTACCCTCGAGAGTAAACCACTGCGAAACACGAGGCTATCAAGAACAAGGTGATGACTCAACTTAGCCTCGAGAGTAAACCACTGCGAAACATGAGGCTATCAAGAACAAGGTGATGACTCAACTTACCCTCGAGAGTAAACCACTGCGAAACATGAGGCTATCAAGAACAAGGTGATGACTCAACTTACCCTCGAGAGTAAACCACTGCGAAACATGAAGCTATCAAGAACAAGGTGATGACTCAACTTACCCTCGAAAGTAAACCACTGCGAAACATGAGGCTATCAAGAACAAGGTGATGACTCAACTTACCCTCGAGAGTAAACCACTGCGAAACATGAAGCTATCAAGAACAAGGTGATGACTCAACTTACCCTCGAGAGTAAACCACTGCGAAACATGAGGCTATCAAGAACAAGGTGATGACTCAACTTACCCTCGAGAGTAAACCACTGCGAAACATGAAGCTATCAAGAACAAGGTGATGACTCAACTTACCCTCGAGAGTAAACCACTGCGAAACATGAGGCTATCAAGAACAAGGTGATGACTCAACTTACCCTCGAGAGTAAACCACTGCGAAACATGAGGCTATCAAGAACAAGGTGATGACTCAACTTACCCTCGAGAGTAAACCACTGCGAAACATGAGGCTATCAAGAACAAGGTGATGACTCAACTTACCCTCGAGAGTAAACCACTGCGAAACATGAAGCTATCAAGAACAAGGTGATGACTCAACTTACCCTCGAGAGTAAACCACTGCGAAACATGAAGCTATCAAAAACAAGGTGATGACTCAACTTACCCTCGAGAGTAAACCACTGCGAAACATGAAGCTATCAAGAACAAGGTGATGACTCAACTTACCCTCGAGAGTAAACCACTGCGAAACATGAAGCTATCAAGAACAAGGTGATGACTCAACTTACCCTCGAGAGTAAACCACTGCGAAACATGAAGCTATCAAGAACAAGGTGATGACTCAACTTACCCTCGAGAGTAAACCACTGCGAAACATGAGGCTATCAAGAACAAAGTGATGACTCAACTTACCCTCGAGAGTAAACCACTGCGAAACATGAGGCTATCAAGAACAAGGTGATGACTCAACTTAATCTCGAGAGTAAACCACTGCGAAACATGAAGCTATCAAGAACAAGGTGATGACTCAACTTACCCTCGAGAGTAAACCACTGCGAAACATGAGGCTATCAAGAACAAGGTGATGACTCAACTTACCCTCGAGAGTAAACCACTGCGAAACATGAGGCTATCAAGAACAAGGTGATGACTCAACTTACCCTCGAGAGTAAACCACTGCGAAACATGAGGCTATCAAGAACAAGGTGATGACTCAACTTAATCTCGAGAGTAAACCACTGCGAAACATGAGGCTATCAAGAACAAGGTGATGACTCAACTTACCCTCGAGAGTAAACCACTGCGAAACATGAGGCTATCAAGAACAAGGTGATGACTCAACTTACCCTCGAGAGTAAACCACTGCGAAACATGAGGCTATCAAGAACAAGGTGATGACTCAACTTACCCTCGAGAGTAAACCACTGCGACACATGAGGCTATCAAGAACAAGGTGATGACTCAACTTACCCTCGAGAGTAAACCACTGCGAAACATGAAGCTATCAAGAACAAGGTGATGACTCAACTTACCCTCGAGAGTAAACCACTGCGAAACATGAGGCTATCAAGAACAAGGTGATGACTCAACTTACCCTCGAGAGTAAACCACTGCGACACATGAGGCTATCAAGAACAAGGTGATGACTCAACTTACCCTCGAGAGTAAACCACTGCGAAACATGAGGCTATCAAGAACAAGGTGATGACTCAACTTACCCTCGAGAGTAAACCATTGCGAAACATGAGGCTATCAAGAACAAGGTGATGACTCAACTTACCCTCGAGAGTAAACCACTGCGAAACATGAGGCTATCAAGAACAAGGTGATGACTCAACTTACCCTCGAGAGTAAACCACTGCGAAACATGAGGCTATCAAGAACAAGGTGATGACTCAACTTACCCTCGAGAGTAAACCACTGCGACACATGAGGCTATCAAGAACAAGGTGATGACTCAACTTACCCTCGAGAGTAAACCACTGCGAAACATGAGGCTATCAAGAACAAGGTGATGACTCAACTTACCCTCGAGAGTAAACCATTGCGAAACATGAGGCTATCAAGAACAAGGTGATGACTCAACTTACCCTCGAGAGTAAACCACTGCGAAACATGAGGCTATCAAGAACAAGGTAATGACTCAACTTACCCTCGAGAGTAAACCACTGCGAAACATGAAGCTATCAAGAACAAGGTGATGACTCAACTTACCCTCGAGAGTAAACCACTGCGACACATGAGGCTATCAAGAACAAGGTGATGACTCAACTTACCCTCGAGAGTAAACCACTGCGAAACATGAGGCTATCAAGAACAAGGTAATGACTCAACTTACCCTCGAGAGTAAACCACTGCGAAACATGAAGCTATCAAGAACAAGGTGATGACTCAACTTACCCTCGAGAGTAAACCACTGCGAAACATGAAGCTATCAAGAACAAGGTGATGACTCAACTTACCCTCGAGAGTAAACCACTGCGAAACATGAGGCTATCAAGAACAAGGTGATGACTCAACTCACCCTCGAGAGTAAACCACTGCGAAACATGAAGCTATCAAGAACAAGGTGATGACTCAACTTACCCTCGAGAGTAAACCACTGCGAAACATGAGGCTATCAAGAACAAGGTGATGACTCAACTTACCCTCGAGAGTAAACCACTGCGAAACATGAAGCTATCAAGAACAAGGTGATGACTCAACTTACCCTCGAGAGTAAACCACTGCGAAACATGAAGCTATCAAGAACAAGGTGATGACTCAACTTACCCTCGAGAGTAAACCACTGCGAAACATGAAGCTATCAAGAACAAGGTGATGACTCAACTTACCCTCGAGAGTAAACCACTGCGAAACATGAAGCTATCAAGAACAAGGTGATGACTCAACTTACCCTCGAGAGTAAACCACTGCGAAACATGAAGCTATCAAGAACAAGGTGATGATGGTCAACAAGATGATAATAAGTAAAAATGTCGTACACCAGTTCCAGTTTTCCAGCGCTGGATTTCTGACCAGATTTGGACTAGAAATAGCAATGACAGTAATTACTTTTTTTATAGGAAGTCTAACAGAACAGGATTTCTACAAAGAATAATGATGACTTAGAAAATCGACTCCAAACAATATATCTTCAGTAAATTCTATCACATTCTGTCACAGGCTTTTAAAGTTGTAGGACTTACAGGGTTAACATAATGTATCGTACGATTGACGGATCTTTAGTTTAACCGACGCCATACGTATATTTCTAACGTATACGCTTACACGGTGTAACGTCAAGTTTGTCCACTTCTATCACAATTGTATGAAATTTCAGATTTCTGTAGTTTCTCTTAAAAGTAGACCTGCATAACAATCTGGTTTGTTTACAACAAGAAATTCAGTTTTCTACCTCATCACTATTTAAGCGTCTTTAGCACAAATGTTATACAAATGACAAAAAAATGTCATGCAATACAGTATTCATGTATAGTCACCGTTTACTTGTTAATAAGTTGCGATACAAGCGTACATGTTGATTTTAACTTTGATGCACACAGACCCAAATAGGAGTAAGAGACAAAAGGGTAGAAAGTAGTAACAAGAAGAGGACCTTAGCCAAGGCAAAGAGAAAGAAAGAAAAAGAGAAATGTGTGGATTAGATACATATTTCGTAAATCAGTAGATCTGATTGAAAGTGAACATTCAAACAAACAGGCTGGACAACAAGGAGGGCAGTATTTATGAGGAAACTACAACAGAAGTAGCTTGTGGTCATTTTCCTTCTGGAAGTAACGCTCAACAAAATTAACATTCGATAGGGCGAAAACGAAAAGATAGACTGTTTTTAAAAGCATGTGAAAGGTCTGTTAAACTAGTAGGCCTATCATAAACACGATTAAAATATAGAATGGAAAGTGTTAAACCTTAAGATTCCAATCTGCAGAAGTGCTTGATGCTTTAGAAGAACTAGCAGGACACACAGAAGTGCGTGATGCTTTAGAAGAACTAGCAGGACACACAGAAGTGCGTGATGCTTTAGAAGAACTAGCAGGACACACAGAAGTGCGTGATGCTTTAGAAGAACTAGCAGGACACACAGAAGTGCGTGATGCTTTAGAAGAACTAGCAGGACACACAGAAGTGCGTGATGCTTTAGAAAAACTAGCAGGACACACAGAAGTGCGTGATGCTTTAGAAGAACTAGCAGGACACACAGATGATGCTCAAGGAAAAGGTAAAAGTCAACTAAATGAGAAACTATATATTTTTGTTTGCACTATATTTCTGGCACTCTTTACTCTTTCAAGTAAATGTTACTATTAAGGAACTCCAAAGTAGCACCATGAATGTTGCCGTAGAGATGACATCATTTGAAAAATTGTGTGAGAAATACGCTTAGATGCTACTTTTATTGATGCCAATGAGCCTGCAAATTAATTAAAGTTGACCCGGTGTTTCAACCGAAGCGCGGACGCAAGAAAAATAAAATGTTTATTTATGAATGTCCTCATGAACCCATTTAAGATCCCGAGACAGAATTTAGCGCGAACTTTTTCAACCAAGCTGTTGACAAGACATTGCAATCTCTTTAAACCACGGTTTATACAGCTGAAGGAACATCACAAACGCTTTTCATTTCTATTTAATTTTTAGAATATAACAAAGGACAATATCAAAAAATGTTCTGGAGATTTCTCTAACGGACATCTCAAAAGACATAGATGGATACATGCTTTCTGAAGAAATGGAGATAATAAAACCGATACTTGATCATACTTCCTGCTCAGCAACAAAAGCCCAAGGAACTTTCAATATCTTGCTTGTAGTGATAAGTCTACTGCATCCCCTAATTTGTTTATTGCCCTGATCATTCCAGTGACTGTCGCTTCTGGTAAAAGAAGCTTTTCCAAACTCAAATTAATCCAAACCTCGGGTCAGTAATTCACCAGGAACGACTGAACAATTGAACAATTTTATCTACTGAATCTCTCATAAGCAGAAACATTAACTATGAAAAATTTCTTTCAGACCTTTCGAAGAAGAAAGCAAGAAAGGCCCATTTCTAAATTATTCTTTGTCATTATATTATTAATGGTATAGATTTGTTTGACAAAATTCGTTTTAATACTTTGTTTTTATAGTTTAGATATACAACAATTCGTTTGTGAAGCTATGTTTTGAGTTGCTTCCTATGCATGTTGTATAATAAATGTTGATATAATAATGATATAATTAACAGTAATAGTTGCTATTGTAAAAAGAAAATTAGACGTGGGGGCCGCAATTCATAAGGTCGGCCCTGGCGACAAACACCTTTAGGAAACTGTGAATCTTCCTCTCTTTAAATGTCCCATTTTGATTTACCTTAGGTGGATCCCCCCAAAAAAAGAAATTATTATTTTACCAATAGTTTTTAGTATCATTTTTGTTTAAAGGTATACTGAATGAAAGATAAATAAATATGCCTAATGGTTTTGTGACGTGCCAATAAAGGAGGACTACTCATCGCTATTAACGGGTTTGGTAAACTGACTTCAAATCATATTGTCTATATTTACGGGTTTTCATCAATTAAAATCTAGATTTCTAGAAACTAAAGGCAGACTTAGGAAATTGGCGGGGCGTAATTTGGCGCTCAAAAGTAAAGAAGTCTTCATGTTCAGAAGAAATTTATTTGGCCTTTTGGAAAGATTATTCTTTTCAACATACCAGGGTAATAATTTACTATTATTATTATTATTATTATTATTATGATCGCAATGTTGACATCAAACATTTTTGTTCAAACCGGAACATAAACACGAACTACTTTTTACCAGGCTCTGCCTTTGTTTAACCCTCTGTTTGCTATCAGACTCACTCGGGACAACATTTCCAAAGATTTCCGCCATCTCCAGGACAACAGCCATAGGAGCAGAAGACTGAGTTGATGACCTTGGAAGTGTTGCCACTGACCTCACGGGGACATTCTCTTGGGCCCGCTGTGAATGTTGGATTAGGATTTTAGTCGTTATTTATTTACATACAGACCTATCTAGAGTTGTATGTAGCATAACATAACATGTGGGAGGCATTCACGGAGAGCCTGGAGCCAGACACTATTCAGTACACATTTCTAGATGCGTTAATTGTTTTGTGGGTGTTTATCTCGATCTGGGTTTTTCAACCGACTTCACCTTCACCTATCCTGTTGAACCAGTATCTGTTGATTGTCTTTCTCCATTCCTCCACCAAAATCTTTAAGTTAATTATCATTAATTGTGTTCGAACAATTGGTCACACTACTATAATGTCTTGCTATCTCTAATGTCTAATATTTTAACACCGCCTTGATTTTGAGATTTCTGGTAACTGAAATACAATTTCGTACTGGCAGTATAGTTCTATCATCAGATATCGTATTGAATCAAATTTGGCCGTGGTTTATAGAAGCTTGTCGACATTATGTTGATAAAATTGGCACTGCTTATTTTTCTTTGTAATTGAACAGGAAAAAAAAAAGAAATTACCGTTACTAAACAAAAAAAAAATATGTTTCACAGAAGTCCCACACTCCAACATTAAACCAACGTGAACTATTAGTCTAGAAAGATAACAAGAAAAACAAAAACAAAACTTTAAAAAAAACAACACACAAAGCTTTTATAAAGTTGTATCAATTCGTTTGGATCAGTCATGTATTTAAATTTGTAATAGATCTATACGAACAAGAATAAAATTAGATTTATGCGATTAGAAATATTTTTATCAGCTGTTTTTGTTCAGCCAATTTCATGCTTTTAGCTTTCTCATTATACGCTATGATCTTAGGGGTAGGGGGAGAAAGAAGAGGTATCAGGGTGATCGCTTTTTAAATGCATTTACATTAAAAAAGGTGAACGACCTGAATTCGAACTAGAGGACTAAAGCCTCCTCAAGCCAATTCACTAACCAATCTGCCAGCGAATCGTTCATGAAAATAGGTTTCATAGTCACCTATTATTAGCTTCAAACTTTAAAGCGGCGACCTACAAAGTATAAAGGGGGCTAATTCAACTTATAACACCAAATCAGTCAAGTACAATTTTTTTCTCTTGTTCGAGATATCAAATAAAATTTTAAAAAAATACCAATAGTTAATTAACCAATTGGTTATTTTTTAAAATAATTTCTTGTGTTGTCAGGTAACAGAAATAATTGTGCAAAATTTCAGCTTCATCCGAGATTGGGTGTGGGAGAAATAACGTGTACAAAACTTTTGACCAGACAGACAGACAGACAGAGTGAGTTGATAGAAGCTTTGTAAAAACAAACTATTAAGTCGCTAGATTGAGTATGTGTGCGTGTGTAGGTGTTGGTGTGTAGATGTTTGTGTGTAGGTGGTTGTAATGTAACTTTATATGTTTGTGTGCGTGACTGTGCATTTATCTTTTTGTTTATCTTCGTTTATTGGTTTGGGTTGGAGGCTGTAGTTTCAGGGCAGCCTCATACTTTTATGGAGTGAGGATATAAGAGACAGAGAGAGATACAGAGAGAGATACAGAGAGAGAGACAGAGAGAGAGACAGAGAGAGAGACAGAGAGAGAGAGACAGAGAGAGAGAGACAGAGAGAGAGACAGAGAGAGAGAGACAGAGAGAGAGAGGGAGACAGAGACAGAGACAGAGAAAGAGAGAGAAACAGAGAGAGAGAGAGAGGGAGACAGAGACAGAGAAAGAGAGAGAAACAGAGAGAGGGAGACAGAGAGAGAGACAGAGAAAGAGAGACAGAGAGAGAGACAGAGAGAGAGAGACAGAGAGAGAGACAGAGAGAGAGACAGAGAGAGAGAGACAGAGAGAGAGAGACAGAGAGAGAGACAGAGAGAGAGAGACAGAGAGAGAGAGGGAGACAGAGACAGAGACAGAGAAAGAGAGAGAAACAGAGAGAGAGAGAGAGGGAGACAGAGACAGAGAAAGAGAGAGAAACAGAGAGAGGGAGACAGAGAGAGAGACAGAGAAAGAGAGACAGAGAGAGAGAGAGAGAGAGACAGAGAGGGAACTTGAGGGAGGGAGAGGATATTTTTTTTATAATTAATTTTCATTTATTTTTTAAAAGAGAATTGAGTTGAATCAATTTATCACTTTTGTGGGTGTGGATGTATTCAACAGAAAGATGGTGAGGAAAAAGGGCTGAAGTCACAAACAGTTTTGAGTTTTACTTTTGATCATAAGCTTTATATAAGAACAATACATTTCTGCCTGTGATATAGGTAGACATCAATCACATCATTTTTTTTTTGTCTTCCACCATATCTGGTTAGCCTAGATTAGGTCAAGGTTACATTGAATGGAATTTCGTCAATGTATAAAAAAAAAAGATTTAAATATCAACGTCAGAGAGAGAGAGAGAACTTTTGTAGTCGTTACAAAATGACTTTTGGTTAATAGTGTTAGTTTTTGTACTAATTCAAATATTGATCGACATTTAACTGAGAATTGGATTTACGTGAGTTAAAGTGTACATAAGACCATGTGAACTGCTCAATTATTATGTTCTGGAGACCTAGATCTACCTTTATAGACTTTAATGTTCAATTGTACGTATGTTGACTTGTCTTACGAACAAAAGAGCTCATCTTTGATCAAAGAAGTATCCTGAGTATTTAGATCTATTTATGTTTTTTGAAGATTCATTTTTGGAGGACACATATTTTATTAAACCATAAATAGGCTTGTTTTGAGTTTAGTGCCCATTTGCCCCACAATTCATGCATATATGTGAGGCATGTTGACTAGAATAGATCTAGATTAACACCTAGTTCTAGGCTAGTTCCAGAAACTAGCTATAGAGCTTTTCATATCTTATCTTCTAAATGACAGAAATTCCTTCAAAACAGAAGGTAATTACTTTCTGCGCGTATTCGTTTGTTAATCTACTCGTGCATTTGAATTAGTAAGCGATACTCCTCTCAATGAAATGGAAGTATTTAGAATATAAACTATAGGCTTATTATTTGATTTAATTTGAAAGGTTGTCGGCCTAGAGATATAGATCTAGTTTACAGACATTGGCCTACATCATCTGTAATTAATTTCTGCGGCCTGCTTCAGTCGCGAATTGACTATGTAGTATGTAGTATGGATTATTTCATATAAATTAGATGAATTCCTGGTCGGAACAATTTCGCCCACACACGCCTTGTAATTAATAATTATAACGAAACTAAGAAGATTTAGCCCATAGACTTATATATAGGCCTACTTTATCTAGACTGGACATGGAGATTTTTTAACACTACAAAAAATGTGAAAATTTTTTAGAAAGTTGAATCAAGGCGTTGTTTTGTAAAGTAGTTAAAAGAAGTAAAGTTGTTGTTTTTTCAACCCTAACCTATGTAACATATAATTTAATTTTTAGATCTAGATCTAGTAATTGAACATAAAAAATAAGAGTACTCTCGTCTCATAATTATTATTTTACAATTTTTAGATACATAATATAGAAAGATCTAGGTAATCAATCTATTTAAATGTACTTAAGATGATTTAAATCAACATGAATTATTTCCATCTAGGATTTTTAAAACATTATCTCAATGGAAACAAACAGGAAATGGCTTTGTTTCATATATTTGCGTGAATATCCGAGAAATGAATTTGCATTATTTCTAAACTTTGAAAACTTAAGATCATTACTTTTCTAAGACAGAAAAGATTGACTGGGGCGTCTCCCCTTAGAGCCTGAAAAAAAAGTTTACGTACATAAAAATCTATATATGTATAGGTCTGTGAATCGATCAATCGCGGATAAGAATTTATTTCCGGTTTCCAGTCTAGATATAATCTATAAGTCTATGAGTTAGCCCTTTTAAAAACAGTTGTTCGTGACAAAAGAATTGACTTGTGACCTGATTTCTTGTAATTTAGAGACACAACCATTAGTGACTAGAAGTGTTGATTGGTGTAAACAAAGTCTGCACTTCAATCTGCTTTCAATAAAGATGTTGCAGAGTGCGTTCTTGGTGCTCTTGTTTCCCTTGTTGTTAACACCTGGTGTGCACATTGATGATGAATCCCACTCAGTGATCTAATTCGTTGGGTAAGGGACTGTAGTCGGTGAGACATTTCCAAGAGTCCTGGAAGGAGGAACAACGGAATTCTAGAAATCATATCTTTGGATACGTTGATGGTAAATACGATTGGAATACCGCGTCTCAGTGTTACGACAATTTAGCTAGCTCAGTGCTTAGAACATTTAGCTAGCTCAGTGCTTAGAACATTTAGCTAGCTCAGTGCTTAGAACATTTAGCTAGCTCAGTGCTTAGAACATTTAGCTAGCTCACTGCAAGCAGGTAAATCTAAATAAACTACATGAACGCTCTGAATGAACCCCCCCCCCCCCTGATGGGTGTCACCAGCTGCGGACTGCACCCCCGCGCTCCCTAGTGATGCCACTGACAAATGTAACGCTGATCTAGTATCTAAGAATATCACTCGTTATTAGAACAAGGCTTGTGACCTAAAACGTACGCTATATTACGCATCACGTTATTTCATCTATATGTAGAACATATCCAACCCATATATCAGCTGACCTAATCTTAAAAACCTTGGGACACAAATAGACCCAAAGTTCGGTAATTAGTACAATTGCCATGATTTAAGATGATTTTTATTACCTGCCTGCCTTTAATGAAATTAGTACTTTCATTCTCTTGGCTAAGTTTTCTAATTACAACGCAAAAAAACTTGTGAAAGAAAATTTATTGTGATTTTTTTAAAAAAGTTTTATTTCATCTTACTTTGTTCAGTGCTCAAGTAAATAGATTTGATGCTACTTTATAAGAAATGCAATAAGTCCATAGACTTTGAACCTTCGAACACTAACTCAACCGTTGTAGGGCCTACATCTGGGCATCTAATATCTAGGCACATAATATTATTATTATAGCTTTTATATAGCGCTACTTTCATGCTTATAGCATGCTCAGAGCGCTTTTGGTCCAATCTCATTTGTGGACCAGTGAGGGGAGGGGATATCTTAGGAGTTGGTTTTCCGTGCTGCCTTTATGCGCTCAGTAAACACAACTCTGCCCGAGTCGGGTGTCGAACCTCCAGCCAAGCCAAGCCAAGTTCAAGCGCACTTGGCCTCTCGACCACGTTTCCCACTAATATCTATCTAGGCATCTAATATCCAGGCATCTAATATCTAGGCATCTAACCTAAGTTTAAGTTTAAATAAATGTATTACAATGCTTTTTTTTTAAGAAAAAATGTGTTCGATCATTTGTTACACACCATGTCGCGAATTGGCGTATTCATCATGGTGTTAGTAATTTGAACACATCATGGCCTTTTGTGATAATTTATATAATCTAATTAAGTTTCTCAGGTAGTGACACACCAGTTTTTATATTACAGACATACTGCATGAGACTAGCACATGAACAACGACAACATTTAGCTTGCAGGTGCATTCCAAACATGAACTTAGCCAAAACAAACAGAGTACTAACTGTGACTTATCAAACGTTGAACACATTTTCCACCTAAAAGCTGTATGGAAGATTCTCTTACATTGCAACTATGAACAGACTATTAATAGCGGCCATTTTGGTGTCTCCGTTGTACAAAACCAACGATTGGTTGATAAACTAGCTGGTGGTGGTTGTTGTGTTTAAAGAGACACATTTCTTCACGCTGCAGAATCTAATTGTCTTAAGGTTTTCCATTTGAAGTGCATAATAATTTCAATTAGGAGCGTAATAAAGGAGATTTGATACGTAGATCAGCTGCCTCGCATCATGCTATTGTTCAAATTATAGCTTTCTTTTTATTTACTTGGCAACAGTGACGGTCAATATTGCGTCCTTGACTCTGTTTAGTTTAGCGTGAGAATCTCCAATTTGTGTATTTAGTTTTAAAGTTAGTTTTCATGACGTTTAATTAGAAAAAAAAAGTATTTCTAATAATAATAATAATAATAATAATCTTTATTATCCGTAAGGAAATTTGTCTTACAATTTGTGCATTACACCAAACAAAAACATTATAACTATAACTATGACATGATCTTAACGCGTAGCTACAGAAACACAAAGTACCGCAACAAAATATGACGTCAAAAACTGGAAGCAGCAGTGACTTGGTTGATTCTGAAGGAGCTTACCTTGGCGCTACTCTCAAACACAAAAATGTTTTACGAAGGACAATTAACGAGGATGTGGGGGAAGAGGAGCCGCTCCTGGCGTCTGACCAACCTGGCAAGGTAAATCTTTCAGATTGGCTTGTGACATATTTCTCTATTATTTATATTTATGTTTTCTGGACCCAAGACAATAACCTTGCTTGACACTTACCAATTATTAAATAGTTTGTTTTGTTTTTAGGAAACAAAGGGGGGGGGGGGGTAGAGAAAATAAAATTGATAAATAACTAAACATTTCACAAATTAAAATCATTTGTATCAGTCTCCAGGTACCGAGAGAGAAGAGGGCGTCACCAAAAGTGGGGCAATAAACATTGCCACATCGATGATTGTTGTTAGCCTAGCTATGGCATCCTACTCCATCTTCTCAGACGCAATGTCTCAGTGGATCTATGTGGAATTTGAGAACCAAGTTCTGGGTGCAAACGCCTCCCTCATCAACTCCACAGCGTGAGTAGAACGAGGGAAGTATCTAGAAGAGAAGAATCCTTTCCCGCCTACCTTGGTAGATCTTTCCCCAGATTTAAGGTTTTTTTTTTGGTGAGCTTTTTTTTTTGGGGGGTGGTGGGGGTCTAGCTTACTTTGGCTCATTTAGAAATATTCACACAATCTCGATGGTATAACACCAGGGCTGGACTTATTGGTGTGTTTCGTGTGAAACTTCAAAAGTCCAAGAGGCTAAATAGGCCTTGCGATTTTTTCTTAACCCCCCCCCCCCCCCCCGGTCTTGTGCCATTAAAAGATATATCATTAACTGCTCGGGGCTTTGCTATAGACGTGCAATGTTCTAATTAAAGATTAACTTCCAAAACCAAATCCGGTATAAATTATTTGCAATCTTCTTTGTTTATGACTTCCGTGGGAAACCTCGTCAATTATGGTCGACATCTCATGTGGCCCCAACACTCCAAAAGAATTCTACTTAAATTACAGATACAATGTAAATCTTATAATCGTTTTTTAAAAGCAGGGATACAAAGAATCAATTTAAATTCTTCATAGAGTCTGACATAAAAAAAACATTGTTTAAAAAATAAATGATAAAAGTCAGTGAAGTCGTTTCATCTTCTAAATACTACATTTCCTACAGTTTTTTTTTAAATCGTCTGCAACCAGAAGATGAAGATTCTAGCGCGTCTATTTCCTTCGCAGCCTTCAGTTGATGCTTTTTGCGAAGTTAAAAAGGCGCGACGCAAGACGTCTGACTGAACACAACAATGATCTTTCGATCTGGCCCATTACAAATGTACTCGCTCAACTATCTCGAATGTATCCCAAAGTTCAACTTAGAATTATTATCAACCTGCCCCACTCCATCCTAATTTAACTTTATTTGAATGTGCGCTAAGACAATTTAGGAAGCTTACAATGTATGAAAACGCTTGGCCCCGGACCTTATCGCGCTAAACAGACCCACTAGCTTGATTTAAAGGCTGCGAACGTAATTTGTTTCGTTTCGTTAAAGGTCACCAGTAAAAGTTTGAGAAACATTGCTTTAGTCCTGCGCTCTTCTTACTGGAAGAGCCATCCATCTTGATGTCAAATTTGGATAAAAGAAATGTTTTACATATATACAAATATGTTATAACGGTTGGATAATTACTTGTAACTTGGACACTTTTATATCTTCTGCTAAATGTAAACAGTAAGATTACCACGAATTACAAAAACAAAAAAAAGGTTTTAAATTTTTTTTTCCCCATAATTCTTTGTTGAACGCCAGGTATAGGATCTGACATAAGGGCAGTATTATCAAGATAGTGTGATCTACAGTTTATTAATGAAATAAGATTGGAAATTATTTTTGTCTGAAATTGTGGATGCATCTTAAGCATGTATTTCAATAAAAAAAAACAACAACAATTCTTTGATTAAAACATTTCTATTGATAAAAGCAATATCTACATGTCGGATATGAACGAAAATCGAATCAAATATTCTAGTTATTCATTTGATATTATTTATTAGTTGATTTTCAGCTGTAGATCACAAGGGGAGATTAACTCCATTTTGAAATTGTGGTGACAGATTCGTGACGTTTACGTAACATTGTAACAATGTGATAGTACTGGATCAAAATGTGATAGTACTGGATCAAAATGTGATAGTACTGGATCAAAATGTGATAGTACTGGATCAAAATGAGCTACAAGCTGAAATAAAGAGAATTGGTTTTCAACATTTGTAGGCCTGCCATCTTGAAGTTAGACATTATTAACGTCCATGAGTAGAGGAACATTGTGTAGGCGTACAGGCCTAATCATATCATTTGTGCAGGTCAATATTCGGCGGACAATGGCTTTGTATGCATAAGATGTGGACAAATATGCAGGTCGCAAGTGGGTTTGCGTAGCTATGAGAAACACTGCACTCGTCCTTAATATTAGGAATTCAAAGACAATTGTCATTATTATTATTCGCTGCAATAATTGTTGTCACCGTATTAAGAATGAATTTAAAAAAAAAAGATAAATCGATGGGAAAAAAAACGTTCAACGTGAATCAGAATACGACAGAGCACCGCTGTTCCTAAATAATCTAGTATTTGGTATAAGCGAAGTAAGGTAACTCTTTATAGTGTAGCCTTATTATTGAATACATTCTATATATTATAATATATTGATCTACCTTGCTTTTTCTAGAAAGTGTTGGGGGCGCCAATAAAGCGCCTTGCACCGAACGCCAGTTATGCTGGCTACGCCTCTGATTTGTAACATATGCTGCTCCATCGTTCATGTATCATTCTTGTTGTTTTGAACAGTTCTAACCCTTGCGTCAAAGACAACCAAACAGACTTATGGGCCAAAGAGTTGGACAAGGCGCAGTCACTGGCATCCAGATTTAGCATTTATGCCATGATAGTCACCCTTCTTCCAGCGTTCTTCACGAACTTGTTGTTAGGAATTTACGCTGACCAAATAGGACGCAGGATTTTATTTTTAGCTCCTCTCATAGGTTAGATTTTATTTTCTTTCTTTCTGACTCTATTCTTTCTATCAATCTATGTCTCTGACTCTCTTTCTCCCTCTTTCTGTCCCTCTAACACACACTTTTTCAGGTAATGTAGAAAGTAAGGTCATAGTGATCGTAATCAAGTATTATATAAGAATATGGCTATGTGATATGATAAGTAGAATAAGTATTAGAGATGAGACTTGAACACATCTTGTAAAAATCGAGTCCGGTTCGTTTGATAAGTATAATTCAGGTTTGGTTCAGTCAGATCTAATGTTTAGGTTCAGGTTCTGAAATTTGGCAATATCTAAACTAAGTTCAAATCAATGCAATTTATTCGTTCATAACACTTGAATTGGAAATTTTACAAGTAAGACAGAACACAAATAATGTGCAACTTTTTATCAACTTCCAATATTTAATGAACAAATTTTGCATTTCACAAATTATAAGTTCACAAAAGCTCGATGCAGTACATGTGATGACAAAAGATATGACGTTGGACGTTGAACGGATAATGGTAACTTAAGTAGTCTACTGTCATTCAAACAATTAAGTAACTTAAGTAGTCTACTGTCATTCAAACAATTAAGTAACTTAAGTAGTCAACTGTCATTCAAACAATTAAGTAACTTAAGTAGTCTACTGTCATTCAAACAATTAAGTAACTTAAGTAGTCTACTGTTATTCAAACAATTAAGTAACTTAAGTAGTCAACTGTCATTCAAACAATTAAGTAACTTAAGTAGTCAACTGTCATTCAAACAATTAAGTAACTTAAGTAGTCTACTGTCATTCAAACAATTAAGTATCTTAAGTAGTCAACTGTCAATCAAACAATCAAGTAACTTAAGTAGTCTACTGTCATTCAACAAATTAAGTAACTTAAGTAGTCAACTGTCATTCAAACAATTAAGTAACTTAAGTAGTCAACTGTCATTCAAACAATTAAGTAACTTAAGTAGTCTACTGTCATTCAAACAATTAAGTAACTGTGACAAGTCAAAAACTCGCTGTCAGAGTCACTCTAATTTATCACAGCATTAATTATTATTTTTCATTATTTATTTATTTTATTTTAATTATTTCCCCATCCTACCCCTAAATTCTCCACCCGCACCACCTTTTCCTCTCCAGGCTAGACTTAGTTGACCACATTGGAGATAGCTAAAGCGCGTCCTTTCATTCATCTGCCCTTGATCGGGGAAAGGTAAACACACAATCTCTTTTGATCTTATCGCAGGATGTCTGACAGCCGCAGTGGACACCACCTTGTGTGGAATGCAAGTCACTCCTCCCTCCCCCATTCTCCTATGTCTCTCTTTGAAATAGGAGACCACAAGGACAAACACGCCCATTGACCTCCCAATGTGCGAATCCCATCTCTTGTCGGACTTCACCCACGTGTAAGATAATTCTAAGCCTAGGACATTTCCGGTTTCCGCCCACATTCTCCAGGCCTGTATATAAGGTAAATTAAATCAAGTCAGACTCTCTCTCCTTTCTCGTTATATCTGAGCAATCGAGTCTGGACTACTTCATTTATTCTCACTCCTAGAGGAATACCTGGTGGTAAGCCGAACTTAATCACAAGTTCCATCTTAATTACTTTGTGCTATTTCCATTGGATATTATCATGTGTATTTTATTATTTCACTTATATTTAATTAGTGCATTGTGTATTTCTCACTGGCGTAAGAAGAGAACATAGACATGTCCTATGTATGTATTTATGAATTGCATTAATCTATTAATGCTACGTTGCTCAATTGATCGTTGATGCAACCATGTATATATTTGTACATCTTATTTTATTTCCTTTATCTCGGTTGACCGCCTTGATAATTTTACTAGCGCACTAATACTGCGTCTAGAAAAGAGTTATGAATTATCTACCCTTTACTCATTTTACTCCAATGAGAGTCGCGCCGCTTGAACGGACACCCTCTCCGTTCAAGCGCGCTCCATTGTTCTCGATCGACGGTCATATGTAAACATACCGTCAGGGTCGCTGACCACCGCCCAATTCAACCCCCCCCCCTTTTTTTCTTTCTCTATCCACCTGTGTTGTTTATTTGAGATTATTATTTCCCCTTCTATGTACATTTTTATATTATTACTTTCCCTTTTATGTACATTTTTATATTGCTACTATCAGCCATCTATTATTCCAAATCCCATTTGTCATCATCTCCCCTTTTGTGCTCAAAAGCAATTTTACCAATCTGACGAATGCACCTCAGTCGAGGGCATCGATAAGATGCATAAGAGACATGTCCTAACTTGTCTTTATTTATCCGCAGCCTCCCTCAGGTGTCTGCCTATTTGTTTGATATCAAGAATCACCTACTATCTTTGTGCTTAGTGCTATTCAGCACTGCACTAGCTCTCTGACCTGCCCCTATTTATGTGCTTAGTGCTATTCAGCAATGCACTTGCCTACTGAGATCTACTCAACTCTACCACTTGGCGCTATCGGCATTGCCCGCCTATTCGACAGCCCACCTGTCAACCTATTAGGTGCGACGTCCCTATAGACCAGATCTGTGTGAGACGTCATAGCTACGCCAAACCCTCTGCAACTCACTGGACATATCCTGTCATCACGCTGCCCACGGCAGATCAGCTCTGCCCGCAGTAACCTTGTGCCCACGGTAGCCGGCCACCCGCCCTACTGTGCCCACTACAGATATCAGAACTTTGGACTGAAACTCCACAAGAACTGAATCATCGACGTCCTTCTATCCGCTAGAGCGCCACCTCCAGCTGCAGAACCTCAAGCCAGGACACAGCCAGCTGCGACATCAACAGGACAACCAGCTAAGTCAGAGGACAAAGTGACATACTCTCTTATTAAATGCAAGAGTGATGATTAAAGCTAGTATTATTTAGAGATAGAAGCAAACCCTCCCCCTTTTTATTCTTATATGTATACTACTTTTAATTAAAAATCATAGTTTGTGAACAAATTTAGTTGAATTACAATATAATTTTTTATTATATCGCTACACTTCTGGTATCTTAGCTGATTCGGTGAGGGGGGGGGGGAGGATTGCTTCTGCTACCCTTCCCACTCTAGCCCTCTAAATGGGAAGGGGGGGGGCGGTTTTATTTTTATGGAGAAATCATAGTAAGTGAACAAAATTAGTTGAATATCTATATAATATAAACTACGTATTGATATGTGAACCCATTTTATATTATGTCACACACACTCCAATCTCAATTTTTTTTTATTAGTAAATATAAAATGAAAAAGGGTTGTACCAGGTGGGAGGGGCGATATATGCAATCACCTTCCCCCCATCGGACAAACCAATACTTTTTTCTTTTTGTATTTTAGTTAAGAAATTACAAAATAAAAAAAAATCTGTCACTAATATAATTTATATATGCTATAAATTAAATTCTTATATCGAGTCGCCCCATTCCTATTCTTTAATGCCAAATGCAAAGATAAACAGAAATTATAAAAAGGAGCGAGGTGTAATCATTTTCACTCTACCGCCCTTCCTCTTTCCAGACAGAGTTTATATTATTTCACATGAATTTATCATAATTATTTTAAGAAAGACTTTGCTTTGGAAATGTTATAATTCAAACGAAAATTTTTACTAAAAGAGTCACGATTGAGATAAGTTCTAAACCCAGATAATCTTTTCCTAGTCGCCTTTTTCCAACCTTTACTCAATATGATATTTTTCTAGTTAAATAAATTTGGGACTATAACTCACAATGTATGCTTGAATTTTATTAAATTTTTTTTTTCCAAAATTTTTTTTTCGGCGGCGATCCTCAAAGCCTTAATCTAAATGTGTGGGGTATCTTATCTTTTAAAGGAACAAATCGGTTTTATTTGCAATGTATTAAACATAAATTTATATTAGAACATTTTTCAACATTATTCAAAAGGTCCTTTATAATACGATGAATAATGAGCTTTAGGTCAGGAGAATGCGCTTCTTCAGTGATGAATGCAAGAAAACGCTTTTGGCGTCGGGGCTTCGCCCCGAACCTCACTGATGAATGATAAATTGTAGATGTCAGGAGAATGCGTTACTGCAATGAAGAATGTAAAAACACGCTCAAAACAGGTTTAAGAATTATTTGTGTACAATGTGTACAATTAAGGTCCCGGGGTTCAACCTGACAAGAACATCACTCACATACAGTCGTACATAGAGTAACCAACTATGTGAATAGTTTAAATAAAAAAAGGAAATGAATTTAATTGTATGAAACTGATATGTGTGTATGTACAATGAGGATGATAAATAGACAATATATATATTAGATATTGTTACGTATTTCTGAATTTTCTGGCTAGATGTATTAGTTGGCACACAAATAAAAACACTGCAAAGAACTTGACGACTAAACTTTCAGTTTCATATAACTTTAATGACTATTAACTCTAACAATTCGTTACTGTAACATGTAGCGTAGAAGACTGTACAATATCTGTCAGTTTACAGTTAGCTATACTTCGTTGCAATTCATCTCTTCACTTCGTTGCAATTCATCTCTTCTCAAATTTCCTCGAGCCGTGTTCCACAGAACAGACCAACGACACACTTCCCAGTGTCGCTCCAGGTCTCCCAAAGCTGAACCAAGTCGTACTCAAGTCTACCGAATCAGAGCCGCACACGTCTTACATCGACTGTATCGACTGTAACGGCTCAAGTCCACTGTAGTTCGCTGTATAGACTTTAACGACAGTAGTCCACTCCAGTTAACTCTACCCTAGTTAACTTGCATCGAGTCGTACACATTTCTCTTCCACAGAGCCGCACACGTCTTACATAGTCTGTATCGACTGTAACGGCTCACTCACTACTCCATACGACTGACTTTCACATTAACTCTCTGGCTTATATAGAGTCCCTAATCGCTTGTCCAAAGTTGCACAAACACGGCTAGTATCCTCTGGAATAACACGTGAGGAAACGTCACATCCTGTCTTTGTTTATACATGTAGATTCCAGAAAACATTGGCTGCAGTGTCATCTTGCCGGGGTCACAAGTTGTGACCTCTATCTGTCACTGGACATTGCTAGTACCTTTTGGAATAACATGTAAGGACATGTCACATCCTGTCTCTGTTTATACATGTACATTCCAGGGAACACCCGCTGCTGTGTTATCTCGTCGGGGTCACACGTTAACCTCTTCCTGTCACTGGTCATTTGTAACAATATATATATATAATATAAATATAAAGATATTATTCAATAATTAATTTAAGCACCTTTGCTACTGCTATCAACTTGTCACCCTGGTTTCATAGTCCACCAGACTCTGACCGACTGGCGTCACAAAACTGCCAACCTCGGTAATAGTAAAGTTAGACCTCAGATGATCGCCAATTTGACAATGACACTGAAAACTGTAATATATATTTCTGAGACGGCAAGCGACGCCCACACTAGCATAGACTCGAACTTAGTATATACAACTCCAACACTGTCAACCTATAAACGAAATAAACATAAAACTTAACTTCTACTCTAAAACTAGAAATAATAACAACCTCATACAACATACAATAAGAGCTATCACAAACGAATAACTCACCCTAAACAGGGGTCCAAAAATCCTACTAAATAATAAGTCCGAGAAACTAGTACAGACAAATAACGTTTTACGGGCCAACAAACCGTCCGTTTCAAACAAAGAGGGGGACTGCCTCATGACAAAGAATGACCAATAGATGTCACCGGACTTAGTGACGTAGCCAAACAATTCATAACAAAAATACAAGGCACTCTCGCCCCGTACAAGTCACTACGAGTAGAGGAAATAAAAAACAGAGCTAGGATAACTACGCGACACACCTCAATGAAGAAATTTCAGGAGAATGCGTTTCTGCAATGAAGAATGCAAGAAAAAGCTTTTTTTGCGTGGGGGCTTAGCCCCGAACCCCACTGATGAATGATGAGCTGTAGATGTCAGGAGAATGCGTTTATGCAGTGAAGAATGCAAGAAAACGCTTTCGGCGTCGGGGCACTGATAAATAATGAGCTGTAGGCTAGATGTCAGGAGAATGCGTTTCTGCAATCAACTGTAGCGCCACTGGCTTGGATGGGTGCTCATAGGAAAAGTTTCATTCAATAAATATATAATAATAAGGCTTCTCTTCGAGTCCAAATATAATTGAGGAATGTAGTATTTCCCGTGGCTGGGCAACCCCAGCTGTGGCCTACATATTTTACCACATCCAGGGCAAACATAACCATTGTCCGCCGGTGGTCGAATAAGATTTTCTTTTAGCCATCTGCGTCTGTCCTCGGCAGCGGATTTTCTTTTGGTCTCAAATGTGTATCCCGAGGCCTATGTGTCTATTGACCAAGTGAAAATAAGTTGGCACAGTTTAGCGAGCGCCTTCATAATCAGGAGCTTCTATTTCGCCTTCTAGTTAGGTTCGCATTTAGTGCTGGGCTAATTCCAATGGGATTCGTAATGGTATAGATCTCTCTCTTTGGAGGCGCTTACAAAAGTTAAAACACTCAACTAACCTTCTTCATCATTTTTACTAAGCATGGTGAAAATAGTGTAACATTGATATCTCCAGGTCTTTTCATAAGGGCTTTCGTTGGCTTTGTCGTGGCCTTTTGGAAACTAAGTATTTACTGGAACTTTGTGGGCATGGCTTGTATCGGATTGACTGGACATTTACCTGCCATCTTCATGGGCATTTACGTGTACACCGCGGACAACACAGGACACAAGAAAAGTCGATCCTTTGGAATGGTCATTGCACAGGTTTGTTCATTCTAAGCATTTTAAGGTCCACTTTGGAGAAAGAAAAGTGGGTGGGTCGTGGGCTAGTTTTCTATAGACCCATATTAATGTAAACTTCATTTGATACCAGTCTTTGTTTTACATCACATAGAGGTCTGTAAACGTAAAGCTTTCATGATACATATGTGTAGATTTTTCTGTAAATAAAATTTTTTAAGTATCTTTAATTATAAAATTGTAGGCCTATTGTTTGAAAATGTAATAGTTTCTTTTCTCCATCAACTTTTAAAGCCCCTCATTATTACATCTATTTCTTGAGCTTTAATTTTTATGGGGTTTTTTTTTTCGTTCTCTAATCTATATTTCCCTTTGTTTCTTTAGTCTCTAATCTCTATTTCCCTTTGTTTCTTTAGTCTCTAATCTATATTTCCCTTTGTTTCTTTAGTCTCTAATCTCTATTTCCCTTTGTGTCTTTAGTCTCTAATCTATATTTCCCTTTGTTTCTTTAGTCTCTAATCTCTATTTCCCTTTGTTTCTTTAGTCTCTAATCTATATTTCCCTTTGTTTCTTTAGTCTCTAATCTATATTTCCCTTTGTGTCTTTAGTCTCTAATCTATATTTCCCTTTGTGTCTTTAGTCTCTAATCTATATTTCCCTTTGTTTCTTTAGTCTCTAATCTATATTTCCCTTTGTGTCTTTAGTCTCTAATGTATTTCCGCCTATGTTTTGTTTTAGACTGCAATCAACGTTTGCTTCTCATTGTCTCATCTGGCTGTTGGGTATTTCATCGACGCTAAAGGCTACGCCTGGCCAATGTTTACAGCATCTGTAATCCTGGCATTCTGTTTGGTCATCTGCTACTTCTTTTTGAAAGAAACTTTGGAAACAGCGAAAAAGACGCGAAAAAAGACGTTCACAGAAGGTGATAACCATTAGTATACAATTTGCTGTTTTGTTTCTGTGGCTGTTTGTTGTCAAGTCGATTTTTGTGTTAAGGTAATTGAAATGCATTGTCGTTAAAGCAGCTACATGTACTATGTGATTTTTTACCTTTATTTATTTGTAAATTTCTTCAATAAGTTTTTGTTTAACGTAACGTTTTAAACTGTCCTGTATGAAATATCTATCCATTTTGTTTTTTATACTCATTGTACAGGTTTCAAGGAAGTCTTCAGTTTCTATATCACTAAGGGAAAGAACTCTAACTATAGAAGGTTAGATTTCAGTCTTCTTGGGTTAGTGTTCTTTCTGTTTTCAACTTGTCTTGGTGTCAGCATTCAGTCAATGTTTCTGATGAATGAGCCTTTGTGCTGGAGCTCCATCAAGATTGGTCAGGTCACTACTTACCAAGTAAGTAATACACTTTAGAGAACTTTTAAAGATCAAAATGACGACTAAATATACGTTTATGTTTAACGCTTTGCTTATAGTTCGTCCATCGTGGTTCGATGATGACCACTTTTGTCATCCAGGGGCTGAGGGCTTTGCACTGGGGTTTTGTGTCTCCTCATGTGGCTGGTGAGACTGAGCAGGTTATTCCAGCTGGAGCTAGTGTCACTGGCCTTGCTTTTCTTCTCTGACGCTTTTCTTCTGCCAGCGCTGTTCTCTTGTCTTCAGCAATTTGTGCACCAGTTTTCACAGCAAGGCGCCATTATGCTCTGTCATGTGCTTCTGTCTCCCAGGTGGCTGGGTTAATGCTGAAGGCTTTCAGATAAACTTTGAGGGTGTCCCTAAAGCGTTTTCTTTGTCCACCTTGTGAGCGCTTTCCTTTCCTTAATTGGCCATACAGAAGTCGTTTAGGGATGCTGCGGTCTTCCATTCTGCAGACGTGTCCTGGCCTTCACAGATTGGATTGCATCAGGATTGTGTGGATGCTTTGCAGGCCCGCTCTTCGAAGGACTTCAGTATCTGGTATTTTTTCTTGCCATTTAACATTTAGTATTTTTCTCAGGTCATATGGAAGTGGTTCAGTTTGTTTTTTGTTTTTGTTTTCTATATACTGTCCATGTTTCTGAGCCATAGAGCAATGTAGCGAGGATGACAGCTCAATAGATCCCTAGTTTTGTGTTTGTGGCGATACCTCGTCTATTCCAGACATTTTTAGAGTCTGCCATAGAATGCACTGGCCTTGGCAATACGCAGGTCGATTTCATTATTGATCTTTCCGTTTCTGGAGAGTGGGCTGCCAAGATAGGTGAATCTGTCCACGGCATTTATATCATGTCCATTTTTTAAACAAATGATAAGCAACATGTTGAACTCTTATTGTAAACTGAGGTTTGCTGGATTTTGAAAAGAAGCTGAATTGCTTGTTTTTGTTAAGCTTTTTAATGCAATTTCGGAATTCATCAGTTCGCGATGACTTAAAGCAGGTTAAAAAAATAGTTTTACATGGTAGGCATCTAACGCATATAAATGAAACCAACCTTCGACTGCGGAGATTAATTTTCATTGATTAAATCATTTTCTCTTTTATTGAGATATTAAATCTACTTTAAAGGGTTTTACAATCTCACATAACTTATTTGTTGACAAATGAATTACTGCCCAAGGACATCGATGTCTACTCAATTCACCTAACAATGCTCTATAAAGAAATGACGATTCGCTTCTAGGATGTAATACATTAAAAATGTAAATATAAATGACAATTTTTAAACATCTGCTACTGATGTTCAAATTTAGTTGCAGGAAAAAAAAAGATTTACAAATTTATGTTTTCAATAAAAAGAATGTTAACATAGGAAGCACAACAACGATATGGCTGCACTGAAATGTTCCTGTAAAATTCCAAAACTGTGGTCGAAAATGGAATTATTTTTAGCTTTTCCATCAATATAATTGGTTAAACCAGATTTAGTGCGTAACAAACTTAATGAGTTAGCAAAGAAATAGACTAAAGGTAGCCACTAGAGGAGACCTTCGTCTTGCTTTGACTAATTTAAAGCTTGACATTTCTAATATTGTCGGACTGCAGTAGTCACAAGGTTCCCATTAGCTTAATTTCATTTTTAGTGAATTCAAATATAATCATATTTAAATAAAAAATGTAACCAATTTACAATTAAACCTAAAATAGTAGGCCCTGATATTCAATAACTTAAAAAGGGACTATTCAAGGATATTGAAAGAAAGTCATGACAATGAGATGTATTTTACATTGTAAGTTATTGACATCATTTTTGTATGAGTTATAAAATTAACGACCTGTTATTAACAGCATGAAAATTAATAAATTAATGATATTTTATTCAAATTTGCTTTCTCACGCATCTTCATTTGTGTTTTTTCGGGGGGGGGGGGGGGCGCTGGCGGCATTTCTTTTAAAAAATGCGAAAAGGAGGCGGTAGACCAAAAAAAGGTTGAAGACCACTGTTCTTGATTATGCATGAGCCGATTTAGTAGGATGCGTGCGAGGATTTTCCCATCAATAGAGAGAAGAGATATTCCTCTGTGGTTGTCGCAGATTTGGCGGTTTCCTTTTCGCTTGTATAGATGGACACTTGTGGCATCTTTAAAGTCTTGTGGTATTGACTCTTGCTTCCACATAATAAAGAACAGCTCGTGAAGTCTTTCAATCAGGGCTAATCCACCTTTTTTGTTGACCTCTGCGGGAATGGAGTCAGCATGTAATGGAAGGTGTATTGTACTTTAAAAAGGAGCTTATATAAGGAGGAAGTACTACACATTTACAGACACATATCAATACTGTAAAATTTATTTCCCTTTTTATATTTAAAAAAACTAATTTCCCCTAATTAATTAATTAATTGGTTAATTGTTTGATTTGATTTATGCTTTCCTAGGGACAATGAATAATTGTTCAAAGTCTTCAAAGTTTCAACTTGATCCGAAAATGGGAAATGGGAAAAAAATGTGTAAACAAATTTACTAGACAGACTGAGTGAGTTGATATAAGCTTTGTAAATAAAAAGAGGAGGAAAATGTAATGCTCTATAGTACTCACGTTATGTGTCCTATGTTGTCCTCCTTTATGTTGTCATCACTTTATGTGTCATATATTGTTCTCATTTCATATGTCCTATGTTGTTCTCACTTCATGTGTCCTATGTTGTCCTCATTTCATGTGTCCTATGTTGTCCTAACTTCATGTGTCCTATGTTGTCCTCACTTCATGTGTCCTATATTGCCATCACTTCATGTGTCCTATATTGTCCTCACTTTATGTGTCCTATATTGTCCTCACTTCATGTGTCCTATATTGTTATGATATTGTCCTCACTTCATGTGTCCTATATTGTCATGATATTGTCCTCACTTCATGTGTCCTATATTGTCATGATATTGTCCTCACTTCATGTCTTTAGTATTGTCTTTACTTCTCGTCTCGATTGTTTCTATGTTGTCTGTTTTGTCTCTTCTCTATGGTCCAGCGGTCACAATGTGTTGCAGTGTCCAAACCGTATTAGCCTTCACTTACAATTAATTAATTTGTTACAAAATTATGAAACATAAATACATATGTTTAGTTTGCTACATTATTTGAACGCAAAGAACTAATTAATTGTCAAAACATCATTTTATATTCCTTGCTTTCAATTGACCATTGTTGGGGTAACATAAACAGACCAAACGTTAATTCCTCAAATTGAAAGATGGTTTGGCCTCAGAGCTAATCAAGTTTTACATTTCCCAGGGACTTCTGGGCGCCTTCACTTCCCTGGTGTTGATGAAAGCTCTTCAGCGTTGTCTGTCGGATGACGTCATTTGCATCGTGTCTCTGGTCTCAGCCGCTGCAAGTCGATTTGTACTTGCCTTTGCTCAGTATGACTGGATGATCTACGTGGGTAAGTGGTCGTCAAGTGAAGTCAAGCGTATTTCTATATTTGTAATGGGAACAGGGTTATATAGTGTTATGTAAGGGTCAAAGAATATTGTTCTAGAACAATGCTATGTATGTATATATATGTATATATATATATATATATATATATATATATATATATATATATATATATATATATATATATATATATATATATATATATATATATATATATATATATATATATATATATACAGTGCTTTTTTTTTTTTTGTAAAAAAAAAAATAGGTGCTGGTACTCAGTGATGGATTGCCTAACTTTTAACTACTAATAAATTAATAATAAACGTTAAAATACAAGAAATGTCATATTTTTTCTCCACATTGAAAAAGGTACCGTATATATATATATATCATGGGCGTAGCCAGGGGGGGGGGGTTACCCCCCGAAATGAAATCCCCCCTTTTGGGGGGGGGGATCGGAATTTAGTGAATGATTTTTTGCTTTGATTTTGTTTATTTTAGGTGAGATTTTAATACTAAACCATCAATTGCCCCAGCACAACCAATGGGGTTTTGAGTTTAAAACCCCTTACAAGGGGGTTTTGAGTTTAAAACCCCCTACCAGGGGGGTTCGAGTTTAAAGACCCCTACCAGGGGTTTTGTGTTTAAAACCCCCTACTAGGGGTTTTGAGTTTTAAACCCCCTACTTGGGGTTTATGCAATTAACCCCCCCCCCCTCTTCTATAAAACAAAACAAAACAAAAATGCAAACGAAAATCCCCTAATTCCAAGAGCACAGTTAAGGGAGATTTTGATTTTAAAACCCCCTCCAAAATTTACGATAAACCCCCTCTTCAATATAAAAAAAAGTTAATTACGCACTCAAAATGTTATGAGCGTAGCTAAATTGGTTTTGACTTAGTTTTTAGTTTAAACCCCACTTCAGCGGGGTTTGAAGGTAAAAAATACCTCTTTAATAATAAAAACAAAGCAAATTATACACTCAAAATGTTTTGAGTGTAGTCAAAGGGGTTTTGAGTTTAAACTCCCCTCCAGTGGAGTTTGAAGCTAAAAAAGTACCTCTTCAATATAAATAACAGCAAATTACTCACACTAAAATCTATGAACGCAGCCAAAGGAGTTTTGAGTTTAAACCCCCCGCCAGGGGGGTTTGAGGCTAAAAAATACATCTTCAGTGTAAGAAAAAAAGCAAATTACGCACTCAAAATGCTATGAGCGTTGCCAAAAGGGGTTTTGAGTTTAAACCCCCATTCAGAGGGGTTTAATGCTAAAAAATACCTCTTCAATATAAAAAAAAAGCAAATTACACACTAAAATTATTTGAGCGTAGCCAATCCAATCGGGGGTTTTGAGTTTAAACCCCTCTTCTACAGATGGCGTTTGTTTAAAGTTTAAAACCCCTCCAGATGGTTTTGAGTTTAAGATCCCCCTACAGAGCATTTTGAGGTGGAAAACCCCCTACAGATGATTTTGACGATAAAACTTCTCTTTTCGATATAAAATCTAAAGCAAACTACAGTCACTTAATTCCAAGAGCGTATTCAAGAGTGGTTACACATTTTACCAGTGGCAGGGCTCCCTTAATAAACTGTAGTGAATAGCCATCTGCCGAAATTGAAAAACACTAAATGTGGCTCAACAAAGATGGCTAAGACAGATTTTAGTAGTCAGTTATAGAGATCGGGTCTAAATCAAGGAAATCCTATGCCGAACTGGGAGTCGACCCTTTAGTAAGATTGTGAGAGAGCGACGCATGAGGTTTGCGGGACATGTTCTCCGACAAAATGAATTACGCATAAGAAGAGTTGCAATGATATCCTAGTATAACTTGACGCCACTCATTCATTGAGGTCCTCATGGCAGGTGGAAAGAGGCTTCAGACATTACCAGTGACAGATTCTTATGGAAACAGCTTGACGTCAAATGCTCCGAACGGCGCGGTAGGGTCTAAGTCAGTAAGAATAGCACATTAGGTTTTTGAAATAAAACTTTGTAATAGCAGGAAAATGCACTGTAGATACCTCAGAATATGCATTTTGTTGGCTTTCAATACCAGAAATAGTGCTTGGCGGCGGGGCTTCGCCCCGCGCTGGGGGAGCTTCTAGCGCTCCCCCAGACCCCCTTGCTGGTATTGGCGAGGAATCTACAATTTTTCCACTAACTCATGGAAGAGCCTATTCTAGGGCACAATAAACGTCTTCCGAAAGAATGAAGTGTCAGAATGCAATAAAGATTATTTACACACACACACACACACATAAATACATATACAAAAAAAATCGCGGGGGGGGGGTCGGGTGGTGGGAGAAAAAATATATACGTGTGCGCTTTATTTTGTGACGGTACGCACCGGTACGGCGTACCGCACCTTTGTCAATGTGGGAAAAAATTATGACTTTTCTTGCATATATATATTGAATATCCTTGATCAAAGATGCATGACTGTCATTAACTCTTGTATTCTGAATTCTTGATATTGTTTGGCTTTCTTCTTGTTATGATTAGAGAGTTGTTTGTTTACTGAGTTGTTTGTTTTTCAGCTTATACAGTTGGAATGTTTGAACTTCTGCTGCTGCCAATCATACGAGCTATTTTGTCGCGAATGGTACCAGTCAATAACAGAGGTGAGAGGGTTTTTTATGTAGATTATTTAATGCGTTAATAGTGTTGATTGAATATTACAATTTTATAGAATTTGATCATTTTTACTTTTCTATTTCGGACATTCAAAATGCGTTTGTTTTTTATTGGTACTAATTTATTTTATAGATCAGATATGTAAAATGTTTGTAAAATGTTTGTAAAATGTTTTTAAAATGTTTGACATATTTCGGACATAATCTACATCCTGGTCCAAACCTTAAGCAGGCAATGGGGGATGGTAGCAGGGTATGAAGTTATGAACCCGAGAGCATCGAGACGGCCGAACGACAGTCCAGCGCGCACACGGCACGAGTCCCCACGACCACGCAGGCATCCAGACATTAAATATTCGAGTCTGGAGAGTTAAGAATTAATGAAGAATATTGCACTTTCTCTCCTAGGTTCTCTATTTGCCAGTGTTGCTGTGATAGAGGTCGCCACTTTCGTTGTAGCTGGTGCAGGCTTTGACGCCTTGTATAGCTTCACAGTCTCGTTCTGGCATGGCTTGACCTACTTGGTGATAGCTTGTTGTGTTTCACTTGCTACAGGACTAATGATGTGAGTGAACTTGATTTTTAGAGACGATGCCCTTGGCCCAACAACGGTAGTTCTAAAAAAACAAGTCTGCGAAACAATTCAGGGAGAGGGAGGCGTTGTCAGACACATGACTTCGCTGACAAGGCAAAAGCAAAGATATTATTAAAGATATTTTTAAAATGCCTGACCATACTTAAATGTATATTCATAATCTATTTAAATTAGAGAATTGCATTACGTATAAAAAAGATTGGACTTTGACATGTGTGATCCCATCTTTTGAAAACAGTGCATTAGTTAATCTGTAGATGCCTGAATATTTTGTATCAACACTTTTTCCCACTCTGCATATTAGAACACTCTTTCCACTGTACACTATATCCAATGAATACTATATCTATTAAACACTCTCTCAACTGTACACTATATCCATTGAAAAATATATGTATTAAGCACTATATCCTCTATACCGTGTACACTATATCCATTGAACACTATATCTTTTCATCACTTGGGTGTATGGGGTATCTAGGAGGGGTAGCACCTCTAGTGGACAGTCGTACCCTCTTTTTGAGGGTGGGCTTGGCTTACTCTTGGTCCCCACTCGGTACCCAACTCTCACCTGTGGCTCCCAGAAGCTGTAGCATGCGCAGCGGCCACACCCCGGAAACGGCTTTGACTGGCCGGCTAAACCAGGTAGAGGGTATCTGACGTGTCCATGGCACTCAGTACACTGAGGTTCTGTCAAACCTAACATGTGAAGTCTGGACTTGGCGGCCTGTGCGTAACGTCACAAAACTAGACTGATCGGACAGAATGGCAAGTACCAGCACAGTGCTGTGGAGTACTCAAGAGCTGGACAAGACACACAGAAAGTCTCTGGTCATCCACTGCACCCAAACTTGTCCCCGGACGTCTTGACCAAATCTTGCTTCCGGAAAAGGACGGGCTTTAGGGCGAGAGAGTGAGGTCGACGTGTTGCGCGAATCCTCCTCACTTTAATTAGACTTATCAGACAGAATGGCAAGTACCAGCACAGTGCTGTGGAGTACTCAAGAGCTGGACAAGACACACAGAAAGTCTCTGGTCATCCACTGCACCCAAACTTGTCCCCGGACGTCTTGACCAAATCTTGCTTCCGGAAAAGGACGGGCTTTAGGGCGAGAGAGTGAGGTCGACGTGTTACGCGAATCCTCCTCACTTTAATCCAAATTCCAGCGCAAGTCACTTGTCATCCCCCCCCCCCAACTACACTAGCTCCAGCTGGAATAACCTGCCCAGTGTGCGGCCGAACATTCCGGGCTCACAAAGGTCTCACCAGCCACATGAGGAGGCATAAAACCCCAGTTCAAAGCCCTCAGCCCCCTGGATGACAAAGTGGTCATCATTGAACCACGATGGACGAACTATATATATTAAGCACTATACCCACTGTACACTATTTCCTTTGAACACTATATCTATTAAACACACTCTACCGTACACTATATCCATTGAACACTATATCTATTAAGCACTATATCCATTGAACACTATATCTATTAAGCACCATATCCACTGTACATGATATCTATATTTGTTTATTCTCCACAGTTTGTTCACTGTGACTGTACGAAAGCGTCATTTGACTAGAGTGGTAGATGTACAAGAAGTTTCAGAATAAGAAGCTACTTTTTTTTTGGACCAATGTATAGGAAATAGGAACCAAGAAATGTCTGGGGTGACTACCCGAGTAACATTAATGTTGGATATCCTGACAGACGTATGTGTCGCCATGTTTTTGTTTCTATCACTTGAGAGATTCCAATAGTGTTAAGGAAGTCAAACATTTGAACGAAGTCTCAGACATTCTTGCAGTTTGCCAGTTTTCTGAATGAGACGAATTATTAAAGGAAACAGAATTTCATTACATAAGTCTTTTACAAACGTATCACTCACATAGCCAGGTTTTCGGAAGTTAGATTCTATTCGTTGCATTGTGAAATTGTCGTCTGTCTAGTAGCCTACTTCTCCAACAACAAAATGGGAGTATCAAAGACATTATCTATGCTAAGATCATCAACACAAAACTAGACTGAACGAAATACAAAGACATTGTTTATGCTAAGATCATCAACACAAAACTAGACTGAACGAAATACAAAGACATTGTTTATGCTAAGATCATCAACACAAAACTAGACTGAACGAAATATTATATATATATGCTAGGCTGCAGTGTAAATGTAAACAATTAATGCAGATATTACGGCTAAATCTCGAAGTGTGGCCATTTCGCAAACTGGCTGGCCAAATTGCGTTATAGCCAACCAGATCATGAAATGGCCGGCCAGTTCGCGAATCCGCCGAGTTGGAGCACTGGCGCCAACATAGATAAACATTGTGTTTAATACAACTTTATACCAGCGTTCATCGTTGTTAGTAGAGATGATAGTCATCATAAAATGATTAAAAATCTTATTGTATTGTAATTAATATGAAATAGGCTGGATTAGTGAAGCCTAACTTGGATGGGTTAGCGATTTAAGCTTATTACGACTAAATGAGATTGACTAGTTGATGTCTTTTTTTTCTCTCTTAAATTCCAAGAATATTAATATCCCTTTTCCATTCTTGATCTCTATTTTCATGTTCCTCCTTTAAAAAAATATCTATAGAATGAAAGTAACACGCTGGTGACATAGAAGCACACATGGATAAAATGTGGAACTAATGGTTAATCTTGGAGATTGTGTTCATTACACATCAAGGTTCTCTTCTGTCAGATTTAGAACGTTTGCCAGTTGAGAAATTTATTTCTGAGTAGACTTGTAGGCGCTACATTATAAGCCCAACTATTTTAAGGAATTGGAATGCAGCAGCTGTGATATTTTTTTCTGTTCACTCTTTCTTTTTGTTGTATGTACGGTAAATAATTAAATAATGTATTCAATATTTATTTATTTTGAACTTATAAAGTATTCTGCGTCTATGTTGCAAATCGATTTTTTAGTTAAAAAAACCCATTCAACCTTAAGATTTCATTTTTAGCAGATTACATCAGCGACAGCTGTGTGTAAAATTGGCCATACATATATGTAAAAACACTACTTACCACCTCGGCGATTTTCTTAAAAACTCGTTTAGTCCAAGACACTTTGGTAAACGTAGAGTGTCTTCACTTTTCTTACGCCACCCCCCCCCCCTTCCTCGCATCTTTTAGAATTATTTGATCAAAACAAAGTATGTCCTGTGTAAAGTCAACTGTTTGATTTACAAGTTATGTCCTCGACATCATTGCCTTTGAAACTGTCGGGGAAAGTTCAATCCAAGGCTCATGTAGATCAGCTAAGAGCTCTCTTTCACAGCTCCACAGATTTGTTCTGTTTGGAAGACGTTCAAGTCGGTGTCTACGTAGCACGCCGCTATTTTCATTGGCTCTCCGAAGGCACGGGCTAGAGACGTAGCCGAAGGCCAAGCACACTCGGTACCCCGTCATTTCCCTTCATTGTACCACACTAACCGTGCCGCGGGACTCGTCATTTCCCTTCATTGTACCACACTAACCGTGCCGCGGGACTCGTCATTTCCCTTCATTGTACCACACTAACCGTGCCGCGGGACTCGTCATTTCCCTTCATTGTACCACACTAACCGTGCCGCGGAACTCGTCATTTCCCTTCATTGTACCACACTAACCGTGCCGCGGGACTCGTCATTTCCCTTCATTGTACCACACTAACCGTGCCGCGGGACTCGTCATTTCCCTTCATTGTACCACACTAACCGTGCCGCGGGACTCGTCATTTCCCTTCATTGTACCACACTAACCGTGCCGCGGGACTCGTCATTTCCCTTCATTGTACCAAACTAACCGTGCCGCGGGACTCGTCATTTCCCTTCATTGTACCACACTAACCGTGCCGCGGGACTCGTCATTTCCCTTCATTGTACCACTCTAACCGTGCCGCGGGACTCGTCATTTTTTGAGGAACGGCATGTGGATTATTGACATGGTTTTAGGTGCCCTCTTAGCAACCCGGACTAGTAGAGACACTCTCATGGCTCCTTAAGCAAAACTACGGGAGTCTTGTCTTGCCATCCGTATGTAAAATGTTTTACATGTTTCGGATGTTCCTTCAGAGTTGAAGATAATTACTTCCTAGTCCAAACCTCCCGCAGGACGACGGGGGATGGGAGCGGGCAGTGTTTGAACCCGGGACCATCGATAAATCTGAACGACAGTCCAGCGCGCAAACCGCACGACCAGGCAGCCAACCGTACTTGTGTGGTATGCGATTCGGTCTGTCGGTACGAACTGTCTTCGCTTAGTTACCTTCCTTGAACAATGCTTCTCAGCGTCAATGTGGCGCCCGGGTGAAAGTGTTTATTAGAGAAGAACAAGTAGAATGTGAAAAGTACTTTTAAAAAACAACATAAAGATTATAAATAAGGAGGGAACTTGCATCCATTATTTTGATTCAGTAATGTAATTAATGTAATGAATTAATATCTTACGAAAAAAAAAGGAAATGAAAAGTAAATGTCAGGCTACTGAGGCAGGCCATACGGAACGCACATCTGCACCTAGTTGAAGTTAAAGCTGACTTCTATCTCTCTTAGAAAAAAAAAAAAGGTTATTGTAAAATGTAGTTAACAAACAGCGCTTGAGGGGAGGGGACAACAAATGTTGTAAGAAATGGAGGATCAGTGGGCGATCAATGTGCAAGAAAGACTTGCTGTTGAAAAAGTGACTGACCGTGATAATGCTAAATACTCTGGAGAATGCTGTATGCACCCTGACATCGTAGTCTTGAAGTTTGCTGCAGGAGTCACAACTTTGGCACGTTTGGTTACGAGATATGTCACTTTGACATGGTAGCGTCATGTTGAACATGTTCCATAAATAGATTAGCAATCAATTGAGCCTTTGTCCTATGCTTGCATTTGTAAAATGTTTGTAAAATGTTTTACATGTTTCGGATGTTCCTTCAGAGTTGAAGATAATTACTTCCTAGTCCAAACCTCCCGCAGGACGACGAGGGATGGGAGCGGGCAGGGTTTGAACCCGGGACCATCGATAAATCTGAACGACAGTCCAGCGCGCAAACCGCACGACCAGGCAGCCATTTCATAGGGAGCTAGTTTTTTGAGTCGGCATTGAGCTATTATTGGGTCTGTGTGGACCTAAAGTGGGCCGGTGTTGCATTCAAGGTCAGTGATGGGCCAGAGATGTGTCTGGCATGATCTTTGGTGTATTAATGTAGGCACAGTACAGCGAGCTGTGGAGTTGAATGACTTTGTATTGAGTTAGTAGTGGGTATTTCCAGACTTGGCGGGAAAGACTATAAATAGTTTTTGATGTAGCCATTGTACAAAGCTACAAACTAATGGAAAGGGAGATAAGCTATCATTAAGCTATGTGTGTTTTTTTAAAAGGGAGATGATCATTTTTTGTGTACTTTTTTTTTTAGAATCGCAGATTCCTGAGCTCTTCTGTTTGTAGCATACAATCATTTGACCCTGGAGAAAACATTCAACTTTCACTCTAGTGTTACAAACTTAGTTCAAAACCAATGAGCAACTAACTAGCTGTGATAGCGGAGATTTGATACCAAGCTCAACTGCCAGACATTGAGGTACTTCCAAAACTTGAGCTCAATTCTTTTTGATTTAGTTGGCAACAGTGACTTTCAACTTAACGTCCTTCACATTGCTTTGTTGTTTTTTTGGTAAAAAAAAATAAATCTCCAATATGTACGGTATTTGCCTGAGACCAATCGTCATAGAAGTCCTGAACACTGGCCTGCTACGTCACAACCTATGGGCAGCGGAGACCAATAGCTTGTTGTCACATCACAGGACTGTATGGCGTGGCAACGAGCTATTGGTCTACACTGCCCACAGGCTGCGACGTCGCAATGGTCTCGATTTGTCACAGAACTATACATATATATAGGTCTATGGTATTTGCAATAATGTAGGAACGATAAACCATTGATTCAATAGTGCTGAATTATTGCCCTGTACACTTTACCTACATAAATATAGGAGTATAGATTAGTAGAGACACAACAGCTGAATTTATCATCTTGTCAATAAAATCTGAACTAGTAACAAAGACTTGGTTTACAGCATTCTTCTTTTGTTTATTTCTCCTTTTAGTGTGTTACAACATTAACGTTGGACTACTAAAAATAAAATTGCACACTTGTCGTCTGCCAATGAAGACTCTTTACAAAATAAAAGGAAGTTGAAACATAGGGAGACATAATATAACAACAACAACAACAACTGTGTGTTTGTGTGTGTGAGAGAGATGGCACAACTCAGGGGAGAGCAGCATCTAGGGGGGGATAAGTAGAAGACACATTTGGTATCAAAAATAGTTGTAACATTTCACAATAGCAAAAGAAAAAAAAAAGTTTAATTGCAATATTAAATGTTACATTGTATGCAATGAAACACAACTTCTCTTAGCATAGTCAAAAGTGAGAGGCAGTCTACAGTGTGTGGTCATGTTTAGGATTAAAACATACAGATGTCAGAGCTCATAAATGTAGTAACTCACAAAGAAAATGTATTGAAAAAAAAACAATAATTAAACGAAAACCAAGTCCCAGAGTTCAACTAGCTTCAATCACATCAAAGTGGACCACTTTCACTAGTTTCATGAACCCAAAGTTGTCTAGTACCACTAAAATAGTGTTCTTCAGAAATATAGTGCAATGATCTAAACTGAATTATAGTTCTGACCTTTGAACTCATGATCAAAGGGTTAAAATAAGAATGGGGTGTGGGTGGGTATGTTTTGACAAATATGATTGAATTTGATTGTAAAAACAGTTCAATGACGACATATTTTACATTTCTTATAAATTACAGACGTTCCTTACAGAATACCATCCTACACGTATCCATGTGTCAATCTAGTCCTGCATCTTAATTAGAAACTCTGCTAAGTCATTGGTTTTCCTGGCAACCTGTTCCAAACTCTAATAGCACTAGGAAAGAAGGCCTAGATCTAGAGTGTTTGACAACATTATATAAATTCTCTAATAATAAATAAAATATTAATCTTTTGTTTTAAAAAACACAGCATTTAATAATGGGAAAAAAAATCTGTTTTTGGGGGGCACAGTGGCTGAGTAGTTAAGCAAGGTTTCCAAACTGAGAAGTCCAGGGTTCTAATCTCAGTGAAGATTAGTATTTTTTTTAAAGCCTATCATTTATAAATTTAGTTGAATTATTGAAATTATTAGACACTATTAATAAGAACTAAACAATGAAGCTATGTAAATCAAGAGAAACTTTTAGCTACATGTAACTTTATATCAAACTGAAGAACATTGCTACCCTTATTTCCCAAACTATCCATCCCAGAGGCGCTACAGACTATGCTCTGTTTATATCATGACGGAATATTCTGCTGCTAAAAAATCTTACTTTGGAGTGTGTACAAAAACGTTATTTTTAAAAAAGTCAATCTTGAATCATACATGCCATGTTCCAATTAATTAGAAAATCAAACATTATTATAATGCTCTTGTCTGCTAAGTTTTATTTGACAAAATAGTAACAATAAATTAAAAACAAAACAAAAAAAAATTTGCTGAAACAAAATAAAGTTATAAATATGTTTGTTCTTTGAAGGCAGATTTTGTTCACAACTAAAAGTGACCAGACTTTTGACATTCAAATACTTGAGAAGATTGCACCAAAGACTTTCTCTCTTCCTTTTATTTCTTTTTCACTATGGGTGGAGGGGGGGGGGGGCGCTAAACTATGAAAGAATAACTAACTGGATAGAGACATTTTACATAAAACCTGTTCACAAATCCATTTATCTAGTTCTATAATGACTCCAGGATGGTTGTAATAAGATCTGACAAAAACAGAATTTGACATTGAAGATTCAATAAGACCATTCAGTCAAATGAAGTTCTGTTCATAAAGTCTTTGAACAGGCAAAATGGGTGTTTTTATTCTGTTGGATGCGATTCAATAAAGGCACAGAATCTTTGATAGTCTGTTCTGACATTGAAAGCTTGCACAAAATAAAAGCATCAAATAATTGACTAGGTAACTACAAAACATACAAATCAATTAAGGACACACTTCCCTATAATAACAATAATCTCAATAGTATCTTTATTAATAGAAAGTAAAAACAATTGACAGTAGGCCATGAGAACATCATTAAGGATAGTGGACAGAACTTTGTCTCTCCAATAAATATGTGTTTGAATAAACAACATTTAAATAGATCTTGAATCATAATACATGTATATATAATATCAAACATCAATTAGTAGAGCTTCAATAAATAAATAAATCTCAAGTCAAAAAATCAAAATATTTTGTGTGGTACAATGTACCAAGGTCACAGCCATAACTAACAAGCAAACAAAACAAACAAAAAAAAAATTTAAACTTTGTGTATATTTTTTTTGTTTTTTTGGCAACCAATTGATGAAAACTTAGCACAACAAGCTTAAGAATCTACACATGAACACTACAGTGATTTGAACATGGCATCAACAAATGACTAAATCAATACATCAATTTAAAAAAAAAAAAACAAGATTCTTTTCTTCACTACAATGTTTAATCCACTGATCAAATTAATGAACAGTTTTTGGAGTTAAAAATATTAGTTACACACTGACAAGGATGCTGGCTTTCTTTGATTCATCAGCAATGATGAATTATTAACATCACCTCTTATTGAAATATTATCTTGAAGAAACAATAAACAACTAGAAATAAGATGATCTACTGATTTATTAGATGAAAAAAACAACCGTGGTGTAATTTTCTACCATTTTTAACCTTGTTTGTTTTTCAATCATTTATTAGCATGCAGATCAAAGTCCAAAATGAGACAAACTTTGACGTTTTGTATCTCAATCCAAAAGTATTGAAATATTGATACATGTGAAATATCATATTTTTATAATGCATACACCAGGAAAAGAGTGACACAACGTAAGTGCTACATAGTAGGGTTTATACCTTAGTGTTATATACAGGTTTATACCTCAGTGCTATGTAGCTGGGTGAATATGTATCGTCTTCAATTCAACTGGTTAATGACAACAAAGACAATTTGTACAGCTATTATCACTAATTGGAACTCCATTTTAGGCCAGGAAGATTTTATGTTGACCAAATGTAGATGCCGTTTAAAAAAAACAAAAAAAACTAAATGCGTTAGAATATAATTCTTTTTACTAAGCAACAATTTTTTTTTTTACAAATTTCATTTTTGAAAAAAAAAAAAAAAGAGCACATCTCCTTCAAAGGTTGGGAACCACTAAATTCTACCAAAACTAAAACCAGAGAACGTAGTAGAATTTTTTTTAAATGTTGAAATAAACAGCCAATGTAAATTTGGGTTTTTCTACACACACAAAAAATAGAAACATGTTTTTCTTCATGTATAAATTAATATGCTGTTTAAAAAAAAAATGTCATTTCAACATTAATATTTTATACTTAAGAAATCTTATTTTTGTCATTTTATATTTTAGGTTTTTAAAATAAAAATTTTTGAACACTTTTTTTTAAATGAAGGAATGGAAAAATACAGTAACCAAAAACTTTTCATTACTGACCAAGTTGATAATGAATCCATTCAGGTCAGGAAAACTGCTAAAATATAATGTACTGATAAGTCATTAATTAAGCTACAAGACTTGAATATCTTAAATCTAACCACATCTCTAGCTTGCATAGATAGCTATGAAAGGTAGTTTGATTCAATAGAAGTTTGATTTTCCAGTGTATAAAAAAATAAATAACCACCACCCTCTTCTTAGCCCTCAACACACCTTCTTAGCCCTCAACACACCTTCTTCTTAGCCCTCAACACACCTTCTTCTTAGCCCTCAACACACCCTCTTCTTAGCCCTCAACACACCTTCTTAGCCCTCAACACACCCTCTTCTTAGCCCTCAACAACACACCCTCTTCTTTGCCCTCAACACACCTTCTTAGCCCTCAACACACCCTCTTCTTTGCCCTCAACACACCCTCTTCTTTGCCCTCAACACACCCACTTCTTTGCCCTCAACACACCCTCTTCTTAGCCCTCAACACACCCTCTTCTTTGCCCTCAACACACCTTCTTAGCCCTCAACACACCCTCTTCTTAGCCCTCAACACACCCTCTTCTTTGCCCTCAACACACCCACTTCTTTGCCCTCAACACTGTAGTAATAATCTTTAAAATCAATAAAACAATAATTATTTAAATTAGTTTCTTCTTTTTTTTTTCATAATTACAAACAGTTCTTGTTTTTGCTTTATAACAAAACAAAGCAAGGTGTGACATTTAAACAAATCTAATCATAATCTTTTTTTCTTATAATGGCAAATATCTTGAATAGTCTATAAAGTGACTTTTAGTTTTACTGACCTCTAAATGACTTTATAATAAAGGTCTGAAGGCAAAATATAATTAATGCATTGAAAAAATGTAAAATTTTAAAAAAATGAGCTCTGCGCAATTGATGCTCACAACAATTTCACATTTCTAACAAAATTAACGACAGAACATTCCAAAGAAAAAAATGGTTTGAACATTAATATACATTTTCATAATCCATAAACTGACCTTCTATTTTACACTATTTCAAAACCAGCTGCATACAAATGTATTGGCAAAAGTTTTTCTTTACAAATTTGACTAATAAAGCCAATATGGCTGAGATAGTCCCAAACAGTTGTGTGAAAGAAGAAAAAAAAATATTCTTTTTACAAACACAAAGGGAGGGGGAGTAAAGGTTCGTTGGTTTAAAATAAAAATTTAAGTGTATGTATAGAAGGAATCAAAATACATTTATAATTAAACAATAGATGTTTGATTTGTAATCTAGTCATAATTAATGTAATACGTTTATAACTTAATTTGAGCATAAAATCAGCTGTGCCTTGTACAAGGATTTTAGGATGAAAATAACAGTAAAAATGAAAGTTGGCTCTAATTCCCATGATATAAGCAATGACCTTGTGAAAGAAAGTTTCCACACCTAAAACTACATCTCTTGTACACAATCAGGCTAATTCAACGTCCCCTCATTGTTTAAGAATGAAAAGTTAAGAAGCTTTTCCAAATACTGTCTGATGGGGGTATAAATTCATATGTCTTAGTGTAAATATGATTTCTGTTACATTATTGGTCAACTTATTTGTCATAACTAAAAAGGAGAAATATTAATTTCAGTTGCAAGCTAAGAGACTAAGACAAAAGCTATGAATAAACAAAAGACTTGCCCATGATCAGAGGAAGAAACAAATGTTTGTTTTAGTAATAACAACCAATTCAAAATGAAAAACAGAATAGGACAATGCATTCATTCATTTGTCTTGGAAGTTTCTACTGAGGCAAATAAATTGTTTAGCAAAAATCTGCCCCAACTTTGGATATATGCATCATAAGGGAATACAAATAAAGCATCTTTCACAGAGTAGGCTGGTCTCAGCAACTTTTACAGAGTAGGCTGGTCTCAGCAATTTTCACAGAGTAGGCTGATCTAATCAATTTTCACAGAGTAGGCTGGTCTAATCAGTTTTCACAGAGTAGGCTAGTCTAATCAATTTTCACAGAGTAGGCTGGTCTAATCAACTTTCACAGAGTAGGCTGGTCTAATTAAGTTTCACAGAGTAGACTGGTCTAATCAACTTTCACAGAGTAGGCTGGTCTCAGCAACTTTCACGGAGTAGGCTAGTCTAATCAATTTTCACAGAGTAGGCTGGTCTAATCAACTTTCACAGAGTAGGCTGGTCTCAGCAACTTTCACAGAGTAGGCTGGTCTAATCAACTTTCACAGAGTAGGCTGGTCTCAGCAACTTTCACAGAGTAGGCTGGTCTCAGCAACTTTCACAGAGTAGGCTGGTCTAATCAACTTTCACAGAGTAGGCTGGTCTAATTAAGTTTCACACAGTAGGCTGGTCTAATCAACTTTCACACAGTAGGCTGGTCTCAGCAACTTTCACAGAGTAGGCTGGTCTAATCAACTTTCACAGAGTAGGCTGGTCTAATCAACTTTCACAGAGTAGGCTTGTCTCAGCAACTTTCACAGAGTAGGCTGGTCTAATCAATTTTCACAGAGTAGGCTGGTCTCAGCAACTTTCACAGAGTAGGCTGGTCTCAGCAACTTTCACAGAGTAGGCTGGTCTAATCAACTTTCACAGAGTAGGCTGGTCTAATTAAGTTTCACAGAGTAGGCTGGTCTAATCAACTTTCACACAGTAGGCTGGTCTCAGCAACTTTCACAGAGTAGGCTGGTCTAATCAACTTTCACAGAGTAGGCTGGTCTAATCAACTTTCACAGAGTAGGCTGGTCTAATCAACTTTCACAGAGTAGGCTGGTCTAATCAACTTTCACAGAGTAGGCTGGTCTCAGCAACTTTCACAGAGTAGGCTGGTCTAATCAACTTTCACAGAGTAGGCTGGTCTAATTAAGTTTCACAGAGTAGGCTGGTCTAATCAACTTTCACACAGTAGGCTGGTCTCAGCAACTTTCACAGAGTAGGCTGGTCTAATCAACTTTCACAGAGTAGGCTGGTCTAATCAACTTTCACAGAGTAGGCTGGTCTAATCAATTTTCACAGAGTAGGCTGGTCTCAGCAACTTTCACAGAGTAGGCTGGTCTCAGCAACTTTCACAGAGTAGGCTGGTCTCAGCAACTTTCACAGAGTAGGCTGGTCTAATTAAGTTTCACAGAGTAGGCTGGTCTAATCAACTTTCACAGAGTAGGCTTGTCTCAGCAACTTTCACAGAATAGGCTGGTCTAATCAACTTTCACAGAGTAGGCTGGTCTCAGCAATTTTCACAGAGTAGGCTGGTCTAATCAACTTTCACAGAGTAGGCTGGTCTCAGCAACTTTCACAGAGTAGGCTGGTCTCAGCAACTTTCACAGAGTAAGCTGGTCTAATTAAGTTTCACAGAGTAGGCTGGTCTCAGCAACTTTCACAGAGTAGGCTGGTCTAATCAATTTTCACAGAGTAGGCTGGTCTCAGCAACTTTCACAGAGTAGGCTGGTCTAATCAATTTTCACAGAGTAGGCTGGTCTAATTAAGTTTCACAGAGTAGGCTGGTCTCAGCAACTTTCACACAGTAGGCTGGTCACAGCCATTTTCACAGAATAGGCTGGTCTAATCAATTTTCACAGAGTAGGCTGGTCTCAGCTTTTTTCCATACTTACTGATTCCAATTGACAAAACTTGCCATTTTTTATTATTAGTTAATGTCATGAATAACTGAGCAAAATAAAAGAACTCATACAAGCAAGGCTTCATAATAATTTGTTTAACTATTATAGCTTTGACTCAGAAATAAATTTACAGAGCTATACTTGAGTTAGAAAACCTAAAAAATGTCTCTCCTTTTGTGGTATCACTTCCTTTCCACCATACATTTGAAAAAATTCTTTTTCTTTGTTTTTTTAAAGATAAATTAAGCCTCTAATTAATTAAAATACATGTTCCAAAATATACAAATTAAAAAAAAAGAATTACTTTAATTTTGAGACAGTTATATCAAATTTCAGATTTTCAAAAGAGAAGTTGATTTAGGAATTGAACTTATCAGTATGCAGAAAACAAAACTTGACATCTTTAGAAAACTAGAGCCAACTAACAAATTAAAACTAAGCAAATACAAAATTTGACGGATAAAATGTGTAAAAGCTATTGAACCAACACTTTATAGCTAACTGAAACCAAAAGAAATAAGATTTACTTCAAAACTTATAGAGGACTGAATAATAAAGTTTGGTGAGCAAATAAGGTAAATCACCTGCTGATAAAGAACTTATTGGCCAAAAAGGCTGAGCGACTGGCTTCCCAGCTGAAGGTCTTGTAGGTTTGGGTTGTGAGTTTGATTTTCAACTAAGGTTTAAAGAAGGTCCTGGGAGCAGCCAGTTCATAAATGTGGCTGTATAAAACCCTTGAAAACTATTTGTCACTAAAATAGATGAAATCAACAGCTGTTAGATTTTAAAAGGGAAGTTTACTTAACTAATTCAAAAAAAAATAGAGACTTGTCAATGGGAAAAAAAGAGATGAACAATGACTGTTGAATGTGTAATACAGATGATTATATTGTTTCTTGTACATCTAAAACATTGCCATGACCAATGGACTGTTGAGATTCTGTTTTCTTTTGGTTTTCTTTCACAGAATTTCCTTGCTGCTCATTAGTATATCCTAAATACAATGGTGAATCTTGCAAATCAACTGTTTGATAATTCCCTAAGGAGGAGGTGGAATGGAATTCTGTGAAATGCCTTTGCTGGCCAGTACAGCCAGGCTGACTCCCCAATAAATCTAATATATTTGAATCACTTGTTTTTCTCAGGTGTGGATAATATGTAGGGCTGTTGAGCTTGGGGCTAGAAGAGTTCAAGTTGGAGACGGGGGACAAGATCTCCATTGCAGCTGATGGAGCGTGTTCATCAGGTTGATGTGGGAGATGGGGACACATGCAAGACTGGTTCGACTGTTGTGTTTGGGTAGGGCTGAGATTACCATATGGCACACCCTGGCGTAGTACATGCACAGAAGACATAGAATGAGAACGAGTTGGTAGGTTGGAAGATCCCTGTGGAACTGAGTCCTCGGTAGGCATCATCTCCTCAATGATGGATGAGGTGTTATACACATGAGCAGAGACCTCCCCTGATTCACTCAGAAGACAAGTGTATGATGGGATAGAAGAAAAAGATCTTCTTGACCACTGGGAAATAAGGTCTTTGCCTTCTTCTGAGACTTTGCTGGTCTCTGGACTAGAAACTACTGTGGGCAAACTAGGTGGTAAAAACAGGGAATTTTCAGAGACAATGTCTGTAGAAGAGGGCAGAGGTTTTGTGTTCTGCTGACTAGCTATGGTGTTTTCACCATGTTTCTGACTTAGTGAAACAGCTGTGCTTGGGCAAAGCGTGTTAGATGATCTTCGTGGCTGTTTGATGATGCCACTGACAAATGAGGGATCATTCTGAAAAAATCCTTGCTGGCCAGTCCTCCGAGGAGAAGGAGATAACTCATTATGCCTTGAGCTTAACTGAGTCAAACTAGTCTCACTGCCATAAGTGTTCAGCCCAGCACATGTTTCCTCGTAGGTTGGGGGTGCTTCATTGTGGTCATCATGGCTAAAGAAACTTGGACAATTGCTATTGAAGCTCTGAGCTATATCCATGTATGAAGGGGGAGCTAACTCATCAGGATTCCTGAAAACAAAACAGATTTTATTTAGCTTTCATTTAGCTAAAACTGTCAGCAATATCTCATATCAAACTTAGTAATGTCTTATAATTTTTATTTCAAAAGCTCTGAAAGAAATGAAATTTATGGAGTTTGATCTATTAATGTTTATATAATGATACACATAACAAATTAGTCCAGTGAAGTTTAATACAACAAAGCCTGATAGCATTATGGTAAAATAAAATGAAGTCCAATAATATGTCTAATTCATACAAATAAAATATTTAAATTATGTAAATCTAAGCACATTGAAAAAACGTTATTACTTATGATAAATTAAGTGACTACATTGCTAGTTCAGCCATTTCTTATATTATACTCATATTATTATATAATGGACTAAATGGTGTATTCAAAAAGAATATTTAAAAAAAAAAAAATTTCCATTACAATATTTATTATTTTTTACCCTTTCTATTTTTGTTCAGAGATGAGGTACTTACCTAACTGGGTCAACATTAGGTTCATCAGTATCCCATGATTCAACAACTATAGTAGCAGTTCCATTCATATCTTCCTGATCTGTACCTGCTGGTATGCCGTTGCCTGAATTCATAGTTTCCATCTGGTTCATTCAAGCAAAAATGTTAATATCTTCATGTGTTTTTTTTTATTTTAGAAGACTAGATTATATTTACATCTGGGCAAGAGGATTGTTAAATTTGGAGAGGGGGGAATATATATCATTGGCATGCTTAAGAGAAAACAAAGATTTTGTAGAAGAAAAAAAACAAGCTAAATATGCTTTCATAGATGAAAAAAAAAAAAAAATACTTGCCAAAAATATAAGCAACCCGAAAACCAAGCTACCCCACTCCCCAGTGTTGATCATATCATGAAATTTCAAAATCAACCTTGATCTATAGCCCCAACATTAAAGTGAGTAAATCATTTATAACGTATCAGTTTCTAACTGGAAAATTTTCTAATATATCTCTAACATTAACTCTTTCTCTCTGGAACAAAGTTTCCATCATCAATTTGTACTGGCCGTTGGCCTTTTCTGTTGGATCAAGGCTCTTGCTGTTGATGCTTTAAAACCCCTTTGTTTTATTTTTTCCCCTAAATGTTTTAATTGCCTAAAATCTAATCTTTAATGGGTTCCCCTTGCTAAGCATCTGGAATTTTTTCCTTTCACAATGTTTTAACTAAATATGAAGTGTTTTAAACAGGGGCTTAAATTATTTTTTTTTAATTGTGCTTTTTCTGATGGCAGTAACATCCATTTTAAGTGATTTTCATGCTATTATTTATAAAGTTTGTGTAAATATGGATAAATATCATAGAAATAATTTTTTCAGTCTCAAGACCTCTATAACTAGTCCACAGTTGGTGAGCTTTAATCCAAAATTAAAATAATGTTTGTCCTTATAATACTTAATTTCATATAAAAAGGGCATGCATTTTCATTTAATTCTATACTATACTAAATATAATATTTTCTGATAACAAACAAAAAAGTTTTTGAAATTTAATCCTAACATGGTAGCGAGGATGAATAAGCCAAGTGAATAATTCTTTAAGAAAGTGAAAAATAATCACGCAGAGAAAGAGTTAAAATGTGTAAGTGTGTATGCTTTAAACTGAAACATCTGTGCTTTGTTTAGACACTGACCTATATCTCTAGCATTTACATGTTTCTAACTGAAACAATGGTCCTTTTTTTTTTGTTAAGTTCTAACCTGAACATTAGTTGTCCTGTTTCTCTTGCGTGCCAACATAAACTGACGAAAGGACAACAGCAACATGAGCAATGCTAATGCAATGAGCAATGGTCCAGTCATAGAAATTTTACCACCAAACACATCATTGAAACCTAAATTGATGTACATAGAGTTTTATTATTATTATTTTGTAAAACTGTAATCAATATATAACAAATAAATAATTGAATATCAATTAATTAAAAATTAACTTGTTTCCACTTTTTAATTTTCAGCCATAAATAAATCAGACTATGAATTGAATTGATACCAATAAACAAGTGAAGTCATTTTCATTTTTGTTTAAATCAGTTCCTACTATATGTTCAAATATTATAAATAAATACATTCAAATGTTGTTCCTTTATGCTTTTATAACAATTCTAATGAATAAAAGAAAATAGAGATAGATGCTAAATATCACATGACATAAAGGGCAAAAATGAAAGGGATTCTGTTCCTTGCATTTTCAATTTTCCTTTTCATATGATGTCACCTGGCCCTATGACCATTATTTCTTTCTTTCATCATTACACATACTTTTATTTTTTTGTTCTAATTTATGAAGCAATGGTGGTCTATAATTTCTCATTCTATTAATTTCTCTTTTAACATGATTCATTCAACAACAACTATATATTACCTAACCAAGTGAGAATTGCTCCTACTAGCAACAAAACTGTTGCAACACTGGAAAACAGAATTCCTCTACGCAATGGTTCTTTTGAATCAGGCGGACTAAATGAAGAGGATGGGAAGAAGGTTCGGAGAGCAGTCCTCTGGCGATGCCGATTTGGCATATGAATGTGAGATGAATGAAACATGGCTGTATACGTATCTTTGTTTCAAGCTATTCAAAACTACACATTGTAATTATTCCAATCCATGAACTTCTTCATTCTACACAGTAGATGAGCCCTTCTTCTTTCTAGTACAGCATATTTCAAGTCCAGTAACATTTTTGAGTTATTAGTTGGCATTGTTCTGTTCTGCATTTTTCCAGAAGAAGGGCCTTAGATGTTACTATTTAAAAAAAAAAGCTACAAAGAGCATTTTGTAGTTCAAAGTTGAACCATGGCATGGGTTTCAAAAGTTTTTAACAACTTGCTATTTGGTTTGTATGAATTCCTCAAATTTATTAGTGGTGGACTCAATTGAAACATTTGTTATATGTGAACTATCTCTGTTTATCAAACCTTGGATTTTTATTTTTATTTAATTCTTTATTAATAGATCTATACCAGTTTACTTAAACTATTATTTCATCTAAAATTAAATTTTTACTAAAGAAACTGCAATCATCTGAAAAAGAAAAAAAAATCACATAAAAGGCTTGCTATGCAGGATATTTTTATTGAAACATAAATCTTAAATGTTTAAAAGTACATTTAAATCTTTAAGTTTAAAGCTTTGAATTTCAATTTACTAAGTGTGTTTTGTAAGCTTCATCTTCAGGTTTGCCGTTTACAGGTAATTATCTAAGGTAAGCTAAGGCTAATGTGAAAAAGTAACTGACAGACTTTGGTGATTTCTAAACAAAAATATTTCAATAAAATGAGATATTATATTGATATTCCTTTATGTGAACAAATTTATATAATACCAAACATCAACCAATGCTTATAATGTACCCGTATTTAAAAAGAAAGAATTAAATCATTAAAAAAAAACAATAGATTATACTGTAATTACGGCCTAAGTGGGAAGAAAGTAAAGGAATAAACTGATTAGCTCTACTTGCAAAAACGTTGTATCTAAATGAATTGTATGTAATGACACTATTAAATGAGATATCAATTGAACTGTTCATCTAATAAAAGACACAGAGACAAACAGATAAATACACTAGATCTAATTTCTTTTTTAGTTTTCTGTCCTTAAGTTCAGTGATTTTACCAATGGCAATGATGTTACTAATCTAGATCTAGACATTCTAAATTCTGAAGTCTACAGAGTAATCTAGTTTCTTACTAATCTAGATCTAGACATTATAAGTGCACATTCTAGGATATCTACAGTCATACTACAGTGCAATTAGCCTAAAAATGTTCCGCTAAAAAAATCAAAAACCAAATCTGCTATTCACTGCAGTTAATTAATGGAGTCCAGCGACTGGTAGAAAATGGTAACTATAGTTTTGCTTTAGTTTTTGTATTGGAGGGGGAGGGTAACCACAACACCCCTTTTGGCTACCCTCATTAAATTTGGTGACTGTACTGTAGTTTTCTTAAGTTGGCTGGACTAGGGCAGTTATCTTCTTGAGAATGAGATAAACCTCACAGCCCTTTTTTTTTGTCCAAGATTTAGATCTAGAATCTCTGCTCTCTCTCTCTTATCTCTAGCCAGTCTAGATAGTCTAGACTAGTTACTCTAGTCCTAGTCTACTGACTCTGTCTCTAATAATATAGTAGTTTTAATTTTAAATTCTATTAGTATAGCTCTGTAGTCTCTAGATCTTGGCATAGACTTAGGACTACTGCCCTACCTAGCCTAGAGTTAGGCTAGAGTAAGAGTCAGTAGAGACAGAGACACACTATCATACTATGTCACTAGATCTATATAAATCTACTGATAATTAATAGTATAGAAGTAGAGTAGAAGAGTCATAAATTGATAAATTCTAGATTCTAGGTGATTCTTCTACTTCTATACTATCAGAATGAGTTCATACCTGACTATTGACTAGAATATCTAGATTGTACTAGAAATCTAAATCTAGATTTAGATCTAGAATCTAGACAAAATTATAATAAAAATAATTCAAAGATTATTCTATCTTTGAGATCATTATCATTATGATTATAATTATGATTGTCACTGATTGTGCGTTGTCTAGACTAGTCTTAGGTCTGGAGAAAGAGTCTGACTAGAGTCTAGAGTTAGAGTGTCTAGGGTCACTAGGGAGTCTAGTCACTAGTCAGTCTACAGTAGTACTTAGATCTAGTAGTAAACATAAATAAATCTAGTAGTGTTACTAAGTGTAGAGTGTAGTGTAGACTGTACTACAGTTATGTCTACAGTGTAGTTGCCTCCAAGTTACAAAATTACTTTCTCAATCAAATGGCAAATGGACAGAAAAAGATCACTTTAAACTTTAAAAAAAAATCTTCTTCTTATCTTATATAATACCTCTAATTTAGTCTAGATAGACTTAATATTTAGATGTAAACCATTAGTAGGGTAATTAGTAGATCTATATGTATAGATCTAGACGTCTAGATCTAGTAAAAATCTAGTTAATCTAGTTCCTGTGTAAACATATCCAAAATGTTGATATAATTTAGTCTACTTACAGGATATTCTTAAATTATGCAGCTAGTTGCATCCCTTTAATTAAAAAAAAAATGCTATTGTTATTTTCAATAGTTTTACGAAACAAACAAAGTACTCAATCTAATTTAGATTAATTTAAAAAGGAATTATCATTATTAAAAATAGTTATCTATATAGTGACACAGTGTGACTGTGTCTCTGTCTCTACTGACTCTTACTCTCTATATAAATAATATAATAGGCTAGGACCTAGGAAGGGCAGTAGTCTAAGTCTAGGCCAAGATCTAGAGATCTATATGACTATAAACTACTAGAGACAGAGCTAGTAGACTAGCACTGGCTAGAGATAAGAGAGAGAGCAGAGATTCTAGATCTAGATCTTGGTAGTATAGTGTCAAATGACGCCTCACTTTCGAGGAAAGTTGATAACTGTCTGGCCATGGCCAGTAGCGCTTTTGGACGCCTTCAGGCGAGAGTTAGGCGGAACTAATCGCTCCGCCTGCCTACATAAATCAATGTCTACCAGGCGGTGCTTCTCTCAACCCTTCTATATGGCTCTGAGACATGGACACTATATAGAAAACAACTAAGACTTCTTGAGCGCTTCCACCAAACATGCTTGCGCTCTATCATGGACATACGGTGGCAAGACCGGACTACAAACAGCGATGTCCTTGCAAACGCCGGTATGGACAGTATAGAGGGACTTCTTATGGCCCGGCAGTTACGCTGGGTATGGCACGTATCCCGTATGGGAGACGAATGCATGCCAAAGGCAGTCTTTTTTTTGGTGAGCTAAAATGCCTAATAGGTGGTCGACGTAACAGAGGCGCCCCACAGAAACGCTTCAAAGACCAGCTTAGGCTTCAACTTTCCTTGGCTGACATAGAAGAGAGCACCTGGTTGCGTGCGGCCTCAGAACGAGACAGCTGGAGGTCACTCACGAAGGCCACGGGATACACATTTGAGACCAAAAGAAAATCCGCTGCCGAGGACAAAAGCAGACGGCGAAAAGAAAATCTAAATCGACCACCTGCGAACAATGGCTATGCTTGCCCTGGATGTGGCCAAATATGTAGGTCACAGCTGCAATGGGGCTGCGCAGCCACGGGAAATACTGCACTCCTCACTAAATAGGCTATATATAAAACAAAATAAAGCTTAATTCATGGTGTGCATGGCATCAAGCTAAAAAGTATCTAGATGTGCTTAAAAATAAAATGTAATAGCCTCCAACATTCATTCCCCTGCAGTAGCCTATTCAAGGCATTGCTGAAAGAATTAAGCGAGTGTCAGCCCTCGTTTAAAAAATCTGGTCACTATAATAGCTTCATAAAAAAATTAAAAGACTTTTAAAGTAATAAGATCGAGTATCATTGTATCCAGGATATCTTATTACCATACCAAAAAAATATCTGTAACTTTAGGTTTCTCTAAAGAAGGGGTGGGCAACCTTCTTTTTGTATCGTAGGGCAGCATTAGAAAAAAAATAGGAATGGCGGGCCGTACTCACACATACACACACACATATATATAGGCCTATATATATATATATATATATATTATATGAAATATGTATAGAAATATATCCATATCCTCATGGAGAGATAGTATAAAGGAAGGGTCACGGATTGGGATTGCAGATGTCATACACAACAGAAGCAGAAAGAAGGGTGAAAATGCAACGGCACCTGGTGATTATATATGCCCAACCTGCGATCGCAGCTGTGTATCAAGGATTGGCCTCTTTAGTCACACAAGAAGTTGCAAAGGGAAAAGATCGTCTCTCGAGACGTAAAATGTCACAGATATATATATATTATATATATATATATATATATATATATATGTATGTATATATAACTTAGAAAGATACGCTAACTGTGTAGAATGTCTTTTAATTCATATGTACACTGTATTATATTCTCGTTACTTTTTGTTTCAACACTCCACGTTGAAAAATTAGTACAGAAGTTAGCAATGTTTGAAACCAATTTTACGATTTTTTTTAAATAGCTGTTGTCTTTTTATATCGCAATATCCCCACAAATATACAGTTGTACTTAATATGTCGTATTTAATTTTTACACTCGTGCATAATGTTCTGGAACTGTGGAACTATCTTACTAGTTGTAGGCCTAACCCTTGTGACAGCTGTCAAATTACAGTCAGTCAAAATTGACCAGTGATTATACTTGTTTAGTTTCCACAAAAAATACTTGCTCACTGAATGAGACAATATATGTTCCGGAAGTTAAATGTCGGGACGAGCGAAACCTGCCCTTGTGGAGCATCACCAGAGAATGCTGACCATGTCCTTCGTTAGTGCAAACTAAATCAAGAGACCCGAACTAGACTCTGGACCCAAAGCCCTCCAAAGATTATTCAGAGAACTGCCTGATCTGGAAACCGTTCATCTCAGAAATAGGAATACTGATTTGAACCCTCCAACATGTAAAATGAGAACGAAGCGGAAGAAGAAGAACAGATGTATGTGTACCCAAATAGTGTGAACAGCAGCAAAGTTTGTTTAAGTGTGGAAATAAATCCTCTAGCACCCATAAGACTCCCGTGATAGCACTGACTGGAACTTCTCTTTGCTTGGAGTTAGAATGTCCTCTGGAGCTGAATTAGCTTCTGCACTAAATGATGATTTTTAGATGTAATTAGATCTAGTAAGATAATTTAGACTGGATCTTTTAAATATGGTGCCATAATTTTCAGGAAGCAGTGATTTACAGTATGAAACCATCAACCAATTCTAACAGACAATTCAATCATTAATAATAGACCCCTAACCATCGTAGTCATTAACTGAATATTTAGATCACTTTTCCCTTAAAACGGTAATCTTTGTTGTGGATTTTTTATAATTACAAAATAAATGTAATGTATACAGTACTACACATAGCTTGTCTTCGAGCCAAAGATTGGGAAAAGTACAGAATGTCACATGGCAACGCAGTCATAGCTGTGATCTAGAGATTTTATTACATTCAGCGCAGACATAACCGTTGTCTGCCTCTGGTCGATTTCAGTTTTTTTCACCGACTAAGCATATCCTCGACCTATCCTTTCCTTTCGGTCTCAAATGTGTATCCCGCCGCAGCCTGTCTGGGTGTCTTACTCGGAAGTTCATGACAGTTGCTCTCTTCTATATCAGTTAAAGCAAGCGGCACTTAACTTAAGCTGGTTTAAAGTGTTTCGGGGAGGTGGGAGACCTCTATTATATTATGCCAACCACGCATCAGCTGACACCAATTAGAATTACCTTATACTGTTGCCTTCCACACGAGGTATGAGTCCTTCCAAGCGTATCTGTCAAAAATAAGAAATCAAAGTAGCCTACTGCATTCGCTGAGACATTTGCTATTGGTAGTAGGAGCACAGGACTCAAAACCTTTTTTTTTTTAGTTGGACTCACTAAGTTTTAAATAAATTGCGTACTTTTTTTTTCTGTTTATTTTTTATTTTCTATTTCATAAGGGGCCACCAGATTCACTTGGCCTAGGGTCGGGCATGCAGAAAGATAGAGAGAACCAATAGATGCTTTTTTTTTTAGCGCCCCCCCCCTTACGAAAGGAGAATAGCTGTTCTGTTGACATCAAATTGTAATATATTGTATCATATTGTAACATATTGTATCATATTGTAACTCTGAACTAAAGGGAGAAGTTGCTTTTTTTTTAAAGGGAAGAGTTATAGACCCTATTTTTGTGTGGAGGCTTTGAATGAGAGACAGGCCCCTTACAAAGCAATTAATCATTCAATAACATCAGTTAGGCCAGGTTCACATTGAACTTCACCTTCACCTATCCCTTAGTCTGTTAGGCGGTTGGGGCACCACACATGATCTGTCAACCGTCTTTCTCCGTTCTTCTTTGTCCTTTGCCTTTGATAGAATTTTATTCACTAACAGGCCTGTCCATTCTTTGATGTCTTCCCATCACTTTCTCTGACTTCTTCCTCTTTTTCCTGGTACTGTTCCCTGAAGGAAGGTCGTTGCCAGTCCTGAGGACCTTGTGATGTGGCCTTTACGTTTTTTGACAGTGTTAGCAGGTCATCGTGGGGTCCAATTGCTGTATTAATCCTGTTTCTAATCTCTTCATTCGTGGTGCAGTCTTTGTGACACTTACGTTTTAACTATGTCTTCATAACATATCAGTTATGAATATTAACAATGTAATAATAACATTGATAAATCTCCGTATCCTGTTGTATCAAGTCGCTAGTCAAACTAACACTACAACAGTATCGGCAACACTTGCGACACAAGCACGTCTCTTCTTTTTGTATGACGTGTATAGGGCTGTAGTTGTTGATAGATAGTAGTTCATAGTTTCTGATATTCTTTCTGAAAATATTGAAACCTACCTATCTTTACCTGCCATAGCGGACCACTTCGGGGGCCGATTTTGAGTTTGTTTCCACATAAACTGTCTTTGTAACCTTTTTTTTTTGTCTAAGACTATCAGTGATTTCAAATGTAAGGCTTTATATATTCAAGAGTTTAGTAATGTTCAAGAAAAATTTTGCGCATCGTCTTAGTCTATAGGCCTAAGTCAAGATCTAAAGGCATATCATTGGAGTATTATAAAGACAAAGTGTAGTAGATCTATATATTCTCTGGGTCTGGGTAAAAAAAAATGGTCCACTGCTTTAAAAAATCTTAACATTCATTAGTTATAACGAGAAAACTCTATATATAGTTTCATAAAGAAGGTATTTGTATAAAAGTATTTTTATGTTTTTCTTGTTCAAGATGCGATTTACACAAGTCTGAAACCCTCAACCAATTCTAAAAGACAATGTAATCATGATCAATTTAATTTATAAATTGGAGTAATATGTATTAATATTTTTTTATTTAGTGACCTTTTATTAGATATTTGATTTCATGCTATAGCTAAGTAAATAGTTTTATCGGGTGAAATATACTCACATTTTAAACAAAAACCTCTGCTTTCATCTATAGCATATTCTTTTGTCATTTCATTTAGGATTTTTTTTTTAACACTAGAGCATTAGACTTGTTCCGCTCATTTCTATAAGCTTTCATTTTTCTTTATTGGTGAAACTTGTTGCTCCAAAATAATTGCAATTTGGCACAGAAGTTTTAATTGATTTTATTTAAAACATTACTGCAGTTGTCTGCAAGCTTAAAATAACATTTTGTTTAATTAAATACATTTTAAGTTTTGTGATCTGACATTGCAGATCGTTATGATATAATCACAAAGATCAATCTCCTAAACCTATATCATGTTTAAACTTCAACATCACTAATCCTTGAGTGTCCCAGAGTTCCACTAGTGGTGTGTAAACAAAATTTCTAAAATTGGCAAACAGAAATGTTACAACAGATAAATGAGAAAGATCATAATGACTTTTTGTTATTTAATAACTGGTAGTGCTTATGAATCATATGAAAGACTTATTCCATAGACAAACATGAACAATTCAAATGATTTTTTGTATGTGTGCATTAAAAAGTTTAAAACAAGTTCATTGAAACTTTACACAAATACAAAATGAATAGATTCATTAACAATAAACAAACATAACTGTTGTATTAAAAACAAAGTCTAGACTTTCAGTATTAAAATCATTGTAGAATAAATTCAAGCTGGTGCTGTATGATAATGAAAATCTATAAATGCATCCAAATAAGTACCATTAATGTTGCCTATTTTTTTTTTTTTTTACAAAAGTGTTAAAAATTAGTACAAAAGTAATTCTAGTTATACATTTATAGGAATCCAATGCAGTAGGCATACTATAATTGAAATGTAATGTTGACAAAGCTACTTACATTTCTATTTACATTATGATTAAAAAGCAAGTCTATAATAATAATAATACATCAATGCATAATGGAAATGAGATTGAAGTTAAAAGGCAAAAGTATCCTGATACTACAAAACAATACAAGCATTTTTAAATGTAAAAACAATGTTCAAAACTTGTTACAAATATTGGTGTATGTAATGGAAGTTTTTTTAACAATAACACTATTTTACGAAATAGAATTATAAAAGTAACGGTACTTTTTTTTTTTTATTGTATTGGTATAAACATTACTAACTGATAAAAAATTAAGTCATTATTTATAAATTCTTTAAAAATGTACATTAGAATTTGTACAATACTTTTCCTAAAAAATTTAATATATTTAAAAAAATTACTATTTAATTAATAGGTTAAATGGATGAATCGTAGAAATAAAAAGGGTGGACAATTTCAGTGTAAATTAATTACAAAATGCTGAAGAACATGGAGACAATTGTTGGCAATATTATATGGCAGCTAGATCATTTTGTCACAATGTTGAGAAGTTGTCACTTGTCATGGACAGCTAACAATCTTAACTGGGTTTTTTTATGAAAGAAACATGGCCCTAATGGTATAGATAGACAAAGATTTGTGTTTGTAAATGGTTTTGAGACTATTCTAAAGTGTACCCCATGTTCGTAAGTTACCTTTTCTCAAAGGCCTAGAGAGCTCTTTACCAAGTGAATATTTATATAAAAAAGAATAAATCTTTATGATTCAATCTAACATCAATGTGCACTGAGAATACACTTATAGGCATTATGGAATGAAGACAGCCACATATTAAAATTATTAAAAAAAAAAAAACAATGTTAACAAATACAACTTATTAAATTTCAATAAAAGTAAAACATTTCTGGCTAAATATAAAGTGGAACAAATACAGAAGGAGAACAAAATGCAGTATCACAATGTAGGCCTCTGTTAACTTTATGGCTGCCCACATAGAGCAGAGAAACAAGACAAGGGGAGGGGGGTTTGATGGGATGGTTATTAGAATAATCTTTAGGCTAAAAACTTGGTTATAAATTACTTATAGAAAACAAATGTAATTAAGGAAAAGACCAGGTAAAATTGTAATTCTACATTAACTGTAATGAGCCTATAATTTCATGTTTCTGAAAACAGTTTAGCTCATTAAGGTAAAGAAAAAAAAAGGAAGGATATTGGTTTAAAACAATTAATTTACATTCTTTTATTTGTGTATCACAATTATGAATAAAAAGACTATACTTATATTAAAATAGACAAAATGTTTCCATCACCCATTTTTTTTTAAAGCCAAAGACTGTCAATCAGTGGACAAAAGAATACAATTACAGCTGAAAAAAAAATAAACGCATAAAATATATGAATGATAAAATAGGATAACCCACTTTAACTAGTTCCATCAAACAAGCACTATTATCAGTAATAAAAAGATTTCTTGCAACAAAACTTAGTTAAATAAATCAGATCTTGGATGGCTCACTCTAGGACCACTACTATGTAGATCATAGTAATTTGTAAGTAAAATAATTGAAATCAAACAAAATGAATGGTATTTTAAAAATTTACATTTGGTGGTGCAATATGTGCACATTAAATGTATGAATGTTATACAAATGTAAAAGTTATCATGCAATTTCAAACGAAAAAAAAATCAAAGTGTTGCATGATAAAAATATTGCAAAAAAACAAGTGTTTTGATTTTTTTTTTTTCAAAATCTCAGCTACAAGGATTTAAAAAACTTAAAAAAAATTTACAACAATGGTGCATTTATTACCTTTTTACATTAGGTTTGCAGCATTTACTGAACAGAAACTGGCATATGCTGGTCATAGTACTGTTTTTTAGGATGCCTAGCCTTGAGCTGAGCCATTGGTACTTGGGTCTGCTCTGTTTCTTCAATGATGTGATTCATATTGAAAGACTGTGGAGATTTGGCACCAAACTGTTGCATATGTAAATTTTTATCACAATTCCCATTAGGATCATTGGCAATACTTCTAAAATTACTATTGTTCATGTTTGCATTGCACATTTCCATTTTACCACTGAACACTGCTTCTGGAATGGACTCTCCCTGACTGCCATATTGTGGATTACCATTGGCTCTCCACCAAGTGGCATTTGAAGCTTCATTTTTCAGCGTGCCACTACAAAGATCATCAGACATTGGACAAGGAGGTTCAGTGGGATTAGATTTGGGGAAAGAGACTTTGACAGGCTTACAGTTTAAGTTGAGGTTCAAAGTATTCTCTTCTATCTCCAAAGGAACAGCAATGACAGCAGGGAAACAAACTGCTGGTATCTGCTTAGCAAATTCTGGCAGAATCAATGTGCCCTTGAAATCATTAGAATTGAAAAAGATGCGAGCTGAAGAGGGACTGTTCTGGTTAGATGGACAGAATATTTTGCGATCTGGTGAGTTGCTATTTACAAGGACTGGTTCAGCATTTTCAGGTACCTTAAATGGAACCTGGTTAGGATGAGGAAGGCTTGGTGTTAAGGCAGGATGAGGGTTTAAGGGAGGGTGATAAGTGGTATAATCATGGCGGGCATTAAAACTTGGACCATTATTTGTGTTGATGCCTGTGTGGGCTATTTCTTTATGGGTTGAAGGCTGAGGAGGCAACATTCCCCCCACAGCTCCCAGTGGCTCCGCAACTGAACAACCTCTAAGGCGCTGTCTTGCATCTTCTTTTTTCTTTTCCAACGCTTCAACAAGTTTATGAAGTCTTTTGTTCTCTGCCTCCAAATGCATCAATTCCTGAAAGAAAGAAATGCTTTTGTGTTTACAAATCCTATTTATTATACTGGTACTTGCTATTTCAAGCAGCAAATATTTACAGTACTAGTATTAGTCATTTAAAATATAATTACTTGCTGTTCTTTAACATTCTGAGTTCTTCTTCTCATTCTATATGCTTGTGCTGACAACTTATTGCGTTCTCTTCGACGCTCTCTTCTCTTGCTCTGAACATCCTAGAAGAAAAGATTTCATATTTTTTCATATATATTTCAAATAAAATTTTAAAATATTTGATGATCAAAATGCCAGTTTTATTAGTGTGTTCAATAACTAGTTGAATGAGTACATATGTACATACAAAATGGCCTGAAATAATGCCTTATGGGTTGAAAATGTGGGTCTTTGTAAAAGGGTTGATGTGACACATGCAGGTTGGTCTTTAAGCTACTATCCTCTAGGGTCCAAGTGACAATAAATTGCATCTGTGTGGTAAATAAAAAGGTTTGTAACAGAGGAATGCTGACTTCTGGTAGGTTTTATTGGTGATTTCATGAGGTCTACATTGCTGTGGCTGGTTGGAGGGTTGTCTGCATGGGCCATTCTCTTGGTGTAGCTGTTTGGGGGTGAAATTTAGTGAGTCATGATTTAAAATTTCTTACAAACAATATTAGACTAAGAATTTTTAAGTTCAGCTTGTTAATTTAGCATCACATCCATCAACCATAGTGAGCATATGACAATGAATAGACCTGCATCTAGATCTACCTTTTCTGGACTAAAGGGGGCTAAGTTGCTAAGTACTTGGCTTCTGAACTTGATGTCCCAGATTTGAAGCTTGGTAACAATGTGATTTTGAATTTCTGGATTTTTAGGGCGCCCTTTAGTCCACCCAGCTCTAATGGCGAATGGGTACCTGACTTTAGTTGGGGAAAGTAAGGGTAGTTGGTCATTATGCTGGTCACATGACACCCTGCTTATTAACCGCTGACAAACAAACTTATCTGCCCTATTGATCCCAAGGTCTGAAAGGGGAACTTTACTTTTTTTTTTTATTAGTCAGTCTGGATTAGATTCACCATTCAATATTTAGATCTATAACTCAGCTATGAATTCTTCTTAAATGTAAACTTCTAAAGACTGTCACTATAGACTTACTACTCTGACAAAATCTTGAATTTATTCTATTCTAGATTGAGTAGAACTCTAACTAGCTAGATGATCTTGTTCTACTATAGTATAGTAAATAGATCTAGATTATTCTATCTAGAATCTAGATTCTAGGAATCTAGGGTCTAGATTCTAGACTAGAGACCAGAGTGCAGACTCAATTTTAAAAAAATGACCATGATGTGTTTCTAGAATTTAGATATCTAGAATTATATATTTGATCATCTAGCTAGATAGATCTATCATCTAGAGTCTAGATCTATACTGTCTATACTGACTTAATAGATTAATTAGAATTATAGTCTATTCTATAGTCTATGTCGTCTACTATGACTATGTCTATTAGAAAATCTAGTGTCACTAGTGTAGAATATAGATCTACGCTACGCTTTTTTATATTGATTAGATCTATAGTATAGTATTCCTAGATCTATATTATATTTTTATATCTACTAATCATTAATAAAGACTAGATCTATATTACATTTTTTGTTTTAAAAAATGTCGCAACTAGATTCTAGATGGAATCTAGAAAAGACATCCACTAGCCTAGACATTGCCTCGCAAAGCCCGAGACGCTTATATATAAGAGGGAGTATGACTATGGCTAGAGCTAAAGGGAGTGGCCAAATGAAAAGTCAGTTAATTTATGCAGGGTTGAAGGCTACGCATAGAGTCAGTTTAGCATGAAAATTACAACGAAGCTGACCAACTAAAATCGAAATTTAACATCATAACAAATAACGTCATTATTTTGTGAAATAGAAATAAACTTTAATTCAGTATATACGAAATATACGGTTTGCAGTTCTTTATGTCTAAAAGTGGGCGGGTCTATGATCAGCTGGGTAACAGGTTAACTTCCCGTGGTGACCTCGATCAGCTGCTAAAGCAATAGATCTAGAATGTTGATCTAGATCTATCATTTTTTTAAACATAAAATATATTTCAAATACAGAGATTAAATGTAGATTTATATTTAACAATCTCCTGATATTCAAATATTATAATTGGGTATGCATTTTATATTAAAATAATGAAATGTTTACTAAGTGACAAAATGTGACGTAGTTGCAGACGATCAGCACCTGGACAGCTGATCAGCAAGCAGCTGAGTGATAAAGTAGGTCAAGCGTATTTCAACTTACCGACTTTGCATTGCCATTAATATCTTGACTATTTTCTCCACTTTCAGATACGACCGTGTCATAATGTTCACCATCCAATTCAGAATCCCAGAATGAGTCGCTAGAAGATTCATATTCCGGCAAATCGCATTTTTTACGACCCAGAGACGACAGAGCCAAGTTAGTTCTTTCTGCAAGATCCCTATCCGTATCTCCAGACGAGTGCCTACTTCTGGGAGGGCTAAAATTTTGACTGACGACTCTCACCATTTTAATATGAACACTGAAGCTATTACTCGAATATAAACAACTAAAGTTAAATGTAATTAATTAAACAGCAGTTTAATTGTCCACACGAAAACTTTCCAAGTCCAAAGGTACACCGGCAAAAGTGAAATACAGCTGAGCCTGCGCGGCGTGAACTCAAAACATCTGACTGGACCAATCAGCTAACAGCTCGCTAACCTTGACGAAGCCGCCTCATGAATATAAATGACTGATCACACGCTAACTTCGAGATTTCTCCGTGCTGATGAAATCCGGTAAATTGCCTTGTTCTATTTTCTAAGTACACGTCATCCGCCTGACGTAATCTTAAAAATTACAAGGTCGCTCATAATGATCGATAACATTTTAACAACTTTTAGTAATAGAGGTCTAGGTATGAACAAATGAATGCACTGATAAAACTGTCATTTGTAATGACCTACATATAACTAATTAAATTACTATACATTCTAAGGTAGGCCTACTCGCGGTCGAATCAAAAAGGGTGTGCTGTAGGCGCGATGGGGACAAAAAAAAAAAGGGAACGGATTGGGTAGATGTTCTTTATGTAGACAAATTTTAAAAAATAATGTAAATAAATAATTCATAATTTAATCTACATATATAACTTTTTGGCAATCACTCAAGTATCCAATTCATCACTGTAAAAAAAAAAAAAAAAAGAATTCGATGATAGTGGATGGAATAAAATGTTGTGCTCTGGGAAGACTGCAAATTAAAAATGTTCTTTTGTATCATCTTGAAATTTAAACTAAAACTTAAAGTTTGGGTTGAACAAAGGAATTTGAATGCGCCAATCAATATAGAGGAAAGGAAGATAAGAAATAGCAAGGATTTTTTCGGGGGGGGGGGGGGGAGTCTCCGTTCTTTCTTCGTCATATATAGGGCCTATATATACATATAATATCAAGTTACCATCTCCTGGCTTCGCTTATGCAATTTGGTAACTGTAGTTCTGTTTCAGTTTTTATAAGGTTGTCGCTTGAATTATCGCTAATTTATGTCATTAATGAAGCCCAATAACTTGTAGGTGACTGGTAGGAAAACAGATCATTGTGTGAAATAGTTTATTTCGGGGGGGGGGGGGAGGGGTTCCTAGGCCAACTAACAGTGACTATTAGTATCCTGTAGATAGTTTAGATTGCCAGCACGTCCAGATGACATAGGTTAATGGAACGTTTTCTATACATAGGGGTTTTATTTACATGTCTCTCTCTTGATAGCACGTGCATGGCCTACGGTTTTAATGATCCCAGAGAATACAAAACGTTAACGCCCTCTCCTAAAACACACACACACACACACAGATACCAATACCCAATCTACAGTTGCGACTGTACACGAATGTGTCGTCATTGCTGGTTCTTGACAACATCTATTGCGTCATTACTAAAGCTGTAGTCTTACTCTACGGCTAAGTCAATGATAAGAAGAGACAAACAAAGTTGAGTGGGCGGGACAGTGTGCGTTCCATAAAGGATGTCTGGATTGTTTTTAATTTATTTTTTTTTGGCAGCGTCCATTACCTGTGACAAGATGACACTGATTGAGAATTCTTTTCTAAAACAAACAAACAAAAATTAATAGAAAATAATGCAAAGGATTGTAGAGAATAAAAGTTAACAGATCTGTATCTATATGGATCCCAGCACACATTCATATAGAAGAAAATGAGAAAGTAGTACCGACTAGTTCATTTAATGGGAAAACGAAATAACGATTTAAAATTCCTCACTGTCCGGGTGATATGAGGAAGGTAACAGAGAGTAGAATGAACAAAAACATACATGGACCAGCTCTCACCCAAACTTACAGAAGAGCGCCTATTGAAAGCTATCATGATCAACATTTTATTTTGAACTCCCCCCCCCTCCCCCTTTCAGGACCGGACACAACAGAATGAGACAACACATGTACCGGAAGCTGAAAATTTGGACTAGTTAAATTTGCCATTGTGGGGTGTCACCAGAGAATGCCGGTCATGTCTTCCATAATTGCGTACTCCATGGAGAGGCTCGAACAAGGCATTGGTCCCAAAACATCCTTATAGAAGAAAAATTAAATGGAAAGTTGTCTGGAAACTACAGCGCAGTTCAGCTCAGATAGAGGACTAATCAGATCCCATCTAACAAAGTTATGAACACACAAAAAACGAACATTTGTTTTTACATGTATATCCATTTATTTACAAGGTTAGGTTGATTTGATTTTAAAAAGTACCGAGGTATATTTACAACTCTTATATTATTTAAGGACATTACAAACATAACAATAATAAGCATTAAATGTATATATAGAGAGAAGTTGTCGTGGCACAGCTTTAGGCTATCGAGATCAAAATCATGGGATCAGATCCAGTTAGGAACAGGTGATGGCGTTCTACATTCCACTAAGGAAACCTGATTTTTGATTGTCGCATCCAGACTTCGTCTCTTAAACTCGAGGTCAATGATACAAGCTTAATTTTTTTCACGCTGATACAAATTACTCAAACCTGTTTGAGGCACTGTGGACTCGAGGCCGCTATCAAGCCAGGGCCATGTTTAGACAACACAAGCTAGAGGCGTAGTGAGCATAACGTGCACCCGAGGCAAGTGACATTTTTGGCGCCCCCCCCCCATTTTCCTTGAACATCACATAGAAATATAGGCCGCATCCTGCCCCCTGCCCCCCCCTCTCTCTCTACGCCTCTGCTTAGGGCCTCCCAAAAATATTAAACACTGACGTATATATGGACTTATAAAGGGCATCTAAAAGGTCCCATATCTCTAATAGCTTAGGGCCTTTTCGGATACTTCACTGAGCCGGACGCCGAGCACGCCTGGGAGACCATCAATTGTTCGTTTTATATACCAGCACTGCTGCCGTATTGAGACTGACTGCTAAAGATTTCTTTCATCTTCAAGTACAATGAAACTGGTTCCATGTGGCACCTCACTGGAGGTCCTTTTCGGCCCCCTTTAGCCTAACAATCTCTTTTCTAAGGAGCTTTCTCCCTGACTTAATGTTGAGTCTTGGAAACGGGTCCAGTCTTAATGACAAGTATACGAGGTCATTTCTTGGTTGCAAAAGCCGAATGCAGCAATCAGGCTCGTTAACTGTTGCACAGGACAGCGGCTGTGCCCTTAGCTAATCACAAAGCATGTGGACTATGGAGATAATGAGTAGTTTTCAATCAGATCTCTATGTCAGTGGGCAGAGTGTGAGGATGAGTAAACAGGAGTTTCCTTTGATCAGTGGGTTTGTTTTAGGGCATGCCTGTTGTGTGTAGGCTACATTTATTTCATTTGAGCTTTAAAATGTATTTCTATCTTAGACTAGATCTATATCAATTTAGAATGTCTGTTTATACGTAGTTGAATTAAACACCTTTCTCCTATTTGAAGAAGAGCGATGCTCTCTATCAAAGAGAATCTAACCCTCAACATTTAGTCGACGTGATACTACCAGCTTGTTATTTCCCTGCCATATCAAAGCATAAAATTGGGTTACGTGCTAACATCGCCTTAAATTTATTTCATTTAAACATTGATGTCCTAGTCTATATCCTACGACTGAACAATAACATTGTCTCTAATTTAAGTTTAAGTTCAGTGTTACAGTTATGTGAAGTGTACGTTTGCTGGGACTGCAGGGGTTAGGCCTACTTATACGGACGATTAACGAACTATTCAATGGATCAACGAAGCTGTGGTGGAAATTTTTTCTTCTTTTATTGCATGTGGAAACACGAGCGGTGCACGCGAACAAAGAAAAAAAAAATCTGGTGCATGTTGACTTGGCGGTGAAATGGGAGAGGTGTTGTCTGCCCTTGATTGCATCAACAACGAAATGGTTCAGTTATAGATGGTTCAGTGTTTCGTTAGATACAACAAGGCGGCAAGTGGGACACTACCGCGGTGCGGGTTGAACTTTGAACTTTGATCATCAAAACATACAGAGGGAGGAGAGGGGTAATTCTGCTTACTGTTACTATAATTAGAGATCTATATTCGCGCATGAAGTGAAATTATATAAACAGATTCAAAATGTTTTTTGGCGCAGTGTGTTTTAATGGAGAGTGTGTATGAGAGACAGGGAGAAAGAGAGAGAGAGGTAGAACTGCAGGCCTAATGCAAGTATGCTAAGCCAATCACTATCAGTGTAAAAATGTGAAAAAAACTGACTAGATTTAGATCTACTCCAATGACAATATTGGCCTGAAGCATTACAAAGACATGTTTTCTGGGTCAAGTCACTTGTGGTCGGTTAAGCCTTCAAGGCCGGACTATTTCACAAGGTGTCGCACAAAGCAGATTTCTATTTGAATGTGACATTTGACAGTCGCACAAATCAGATTTCTATTTGAATGTGACATTTGACAGACACGTGACTAGAAAACGTAAGAACATTGGTGTCTAAGAACAAAATAACCCATAATTTTGATGAATTTTAGCAAAAGTGAAAGGAGTCTAGTGAATTAATTTATGTTAATAAGCATATTGATCATCTAGTAAGAATGGAAAGAGAGAGAGAACGAAGCAGGTGTAGGCCTTTAGAATAAATGTATTTGTTTCAAATTCGCTTTGAAAAGAAGGAACGAATGAGTTTTATTAGTCAAACGCTTGAAGAATGTATGAAAGTTACCAGGATCGGCATAAGCAAACTAGGCAGCAGCCCAGGATCTCCGATTGGTGGGGGCCTCGTACAGGACTCAAACAATTTTTTAAAGAGAAGAAATAGCGACATTTGTCGTCTATGTTATTGCTGTATATTTTCTTTTCTATTTCATTTGGGGCCACCATATTCACTTCGCCTAGGGCCTCCAGTTATCTAATGCTAAAGCCGGCCCTGATGTTACAGAACAAAACGCTTCGTTGTCATCAGATAAAATGTAATATAAATGCAAGGTTTAAAATATACTAGATTTTCAATTTATTATGTAGGCTTCTTTTCTATTTAGATCTAAACGTGACTGAAGGACGGACAGACAGATCACACAAAAAAAAACTAATTTCGGATTTTCCCTTTCGGGAGCCGCTAACATTGCAGTATTATAGACTCTACACAGCAAAATAAGCTGTATAGGCCCTACCATGGCGTAGCCAGGATTTTATTTCGGGGAGGGTTTTTTTTTGGGGGGGGGGATTTTTTTCTCCCGACCCCCCCCCCCCCGCGATTTTTTTTTTATATGTATTTATATGTGTGTGTGTACATAATCTTATTACATTCTGACCCTTCATTCTTTCGGAAGACGTTTAATGTGCCCTAGAATAGGTTTTTCCTTGAGCTAGTGGTAAAAGTGTAGACTCCCCTCCATTACTAGCAAGGGCGTCTGGGGGAGCGCTAGGAGCGCTAGGCGCCGCCAAGCACTATTTCTGGTATTGAAAGCCAACAAAATGCATATTCTGACGTATCTGCAGTGCATTTCCCTGCTATTAAAAAGTTTTCTTTCAAAAACCTAATGTGCTTTTCTTACTGACTTAGACCCTCCCGCGCCGTTCGGCGCATTTGCCGTCAAGCTGTTTCCATAAAAATCTGTCACTGGTAATGTCTGAAGCCTCTTCCCACCTGCTCTGAGGACCTCCATGAATGTGTGGCGTCAAATTGTACTAGGATGTCATCGCAACTCTTCTTATGCCTAATTCATTTTGTCGGAGAACATGTCCCGCAAACCTCATGCGACGCTCTTTCACAATCTTACTAAGGGGTCGACTCGCAGTTCGGCAAAAGATGTCCTTGATTTAGACCCGATCTCTATAACTGACTCCTAAAATCTGTCTTAGCCATCTTTGTTGAGCCACATTTAGTGTTTTTCAATTTCGGCAGATGACTATTCACTGCAATTTATTAATGGAGCCCTGCCACTGGTAGAAATGTGTAACCTCTCTTGAATACGCTCTTGGAATTAAGTGACTGTAGTTTGCTTTAGATTTTATATCGAAAAGGGAAGTTTTATCGTCAAAATCATCTGTTGGGGGTTTTAAACTAAAAAATCTCTGGAGTTGTTTTTTTTTACTTCAAAACCCCATTTAGCTACGATAATAGAATTTAGTAACTGTAGTTTGCTTTAGAATAATATTGAAGATAGAGGTTTTCCAACTCAAAATGCTCTGTAGGGGGATCTTAAACTCAGAACCATCTGGAGGGGTTTTAAACTTTAAAAAAGCCATCTGTAGTAGAGGGGTTTAAACTCAAAACCCCCAATTGGATTTGCTACGCTCAATAATTTTAGTATGTCATTTGCTTTTTTTATATTGAAGAGGTATTTTTTTTAGCATCAAACCCCTCTGAAGGGGGGTTTAAACTCAAAACCCCTTTTGGCAACGCTCATCGCATTTTGAGTGCGTAATTTGCTTTTTTTCTTACACTGAAGATATATTTTTTAGCTTCAAACCCCGCTGGCGGGGGGATTAAACTGAAAACCCCTTTCGCTACGCTCATAGATTTTAGAGTGAGTAATTTGCTTTTTTATATATATTGAAGAGGTATTTTTTAGCTTCAATCTTCACTGGAGGGGAGTTTAAACTCAAAACCCCTTTGACTACGCTCATAACATTTTGAGTGCGTAATTTGCTTTTTTTATATTGAAGAGGTATTTTTTAGCTTCAAACCCTACTGAAGAGTGTGTGTGTGTGGGGGGGGGGGTTAAACTCAAAATCCCTTTGGCTACGATCATAGAATTTTGAGTGAGTAATTTGTTTTTTTTTTTATATTGAAGAGGGGGTTTATCGTAAATTTTGGAGGGGTTTTAAAATCAAAATCTTCCTTAACTGTGCTCTTGGAATTTGGGGATTGTCGTTTGCATTTTTTTGGTTTTGTTTTATAGAAGAGGGGGATTTAAATGTAAAAACCCCTTTGTAGGGGGTTTTAAACTCGAACCTCCCCTGGTAGGGGGGTTTAAACTCAAAACCCCCTGGTAGGCCTTAGTTGTGCTGGGGCAAGTGATGGTTTAGTATTAAAATCTTACCTAAAAAAAACAAAATCAAAGCTAAAAATCAGTCACTGAATTCCGATCCCCCCCCCCCCTAGGGCCCATGGGCCCTACACAAAATTACAACACAAAATGGTTCTAGTTTTATTTTTAGTTCCACCTCTGTTGTTAGCCTTGAAATATTCAGTCTGCAAGCCTGGGCAAAGTCTACGACCGCAACTCGCGTCTGAAGAAAAAGACCAATAGGATGAGTCAATCACTAACTTCGCTGGCACCACATGACAACAGTCACCACAAGTATGATATGACTTGACAAACTACGCACCAGAGCGGGATGATGGGCCTCTCAATTCGTATTGAATGGGGCCTCCATTGTTGATTGCTACAGGGTCCCAACAATCCAAAGTCCAGACCTATTGATTTCAGTGGTCCCTTTTTTTTTTAACTGACGTTTTGGACAAGACATTTAAAACATTAGCTTTTACTATGTTTAACTAAAAGACAAAAGCTACAGATACCTAAGAACCCTCGATCATGAAATTAAACGACCCACCAATTACTGAAGGCCTAAAATCACTTACTACACTTTCTAAAATAACTTCCAGTGACTTAAAAATCTCTAAGTCATCATATATAAGTCCGCGCTGTTTTGTCTTGCGCTATTTCGTCGGGAAATTTCGCGCTATTTTGTCGGTCACCCAATTCACTAATTAGAATTGAATAAGCGTGTTATTGACAACATGATCAGCATGATCTATTACTCTTTTCATGCTCTATTGTTATTGTTATCGTAGTGCTGCTGAGTTGGACAATTGTAGTCAAACTGAATTTGCATTTGTTATTTGGACAAATAAAACGAATGAACTTATACTATCTTTGTGTGAAAACATTCGCAACTAAGTAAACTTGTTTATAAAGAGCGATAGGGACCTATATAAAATACGTAAACATAGACACCCCACCCCCACCCCAGCATCACCATTCTCAAAATTCTGTCCACAGCCAATCTCGAAGATCCAAGTTTCTACAGGCTTCTGCACGAATCAGTGAAGTCATAAGCGAGAAATGTTAAGATCCTCGAAGGACTCAGACTAAGCAACATTAACATCCCCTGGATCGCGACGATCCACGGTGTCAGCTAAGACGTGCAGGGAAGAACCATTGATAACTGCAGGCAGAACAATTGATAACTGCATGCAGAACAATAGATAATTGCAAGGCAGAGCAAAAGATAATTGCATGTCATAACAATTGATAACTGCAGGGAAGAACAATTGATAACTGCTGGGCAGAACAATAGATAATTGCAGGGCAGAGCAAAAGATAATTGCAGGTCATAACAATTGATAACTGCAGGGAAGAACAATTGATAACTGCAGGGCAGAACAATTTATAATTGCAAAGCAGAACAATTGATAACTGCAGGGAAGAACAAATGATAACTACAGGTCCTAACAATTGATAACTGCAGGCAGAACAATTAATAACTGCATGGCAGAACAATTGATAACTGCAGGGCAGAACAATTGATAACTGCAGGCAGAACAATTAATAACTGCATGGCAGAACAATTGATAACTGCAGGGCAGAACAATTGATAACTGCAGGGAAGAACAAATGATAACTACAGGGCAGAACAATTGATAACTGCAGGCAGAACAATTGATAACTGCAGGGCAGAACAATTGATAACTGCATGGCAGAACAATAGATAATTGCAGGTCAGAGCAAAAGATAATTGCAGGCCATAACAATTGATAACTGCAGGGAAGAACAATTGATAACTGCAGGGCAGAACAATTGATAACTGCAGGGCAGAACAATAGATAATTGCAGGGCAGAACAATAGATAATTGCAGGGCAGAGCAAAAGATAATTGCAGGTCATAACAATTGATAACTGCAGGGCAGAACAATAGATAATTGCAGGGCAGAGCAAAACATAATTGCAGGTCATAACAATTGATAACTGCAGGGCAGAACAATTGATAACTGCAGGGCAGAACAATTGATAACTGCAGGGCAGTTGATAATTGCAGGTCATAACAATTGATAACTGCAGGGCAGAACAATTGATAACTGCAGGGCAGAACAATTGATAACTGCAGGGCAGTTGATAATTGCAGGTCATAACAATTGATAACTGCAGGGCAGAACAATTGATAACTGCAGGGCAGAACAATTGATAACTGCAGGGCAGTTGATAATTGCAGGTCATAACAATTGATAACTGCAGGGAAGAACAATTGATAGCTGCAGGGCAGAACAATTGATAACTGCAGGGCAGAACAATTGGGGCAGAACAATTGATAACTGCAGGGCAGAACAATTGATAACTGCAGGGCAGTTGATAATTGCAGGTCATAACAATTGATAACTGCAGGGAAGAACAATTGATAGCTGCAGGGCAGAACAATTGATAACTGCAGGGCAGAACAATTGATAACTGCAGGGCAGAACACTTTATAATTGCAGGGCAGAACAATTGATAATTGCAGGGCAGAACAATAGATAATTGCGGGCAGAACAATAAATACTTGCAGCGCAGAACAATAGATAATTGCACAGTGTATGACAGAAAACTGTCCTATTGGTGCATATTCTGCACGGTTCTGTCTGGCGACTTCCGATGCTGTGAAGAAACAGTGTCCTATATCTTGCATGAGTATCCCCGACTTCGAGAATTCAAAGGGAGAGTATCTGGAAGATCACTGTAAGGAGGCTAAGAGGCGTACATCCAAGTTTCTAGCCACAGTACAAACGGAAGGAGTTGTCCTTTCTGATACCGAAGTTCATCTCAGGATCCTTCTTTTGTACATTTTGCAGAGCCAAATTATTATAGCCGCCTCTACTTTCAAACCTACAAAGCTGATCAATACTCCCTTATTCTGCACACGGGATACACCGAAACGCTATCTATTTATTACTTCCTCCCCGGGGCGGGAGGAGGTAGGGACATCAGAGACACATAAACACATGGATCTTATCTAGGTGTAAACAAACATTTGTTTACGTTCTAATGTAGTCGTCTATACTAAAATTCAAATACTGGCATGCACTTACATAGATAAATTAATAGAACTCGAATCGCTCCAGGCGGCCAATACATAATTCAAACCGTGTCTAACACATTAGTTGTAAACTAGGTGTAGGCATGAAGCGGCGCCCTACGTAAGCTGCATCAAAGGTGAAACAGGGTCAGCTGGAAGATTACGTTGATTGAAACGTACCTCTTCCCCCCCCCTCTTCACCTGAGATGAACCGTGACCTACGTGGTCTCTATATCGAAAGCCTTGGATAAACTCTGATAGGCTTCAGGACAAGAAGGCTTAGCCATCCCGAAAAGCCCTGACAAGAGCGTAGTGCATTATTGCGCTCATACAGGTAAAGTGACACCGTAGAGTACTGTATACACTTCTCCCCGCAGCTTTAGAAGCCGCGGATACTCATGTAAGACACACACCTACCGTGTCGGCAATGGAGATCAAAATTTGCGAGAACCAGACGAAATACGCACTGACGGGACTGTGTCGCATCTTGCACCATCATCGTCTATTATCTATTCTGTTCCAACCTATTTAGTCTCAACCATCTCTGTCTGGGCGGTGCAAATGCTGCCACACACACTTAGCCTTGTCGACTTCATGCCAGGATTTCACCTTTTTTACCCGTTCCTTCTTTTTTTAAAAAGGTATTTCATTATTGGAAACAAATAAATGAAACAAAATTATAAATAAAAAGAGTTTGTTTTACATACAAACCTGTGGGTAGCCCTGAGGGTCGGTTGTACTCACACATAGCGTTGAACACAATCAAAGAATAGTTTACATATACGTTCTGGATGAACACGAAACTGCCAATACAATCTTGCTATAATATATTAACTGCCCATACAATCTTGCTATAATATATTAACTGCCCATACAATCTTGCTATAATATATTAACTGCCCATACAATCTTGCTATAATATATTAACTGCCCATACAATCTTGCTATAATATATTAACTGCCCATACAATCGTGCTATAATATATTAACTGCCCATACAATCGTGCTATAATATATTAACTGCCCATACAATCTTGCTATAATATATTAACTGCCCATACAATCTTGCTATAATATATTAACTGCCCATACAATCTTGCTATAATATATTAACTGCCCATACAATCGTGCTATAATATATTAACTGCCCATACAATCTTGCTATAATATATTAACTGCCCATACAATCTTGCTATAATATATTAACTGCCCATACAATCTTGCTATAATATATTAACTGCCCATACAATCTTGCTATAATATATTAACTGCCCATACAATCTTGCTATAATATATTAACTGCCCATACAATCTTGCTATAATATATTAACTGCCCATACAATCTTGCTATAATATATTAACTGCCCATACAATCTTGCTATAATATATTAACTGCCCATACAATCTTGCTATAATATATTAACTGCCCATACAATCTTGCTATAATATATTAACTGCCCATACAATCTTGCTATAATATATTAACTGCCCATACAATCTTGCTATAATATATTAACTGCCCATACAATCTTGCTATAATATATTAACTGCCCATACAATCGTGCTATAATATATTAACTGCCCATACAATCTTGCTATAATATATTAACTGCCCATACAATCTTGCTATAATATATTAACTGCCCATACAATCTTGCTATAATATATTAACTGCCCATACAATCTTGCTATAATATATTAACTGCCCATACAATCTTGCTATAATATATTAACTGCCCATACAATCTTGCTATAATATATTAACTGCCCATACAATCTTGCTATAATATATTAACTGCCCATACAATCTTGCTATAATATATTAACTGCCCATACAATCTTGCTATAATATATTAACTGCCCATACAATCTTGCTATAATATATTAACTGCCCATACAATCTTGCTATAATATATTAACTGCCCATACAATCTTGCTATAATATATTAACTGCCCATACAATCTTGCTATAATATATTAACTGCCCATACAATCTTGCTATAATATATTAACTGCCCATACAATCTTGCTATAATATATTAACTGCCCATACAATCTTGCTATAATATATTAACTGCCCATACAATCTTGCTATAATATATTAACTGCCCATACAATCGTGCTATAATATATTAACTGCCCATACAATCTTGCTATAATATATTAACTGCCCATACAATCGTGCTATAATATATTAACTGCCCATACAATCGTGCTATAATATATTAACTGCCCATACAATCGTGCTATAATATATTAACTGCCCATACAATCGTGCTATAATATATTAACTGCCCATACAATCTTGCTATAATATATTAACTGCCCATACAATCTTGCTATAATATATTAACTGCCCATACAATCTTGCTATAATATATTAACTACCCATACAATCTTGCTATAATATATTAACTACCCATACAATCTTGCTATAATATATAAACCATTTTTTCCGAGCCTTTCAAAGACATCTTTATACAACAAAAACTTGGTTGACAGTTCGTCCTGGACGATTGCCCTTCAGTCAAAAACAAACAAACAAAAAAACAAAACAAATCCGCACTGATTTGATCTTCGATTTGCTCATTCGATCTTTGTTTGGTCGAGGAGAACTCGCTTGAGACCAGACATTGCAAGCGGATGCTCCATCATGACAACGCCCCAGGTCTCCCGGTCTCTCCGGCACAGAATTTTGTTACCTTAAAAGGCATTTCTGTCGTTTTTCAGCCCCCCCCCCTTCACCTGACCTCAGCCATTTTGTGACTACTTTCTTTTTTCCTAAACGGAAAAATGTCCTCAAAGGACGTCATCTCGGGACTTTAGAAACATCCAAAAGAGTGTTAAGGATATCTTGAAGACCATTCTATATATCAGCTACTTCACTGACCATCCAAACCCAACATCCCATGAAATGACCAGTAGTTTATTTATAGATTTCTCGGAAAATGTGAACATCTCTCTCTCCCTTTATCTCTCTCTCTCTCTCTCGTTCTCTCTTCCTCTAACACACTGAGCACAAACTGGCATTCCACATTGCGTACAATCGTCGTACATGCGCACTGAGATCTACACAATGTGTTGATTTTCAAGCCTACACACCTAGATATGTGTTGATTAAAGCAAAACGGCTGCATGTAGATCTAGTTGTCCTTTTGTACGTATAGATCACCGCTATTGGTGATAAACCAGTAAACCAGGTCAGTTAGTAACAGTCTATCAACTCCTCCCTCCCCCCTTTTTTTCCCTTTCTGGAGTTATCTCTTAGTGCACCGGGGCCGTGATAATTTGGATACTTCTGACATGAACCCGAAAGTAGTACACAGTACAACTAAGGTCATAATCTAGGGCCACTTGAGATGTTCATGATATGGACTGCCCACACTCAGCCTCGAAGTAGTTAAGGCCCATCAGCTACATTCTGTTTTATACTCTTTACTTCATTTAGAACTCTGGCTTAAAAAAAAAACAACAGTAAATGATCTCCCCTTATTAGTCTCTGGAGCGCCCTCTCCTTCATAAGCAATGCTTCTCTCTCGCTCCCTTCTTCCCCCCTTCCCGACATGCTTTCATCACCATCATGTTTCCTTTGCGTTCCTCATGGAACATAGGGCCTCAGTAAAAACACGCCACTCTTCACTGTCTCTTGCTAGTTTTTTAAATGGCTTCCCAGCTCTTTCCTGTCCTCTCGGCTTTATCCAATAGGCTACACTGCGTCCACTCTAAGCACCCTAAGGCCTGTCTAGCTCTGTTGCTGGTATCTTTTCTAACGGTGTAACCAATCCATCTCCACTTCCTCTCTGAGATCTGCACCTCTATATTTTCTTTGCCCACTCATCTCTTTGTATGCACCAGTCACTTTCGAGGTGTCGGTTCGAATCCTACAACTGCCTATTTAAATAAAATGAGAAAAAAAAAATGGAGATTTTCACTAAACAATGTCAAGGACGCTAAATTGAACTTTCATGTGCCAACCAAATAAGAATTACAACCAGATGAGGTTGAAAGATTTAATTCTGCGGTGCTACAAAGTGGGAACGAAAGGTCACATTTCACATTTGTTAAACCCGAGCTTCTCAAAGTGACCTTTCATTTGTGTACACCGGTTACACCAAAAAGCTTGCTATTTATAGCTGCCATGTCTGAACATCTCCAATAGTCCATGAACCTTTGGCTTTCACACTAGAATGTCTTCATTTTGGCTAAGATTTGAAATAAATTAACCGGTACCTTTAAATATGATTTTTTAAAACACACACACACACGTTTATTTGAGTGTACTAATAAAAGGGGGGGGGGGATACATAAATGATACTTTGTATTAATTGTATAAAATAGATAGAAGCGTGGAACACTTAGCTGCGAGTTCAAACAGTGAGGATTTGCGGATCTAGGCATCGCTCGTACTGGATATACCAATCGATTAGGCTTTTTTTAGAATCGAGGTCGACAATTTTGAGACTGAGAGGGCAGTGTGACATGGGCAGTATTCTGTCGAAGTGGAAGGAATTTTGACATCAACGTTTAATAAGGGTAGTAAGACACACTGGGGGATCGGGAGGGGGGGGGTGGCAAGGACCATCGCCACCTACTTTTTTGGCGGTGCGGTGAGCTATTGCCTGATTCACTAAACCTCTGACGCAATCTGCTGCAATCTTTGTCATTTGGCTTGAGTCAGTGTGTCACAGATTGTATTTTCTACCTAGAAGTATGGCGGCGCTGTGACTTCTGCCACTTATTCACGAAACTTCTGATGCAATCAACTGCTTTCTTTGTCAGTTGGCTTGAGTCAATGTGTCACATGTTTTATTTTCTACCTATATCTAGAACTATAGTGGCATTGTGACATCTGGCCTGATTCACAAAATGAAGGAGTCGAGATATCAAAACTCGAAACAGCGTGGGAGTAGCCATAAATATCCATAGAAATAGACTCTAGATCTACATTGAAATTTTTTGGATGCTATTAGTAGCCTATTAGTTTTGATACATTTGAAATCCACTCACTCTGTCTGGCTGGTAAAACGTTTTTACACGTTATTTCTGCCATTCGGATCAAGCTGAAATTTTGCACAATTTTTTTAAGTACTTGACAAAACAAGAATCAATAAGAAAAGTTAACCAATTAGTTATTAACTATTTGTAATTAATTATTTTGTTTGGTACCGAACAAAGAAAAAAAATCTATTATTCTAGATCTATTACAAATTTAATTACAAAACGGATCCAAACTTATTCATACAATTATCTAATATATATAGTAGAAAGTAAGGCGTATGTATGTATGTATGTAGGAAGCATGGTCGAGAGGCTTGAACTTGGCTTGGCTTGGCTACCTATGAAGGGGGCTCGAGGTTCGACACCCGACTCGGGCAGAGTTGTGTTACTGAGCGCCTAAAGACAGCACGAAAAGCCAACTCCTAGATACCCCTTACCCCCACCCCACTGGTCCACAAATGAGATTGGACCAAAAGCGCTATGAGCATGCTATAAGCATGAAAGTAGCGCTATATAAAAGCTATAATAATAATAATAATATGTATTTCCCCGTATAGAAATCAAAATCGTTTGACCGAATGTTCCTTGGGTACCTTCTTAAACCGTAGTGTATGTATTGTAGCCCTTAAACAAACTTAAAACCCTCCAAAAAAAAAGTTGACCAGCTCTATGAAAGCATTATAACTTCATCGATCTAGGCCATTTTTACATGAGAAAAGATCGAAATGATCTAGATCTAATTTTAAGAACTACACTTTGCGCAGATAGTTTTTTACTTTGACACATGAAAATACAAAATATAGTCCATTTATTTCATTATTTAATAAAATTAACCTTCGAATTTGTGTTTTATAAGCATTTTTTACATAAATTCGTTCCTTATATCTGCGAATGTAGAATTCCTGATGAGCATTCTTTCATTAGACAATACCGTAATGTTACACATCTTTCTATTCCTAGGTCTAAAACTCTATTTCAAACTCTAAGATGTTATAACTTCTCTTCGCAAAGATAGTTTTATACTTTAACACATGAACATACCAATTATAGTCTATTCATTTCATATTTTAATCAAATTAGCATTGAAATTTGTTTTTTCTAAAGCATTTTTCCTGCATTCGTTCGCCCTAAAGCTGAGAAGCCGTGTTAAGATATATTCTAATAATTTCATTCATTCGCGTACATCTAATTAAAAAGGTCACGCATGCGCACGTGCAAAGTGAACTCTATCCAAGCCAATACTTAACTCTAGTCTAGATAACTCTAGATCTAGATCTATGTCTAACTCACGATCTAATTTATTTTTTAACACATGAACATACAAAATTAAGTCTATTCATTTAATTTTAATCAAATATATGTAGGCCTACAAGCAAATGTTTTTATTTGAAAAAATGGATTTAAGTCGATTAGCTATTTTGATAGCACCGTTCACTCATACTATTTTTACATTTTTACGCATTCGCTTCACTTATAACATTATTATTTCGTTTAATTGTTTACAAACTTCTCTCAGTGACTCATCGAAAGTTATACGCAAACAAAAAACCCGCGGGCCGCGGGTAATATATGTCTAGTATATTATATTTGGACTGGAAACCGGAAACAAATTCTTATCCGCGATTGATCGATTCACAGACCTATAGACTTTTATGTACGTAAATCTTTTTCAAGCTCTAAGGAAAGTCGCCCCCAAAGACTTATATATACTATATCTAGACTGGACATGGAAACTTTTTAACACTATAAAAAATGTCTTGAAAATTTTTTAGAAAGTTGGATCAAGGCGTTGTTTTGTAAAGTAGTTAAAAGAATTAAAGCTATTGTTTTTCAACCCTAACCTATGTAACATATTATTTAATTTTTAGATCTAGATCTAGTAAATGAACATAAAAAATAAGAGTACTCTCGTCTCATACTTATTATTTTGAAATTTTTAGATACATAATCTTCTTTATCAAAAGACTGAATGCAACACTAAATTGTGATTTTTTGTGTATTTTTGATAATCAATTACTAGATCTAGATCTAAAAAATTAAATTATATGTTACATAGGTTAGGGTTGAAAAAACAACAACAACTTGACTTCTTTTAACTACTTGACAAAACAACGCCTTGATCCAACTTTCTACACAATGTTCCCGATCGATCAGTCGCGGACAAGAATTTATTTCCGGTTTCCCGTCTAGTAGTATTTATAAGTCTATGGAACTATACTAATGGAACAACAGCTCCTAGTTTTTACTAGGGGAGTGCCGTCGCGCATCATTTTTCACGCATGGTGCAATATGGAGAAATTCAGGAGGATGCAAAAGAAGAAATTTACTCCTCCAGTCACTTCGACTTCAATGAGAGTAAAACTTTCCTACGCTTTATTTTATTAGATCTCTAAAAACTTCATCCATTTTCTCACAATGGTTTGTGATTTATAATAAAGGAATAAAGGATCGTCACAAAAGTTATTTTTTTAAGGCCACCCCATTAAAATAGCTGTTTTTCAGTACTTTCAAATTTAGGTATTTTACACAAAATCTGGATTTTTTTTTATGTACATGAAATCATTGTCATCTGTCCCGAGTAACCAAATCCTCCACTTTTCCCGGTCACCAATGTTCTTAACAAGATATCAAGAGAGAGAGGCTGGTCCATTATTTGCGTAGTCCAGCCAGCTTTTCTTCTGACAAACCTTTTTTCGTTTATTCTCTTGAAGGATATTTTTTTAAAGTTAGTCTTATAAAATACAATTCCAAACCAACTCATGCAGCTATCGTCTTTTCACACTATTTCACAGTATTGAGGAGTCATCCTTTTTGCCAGCCAGAGTGTTAATTGGCAAAAGTAAAAAATTCATTAGTTTAATTTTTTTAGTAAATATTCATAACTTTATCTTTTATATAATAATATATTTTTAAAATAATAATATCTTTTTTATAGTCATGCTTTAATAGATCCAATAAATGATAAACGCGGACCTAACAATATGTGTATATTAATACTTAAATCTGGGTATTTGAAATTTCGAATGCAAATTTAAAAAAAAACCAAACTTATCTATAGATCTCTTATATCTAGAATAATCTACATCTACAACACCGAGACTATGCCTCAATCAAATTTTTCTGATCTTTATTTTTCAAAGTTTAGACATTATGCAAAATCATTTCTCGGATTTTCTTTAGAATGGGCTATTAATCACAGAACTATATATTAATGCTAATATGTGAAACAAAGCTATTTCTTGTTAGTTTCCATTTAGATAATTTATCAAAAATCCTAGACTGAAATAAATAACTCTTGTCTGTTGATCTTATGTAAATTTAAATAATGAAATTACTACATTTTGTTTAGTTTCTTAAAAAGTAATTAATCAGCTTGCCCCCTATCCGACTGTTACGATGTCACAACCCTCAGTTTGAGAAACAATCACATAGAACATGATAAACAGATGAAAACGCTTTTTTTTTCTCTGACAAAGGAAACAAAATCTATGCAGTGTATCGTGTCACTAAACCTCCTACTCGATATACCTAGACAGTTGTCGGTAGGTCTATTTAGCGCACTAAGTGAATAACCATAGGGTTGGGAGAGAAGAATGTGAATGTTAATTTGAAGCATTCTAATTGCATGAACGTTTTCTCGGAGGTTCTCGCGAATCTATTTGAGTCCAAACATTGATATCAAGTGTAGGGGGGACGGGCAACACTGACATTCACCACACGTATACTACAACGACATCTCTCAATTCTACGTAGCAATCATAAGACAAAACAGAGACCAGATGCAGACAGCGCAGACGCATGGACCTCAAACATATATACAACAAAAATATTCAGACTTAGGGCAGAAAGAATTTTAGGACAGTGAAGAAAGAAAAAAAAAAAAAGACCGACGATAGACACAAGTGATGACCACACAGACAGACAAATAAATGACAGACACATAGTAAGTAGACAGAAAGACAATGAAAAGACAGTTAGATAGAAGACATACAGACGATAGACAGACGGATGGACAGACAGATAGAACACAGAAAGACAGATAGATAGATAGACAGAAGACATACAGACGATGGATAGACAGACAGATAGACAAACAGATAGAAGACATACAGACGAACGACTGACAAACGCATATACAGACAGACAGATAGAAGACATACAGACGATGAACTCACAGACAGACAGGTAGACAGATAGTAGACATACAGACAATGATTAGATAGACAGATAAAAGACATACAGACGATTGACAGCCAGACAGATAGACAGACAGATAGAAGACATACAGACGATGGACAGACAGACAGATAGGCAGATAGAAGACATACAGACGATGGACAGACAGACAGATAGACAGGCAGATAGAAGACATACAGGCGATGATTAGACAGACAGATAGAAGACATACAGATGATTGACAGACAGACAGACAGATAGAAGACATACAGACGATGGACAGACAGATAGAAGACTTACAGACGATTGATAGACAGACAGATAAATACAGACACTGGACTAGCAGACAGATAGACAAATAGATAGAAGACATACATACCATTGACAGACAGACAGACAGATAGATAACATACAGACAGATAGAAGACATACAGACCATGGACTGACAGACAGATAGACAAATAGATAGAAGACTTATAGACGATTGACAGACAGACAGACAGATAGATAACATACAGACAGATAGAAGACATACAGACACTGGACTGGCAGACAGATAGACAAATACATAGAAGACATACATACCAAATACATAGAAGACATACATACCATTGACAGACAGACAGATAGATAGATAACATACAGACATAGAAGACATACAGACCATGGACTGACAGACAGAAGACCTACAGACGATAGACAGACACATAGAAGAAATACAGACGATGGACTGACAGACAGATAGTAAGACAGATAGACCGAACACTAGGCTCACAATCACTAGGTCACTAATACTGAACAATTCTAGCACGCACTCCAGGACACGAGAATACGCAATGGACGTATGTAACTTCTCTTTTGAAGGACCGTCTGTGATTCATAAGATCTAGAAGACAGAAGACAAACATACTAGACAGACGACCGACAGAAAGACAGTAATCAGAAAGAAGATGAAAAGATTGATAATGGGCAGACCATAGACCATAGATCTAAAAAATAAAATGATATGTTACATAGGTTAGGGTTGAAAAAACAACAACAACTTGACTTCTTTGAACTACTTGACAAAACAACGCCTTGATCCAACTTTCTACACAATGTTCACGATCGATCAGTCGCGGATAAAAATTTATTTCCGGTTTCCCGTCTAGTAGTAGATATAAGTCTATGGTCGCCTCAATCAAATTTTTCTGATCTTTAGTATTCAAAGTTTAGAAATTATGCAAAATCATTTCTCGGATTTTCTTTAGAATGGGCTATTAATCACAGAACTATATATTTATGCTAATGTATGAAACAAAGCTATTTCTTGTTAGTTTCCATTTAGATAATTTATCAAAAATCCTAGACCGAAATAAATAACTCTTGTCTGTTGATCTTATGTAAATTAAAATAATGAAATTACTACATTTTGTTTAGTTTCTTAAAAAGTAATTAATCAGCTTGCCCCCTATCCGACTGTTACGATGTCACAACCCTCAGTTTGAGAAACAATCACATAGAAAATGATAAACAGATGAAAACGCTTTTTTTTTCTCTGACAAAGGAAACAAAATCTATGCAGTGTATCGTGTCACTAAACCTCCTACTCGATATATCTAGACAGTTGTCGGTAGGTCTATTTAGCGCACTAAGTGAATAACCATACGGTTGGGAGAGAAGAATGTGAGTGTTAATTTGAAGCATTCTAATTTCATGAACGTTTTCTCGGAGGTTCTCGCGAATCTATTTGAGTCCAAACATTGATATCAAGTGTAGGGGGGACGGGCAACACTGACAAAATTAATAAAAATGACCATTCGAGACCACACATTGAGAGACTAGAACTAGAGATTCTGACTGTTTTAGTAGCTTAGTGCGCCAACCATCTTTCTGCTACTTCATCCCATTGTTTGATCATATTTTCTTTAGATCGACCCAAACACTTTGTTAAGTATGCAATTAATTTGGTTTAAGTCAAAGAAAATGTTTTATCAATCGCAATTTAAAGGTATAGATATATTGGTGGTGTGTGTCAGGCAAAAGAGCCACTTGAACCAAGGATCACTAAATATTTATGTACCGGTATATATTTTGATTCTTCACTAATAAAATTCTTTAAAAAAAACAACTAAAAAAAAAAAAAAAAAAAAAAAAAAAAATACTACAACGACATCTCTCAATTCTACGTAGCAATCATAAGACAAAACAGAGACCAGATGCAGACAGCGCAGACGCATGGACCTCAAACATATATACAACAAAAATATTCAGACTTAGGGCAGAAAGAATTTTAGGACAGTGAAGAAAGAAAAAAAAAAGACCGACGATAGACACAAGTGATGACCACACAGACAGACAAATAAATGATAGACACATAGTGAGTAGACAGAAAGACAATGAAAAGACAGTTAGATAGAAGACATACAGACGATAGACAGACGGATAGACAGACAGATAGAACACAGAAAGACAGATAGATAGATAGATAGACAGAAGACATACAGACGATGGATAGACAGACAGATAGACAAACAGATAGAAGACATACAGACGAACGACTGACAAACAGATATACAGACAGACAGATAGAAGACATACAGACGATGAACTCACAGACAGACAGGTAGACAGATAGTAGACATACAGACAATGATTAGATAGACAGATAAAAGACATACAGACAATTGACAGCCAGACAGATAGACAGACAGATAGAAGACATACAGACGATGGACAGACAGACAGATAGACAGGCAGACAGAAGACATACAGACGATGGACAGACAGACAGATAGACAGGCAGATAGAAGACATACAGACGATGGACAGACAGACAGATAGACAGGCAGATAGAAGACATACAGACGATGATTAGACAGACAGATAGAAGACATACAGATGATTGACAGACAGACAGACAGATAAAAGACATACAGACGATGGACAGACAGATAGAAGACCTACAGACGATTGATAGACAGACAGATAAATATAGACACTGGACTGGCAGACAGATAGACAAATAGATAGAAGACATACATACCATTGACAGACAGACAGACAGATAGATAACATACAGACAGATAGAAGACATACAGACCATGGACTGACAGACAGATAGACAAATAGATAGAAGACTTATAGACGATTGACAGACAGACAGACAGATAGATAACATACAGACAGATAGAAGACATACAGACACTGGACTGGCAGACAGATAGACAAATACATAGAAGACATACATACCATTGACAGACAGACAGATAGATAGATAACATACAGACATAGAAGACATACAGACCATGGACTGACAGACAGAAGACCTACAGACGATAGACAGACACATAGAAGAAATACAGACGATGGACTGACAGACAGATAGTAAGACAGATAGACCGAACACTAGGTTCACAATCACTAGGTCACTAATACTGAACAATTCTAGCACGCACTCCAGGACACGAGAATACGCAATGGACGTATGTAACTTCTCTTTTGAAGGACCGTCTGTGATTCATAAGATCTAGAAGACAGAAGACAAACATACTAGACAGACGACCGACAGAAAGACAGTAATCAGAAAGAAGATGAAATGATTGATAATGGACAGACCATAGAATTATCTAATATATAAAGTAGAAAATAAGGCTAATGTATGTATGAATGTCCCCGTAGAGAAATCAAAACCGTTTGACCGATCTTGATAAAACTTGGCAGAAATGTTCCTTGGGTACCAACTTACTAACGTAGTGTATGTATTGTAGCCCTTAAACAAACTTAAGACCCTCAAAAAAAAAAAGTTGACCAGCTCTATGAAAGCATTCAGGGCCGCCGCTACCTATTGTGCAATGTGTGCATTGCACGCAGGTGGCCGAATTTAGGGGGCGGCCAAATCATTATTCCAAGGTTATCTTTTTAGCGGCCCCCGAAAGGGGAAAAGACGCTATTAGTTTTGTGCGAAATGTCTGTCCGTCTGTCCGTCTGTCCGTCCGTCCCGTTTAGATCTCGTAAACTAGAAGAGATATTGAAAATCCGACTTCACAATATTTTAGACCATTCAAAGTTCTGATGCAACGGCTACTTTTTTTTTTCCTGAAAGCGAAAATTCTAATTTTTAAAATAAATTATTCAAGCAGTTTTTTTATAAGAAAAAGCTAATTAGTATGCATTATATGTTAGACCTAATTTAAGACGAATAATAATCTTATAAACACCATTTTCGTGAACATTTTTTCTAAATAGCGGGAATTTTTTTTTTTTTTTTTTTTGAGGATTCGATTATGAGATTGAGCCTTTTCAAAACAATTAACTTATTTAGTTCGAACCGAGGGTCCCTGGTTCGAATCCTGGTGAAGACTGGGATTTTCAACTTCTGAGTCTACCCAGCTCTAATGGGTACCTGACATTAGTTGGGGAAAAGCAAAGGCGGTTGGTCGTTGTGCTGGCTAAATGAAACCCTCGTTAACCGTAGGCCACAAAAACAGATGAACTTTACATCATCTGCCCTATAGACCACAAACTAGTTAGGCCAGGTTCACATCTAACTTTACATTCACTTTCACGTATCCTTTGATCTACGGGACGGTTGGGGCACTACACAAGATCTGTTAACCTTCTTTCTCCATTCTTATCTCTCATTTGTCTTTGATATAATTTCATTCGGATGTTCTTTCTGAAAATATTGAAGCCTACCTGGGTGGGCCACTGGTCGTGCGGTTTGCGCGCTGGACTGTCGTTTTGATTTATCGACGATCGAAGGTTCAAACCCTGCCTGCTCCCATCCCCCGTCGTCCTGCGGGAGGTTTGGACTAGGAAGTAAACTATCTTCAACTCTGAAGGATTATCCGAATTATGTAAAACATTTTACTTCGGGGGCCGATTTTGAGTTTGTGTTTCCACACAAACTGTGTTTTGTAACCTTGTTTTTTTTTATCTTTAGTTTAATTTAAAAATTACTTTAATATTTTAATGTCTTATATTAATTCTAATTATTCCATTATCCTGTAAAAAAAAAAAAAAAGATATTCTTACATGGAAGTTATTTTGGAAACTTATGAAAAAAAAAATTGAGCGAAAGATTCCCGCGGGTTTTTCTATAGGCGCCTATATATTTTCATTGTAGTTATTAATATATTAGTAATATTAGTAAAATGACATTGTTACCAATGTTTAAAAATTAAAATATCTTAAGTAAGAAACGTTGTTCATCTTCTAATAAGACTTTGTCAAATGTAGACCTGGAGAGGCGTATGCAACAATGTGGGTAAAAACTTTTAAAAGAGAACCTGTCTAAACGTCTCCGCTAGTCTGATTCTTCTGGGTTTTCTTATCTCAGAATGGTCGACTTTCTTCCGACTATTACACTTCATTATGGTGACGATTGTTGTGTGAAATAAAGGTCCGCGACAGAGACGTCTTACTTTCCACGAAGATGATCATAAAAAGACCACGCCCATTGCAGAGGTCCGTGTGTTATATGTACCTGGAATGTCCTCGCATGATACTGTTGACCAGGGCTGCCTCTTTATTATTAGACTTAATATGACCCTCAACTTTTATTTTTACTAGGATGAAAAGTCCGCTCGAAAAGAAAACACTTTAGTGTTTGCCTTTTAAAAATATTCTCTCTTCTTATTACGAGAAAAAAGGCGTTGCAGACGCCAGGAGAAAGAATTTCTGAAGCTGAAAACGCCAGAATAAGCTCAGCGCCCCGGAATCATACCCCTTGGCGACTTGAGCTGAAACTTGCCGCATCTCCAATTCTTTCTCCATGAAGAACTTTTTACAACGCTTAAAAATTATGTAGGCAACACTATTTCCGAAACAAAAAAGGCATTTAAAATTTCGCACACAGGCGGCCACAACCCTCGCGGCGGCCCTGAAAGCATTATAACTTCATCGACAGTTATATGCAAACAAAAAAAACGCGGGCCGCGGGTATTATATGTCTAGTACTTAATATACGCTTTATTTTTTTTAAAGTATTTTGTATGTTTTTCTTTTTTTTTTTTATTTATTTATTTATTTCGTCAGCGTCTAAAGGGAATCGGATTTTTTTGTTTCAAGTTCACTCTACTTTATACATAAATAGGAAGCGAAATCTTGGGGGAGATACTGAGAATAAAATACAAAGGTTTAATAGAAAGCTTTTTCGCGAATAGCGGCGGTCAGGTAGCGAATCTGTCAAAACTAGTGTTTTAGTGAGCGCCTAGGAGGTTAAAGGAGCCTGTGTATGAAATTTCATGCGAATACGTACAAAAGTTGATGAGAACTTTTGATCAAGATCAGACAATCATCATTAGTATGGATATATCTGTGATTGGGATCTGAGTTTGTCCACGCGCAAAAGGGCTCAATACCCAGTTAGGAATATCCAAGAAGGTTTTCAAATTTTAGGTTTAGGTCTTTCTATCAAAGTCTAGACTCTAGACGTATTAAACAGTAATGAGTTGCGAGCTGAATGTTATTCTAATTATCCGATCAGATTATACTGGCTATTAACGAAGACGTTCTTTTAAATGTATACAGTTTTCATCTTTCTGCGGACCTCCTTTGGTCGTCCGCGGACCACAGGTAAAGAAAAAAGTAAAGTTCCCCTTCCAGGCAGAGGATGTAAAGGTCATCTGTTTCTGTGGCCTACGGTTAACGAGGGTGTCATGTGGCCAGCACAACGACCAACCGCTTTTACTTTTCCCCAACTAATGTCAGATACCCATTATAGCACAGGCAGATCGAGAATATTCGCATTTATAGTAATGTTCTATTTTAACAACAATTCTTAAACTATCACTTGCGTATTTGTATAATTACATTTCAATACTTTATAGTTTGTAAAAGAAATTATATTAAAGACTGTCTCATCGAGCCAATAATAATGTCAATTGTCTCAGATAAACGCAACCACATAGACATTGATAAGTTAGATAAAGTAGAAATGCTATAAGTGAATAAAACCTGCAGGCTCGTCACAAAGATATTTGTCTATACATGAGACAAACTGTGCACCATTTCGTGTGGTTGTAGACCGTTAAGTGCAACAGCCAGTTCATGGGAATGTCACGTCTCCAGCATAATGACCAATTATAACAGAATTCAGTTACCCATTAGAACAGTATGACCTCCGGAACGTTTTCGAGTCTCTGGAGAAAAGACTTCGCTACAGGACCTAATCAAGCGATAGCCAAGCGCTGTCGCCCCATTGAAGTGTAAATACAGGGAGCGTCATCGTTACTTTCATTCTTTCTCTCTTGTTTATAGCAGTCTGACTGTACAAGTCTCTCTGCTCTCATTTATTCTCACTCTCTCAACCTCTCTGCTCTCTCTCTCTCTCTCATTTATTCTCACTCTCTCAACCTCTCTGCTCTCTCTCTCTCATTTATTCTCACTCTCTCAACCTCTCTGCTCTCTCTCTCATTTATTCTCACTCTCTCAACCTCTCTGCTCTCTCTCTCTCTCTCTCTCATTTATTCTCACTCTCTCAACCTCTCTGCTCTCTCTCTCATTTATTCTCACTCTCTTAACCTCTCTGCTCTCTCTCTCTCATTTATTCTCACTCTCTCAACCTCTCTGCTCTCTCTCTCATTTATTCTCACTCTCTCAACCTCTCTGCTCTCTCTCTCTCATTTATTCTCACTCTCTCAACCTCTCTGCTCTCTCTCTCATTTATTCTCACTCTCTCAACCTCTCTGCTCTCTCTCTCTCTCTCATTTATTCTCACTCTCTCAACCTCTCTGCTCTCTCTCATTTATTCTCACTCTCTCAACCTCTCTGCTCTCTCTCTCTCATTTATTCTCACTCTCTCAACCTCTCTACTCTCTCACACACTATCTTCCCCTCTCACTCCCGTTCTTTCTCTTTCTCTCACTCTTTTTTGCCATGTTAGACTAGGACTTATTTAGGTATCTACTGTTTAACGATGCCATGTTAGACTAGGACTTATTTAGGTATCTACTGGCTGATTAATGGCCTCCTTCTGACAACTACGTTGACCTACATTTACTCTTTATTCAATTCCACAACTTTTAAAAAACAAACCTGATATAAGGGAAAGAGCGCACATTTAAAGCCATATATCTATCTAAATACTGCAAGATTTATTTCCAATTTTTATATAAAACAAATCTAATTAAATAATTGGTAAATTTAAAAAAAAATTTAGTCCTATATTGTCATCGCCAATGAAAAGCTTTGCAAAGTTTCAACTTCATCCGAAAATGGGACGTGGGAGAAAAACGTGTAAAACAAACCCAGACAGACAGGCGGTGGGAGTTAACATGGGCTTTGTAAAACGTGTACAATTAGTAAGACACATTTCCTCAGGGATAATCAAGATGACTATTATTAATATTTCTATCCTAATATTTTATACCTAGGAAGCAATGCCAATAATAGTGTCAATGTCTGCCAAGGGCAAACATATAAAATAACTGCATTTACAAACGACCACAGCCTAATTACGTTCATTAAGATGAGTTAGTGGTCATTAATTAATTTTGTATGAGACTGAAAAAAGGAAATAAAAGCTATTAAATCTTACATCAGTTTATATATATATGGCTCTAAATAAAGAGTTCTTTCACTTATATAAGCTTTTTAAAAAAAGTATTTTGTTTATTTTACAATTCAAGAAGAAAAATATGCAAGCACGTGATTGATACATGATACTGACACGAGGTAAGATACATGATACTGACACGAGGTAAGATACATGATACTGACACGAGGTAAGATACATGATACTGACACGAGGTAAGATACATGATACTGACACGAGGTAAGATACATGATACTGACACGAGGTAAGATACATGATACTGACACGAGGTAAGATACATGATACTGACTCGAGGTAAGATACATGATACTGACACGAGGTAAGATACATGATACTGACTCGAGGTAAGATACATGATACTGACACGAGGTAAGATACATGATACTGACACGAGGTAAGATAGATGATACTGACTCGAGGTAAGATACATGATACTGACACGAGGTAAGATACATGATACTGACACGAGGTAAGATACATGATACTGACACCAGGTAAGATACATGATAATGACACCAGGTAAGATACATGATACTGACACCAGGTAAGATACATGATACTGACACCAGGTAAGATACATGATACTGACACGAGGTCACAACTTTAAGAAGTTTATAACTGATCCAGACTCGACCTGCTATATGAAAGGGAACGGCAGTTGGTCGTCGCGCTGACCAAATGATAAGATAAGATAATTTATATTGATCCAATCAAATGGAAATTCAGTTTGACTACAATGGACATCCTTGTGTACGATCAACCATAACAACCTATGTGGATTATTGTAGTACTACATATTACATATATCATGCACTAGAAATAGTATGCTTTTTTTTTCATATTAATGTAAAACAGTAACAAGAACTATTAATTCTTTTGAAAATGCAATAATTTTTTATCATATTCAATGAGATTATAAATCTAATGCATTTAGCAAAACTCTTAATCAGTTTAAATGTTTCACCTTTGAAATAATTTAATAATAGGCCAATATCTATTACATTAGGACATTAATTAGTAGTCGGCCTACGTCAGTGCGGCAGGCGGTCCAGATATTTTGCCCTCCCCTGTTTTATATTTAGATGTTGTTTATATGTATATGTACACTTTTTTCCCATATGATTAACTATACAATATAAATACACAGAGGCAGTGATTCAGACTGTATCAGACACGAGTTTCATTTCTAAGATACGCATTTAAAGTATACTCGTTATCCAAGTACTAACACTAATCATTGAACTAGTTGACTTCGCTTGGTCGAGTATTGATTTCTCAGCCAGAATGACACCAGACACCAGGTTTAGACAACGTGTACTCCTGCTTTCAGAGACGTCTCATGATGCAACAGTTCACTGTCTGCGTCTACCAGGCTGACGTTGGCATGTGACATATGCCGGCGATTCTCAATCTATAGTTCTCTCACCAGTTGAGGGCGGGGGGCATAGTTTGAAATAGTCAAAGAAAACAAAACTTGTTGCGCAAATACTCCTAACGTTCCATGTGAGATCTACTTCTTATGGTAGAGCATTGAAATTATAACAAGAACATGAAATGCTTGGGAAATAAAAATGTAATCAGGCGTGCAAACTAATTGAGAATCTCTGAAATAGGACCTGGCTATTGAATAGGATCCATTGCAACAGATGAGTTTATTTCAGGACGCTGACTAGCCGTTATTAGTTCTGATGCAACCTGGTTTAATTTGTCTACATTTTAAAAGTAATGGTAACTACAGTTATATAGTAGAACTAATAAATACGAAAAAAAGTGTTCAATTATTAAATAGAAGAACTACATAAATGTAATGTAATATTCCTGGTGTAACTCAATGTATATTCGGTTCATTTCTGCCTGTTCACTTGGTGTGCCATCATTTGTACAGCCCAGATAGAGAACTGTCTAATGACTGTACTAAGTGTTCTAAACCCCGTCCATCATGACCAAGTATTCATCCGTGAACTTGTTCAAAACTAGACCATGTATAAGGACTCCACATGATAGATTAGACTATGTATAACAGTATAAGGGCTCCACATGATAGATTAGACTATGTATAAAAGTATAAGGGCTCCACATGATATATTAGACTATGTATAACAGTATAAGGGCTCCACATGAAAGATTAGACTATGTATAACAGTATAAGGGCTCCACATGATAGATTGACCAATATAAAGGCTCCAAATAAGAGAGTAGACCACGACTAAAGGCTCCAAATGATAGATTGACCAATATAAAGGCTCCAAATAAGAGAGTAGACCACGACTAAAGGCTCCACATGATAGATTGACCAATATAAAGGCTCCAAATGAGAGAGTAGACCACGACTAAAGGCTCCACATGATAGAATTAACCATGTATAAGCGCTCCATATGATAGATTAGACCATGTATGAGCGCTCCATAGGATAGATTAGACCATGTATAAGGGCTCCATAGGATAGATTAGACCATGTATGAGGGCTCCAAATGATAGATTAGACCATGACTAAAGGCTCTACATGATAGATTGACCAATATAAAGGCTCCAAATGAGAGAGTAGACCACGACTAAAGGCTCCACATGATAGATTGACCAATATAAAGGCTCCAAATGAGAGAGTAGACCACGACTAAAGGCTCCACATGATAGAATTAACCATGTATAAGCGCTCCATATGATAGATTAGACCATGTATGAGGGCTCCATATGATAGATTAGACCATGTATAAGGGCTCCATAGGATAGATTAGACCATGTATGAGGGCTCCATAGGATAGATTAGACCATGTATGAGGGCTCCAAATGATAGATTAGACCATGTATAAGGGCTCCATAGGATAGATTAGACCATGTATGAGGGCTCCATAGGATAGATTAGACCATGTATAAGGGCTCCAAATGATAGATTAGACCATGTATGAGGGCTCCAAATGAGAGAGTAGACCACGACTAAAGGCTCCACATGATAGAATTAACCATGTATGAGCGCTCCATAGGATAGATTATACCATTTTTGAGGTCTCCATAGGATAGATTAGACCATGTATGAGGGCTCCATAGGATAGATTAGACCATGTATGAGGGCTCCAAATGATAGATTAGACCATGTATGAGCGCTCCATAGGATAGATTAGACCATGTATGAGGGCTCCATAGGATAGATTAGACCATGTATGAGGGCTCCATAGGATAGATTAGACCATGTATGAGCGCTCCATAGGATAGATTAGACCATGTATGAGGGCTCCATAGGATAGATTAGACCATGTATGAGCGCTCCATAGGATAGATTAGACCATGTATGAGCGCTCCATAGGATAGATTAGACCATGTATGAGCGCTCCAAATGATAGATTAGACCATGTATAAGGGCTCCATAGGATAGGTTAGACCATGTATGAGGGCTCCATAGGATAGATTAGACCATGTATGAGGGCTCCATAGGATAGATTAGACCATGTATGAGGGCTCCATAGGATAGATTAGACCATGTATGAGGGCTCCAAATGATAGATTAGACCATGTATGAGGGCTCCAAATGATAGATTAGACCATGTATGAGGGCTCCAAATGATAGATTAGACCATGTATGAGCACTCCATAGGATAGATTAGACCATGTATGAGGGCTCCAAATGATAGATTAGACCATGTATGAGGGCTCCAAATGATAGATTAGACCATGTATGAGCACTCCATAGGATAGATTAGACCATGTAGGAGGGCTCCAAATGATAGATTAGACCATGTATGAGGGCTCCAAATGATAGATTAGACCATGTATGAGGGCTCCAAATGATAGATTAGACCATGTATGAGGGCTCCATAGGATAGATTAGACCATGTATGAGCGCTCCATAGGATAGATTAGACCATGTATGAGCGCTCCATAGGATAGATTAGACCATGTAAAAGGGCTCCACATGAGAGATATACCATGTATAAGGGCTATACATGAGAACGTAGACATTTATAAGGGTTACACATGATAGTTAAGACCATTTGTAGATTTGGCCAAGATTCTAGATGAGATTTACATCGGAGATTTGGCCAAGATTCTAGATGAGATTTACATCGGAGATTTGGCCAAGATTCTAGATGAGATTTACACCGGAGATTTGGCCAAGATTCTAGATGAGATTTACATCGGAGATTTGGCCAAGATTCTAGATGAGATTTACATCGGAGAATTGACCAAGATTCTAGATGAGATTTACATCGGACATTTGGCCAAGATTCTAGATGAGATTTACATCGGAGATTTGGCCAAGATTCTAGATGAGATTTACATCGGAGATTTGGCCAAGATTCTAGATGAGATTTACACCGGAGATTTGGCCAAGATTCTAGATGAGATTTACACCGGAGATTTGGCCAAGTCAATCACGTAAAAAGAAACCTGCGCTATTGTTACTTCCTCTATTGTTACTTCCTCTATTGTTACTTCCTCTATTGTTAATTGCTTTGTCTTTGATTTTGTTATCTGCATCCTCAATGCACCCATTCATTTCGTCTTTTACTTTTACATAGTTAAATTAATATTTCGAAAAATTATTCTTTTTTTTTTCGGTAGTAGACAGACTTAAAACATGGTTCAACATTGAAACATCTGCTGAACAAAATCACAGACAAATGTGCAACAGAAGTTATTGATTCGCATTTCAGGCATATAGTAATTGCACTAATGATAGTTTATTTAGTAATAAGATAGAGAGAGAGAGAAAGTGTGATAGAGAAAGAGAGAAGAGTGGAAGAGAGAGAGAGAGAGAGAGAGAGAGAGAGGTATGAGAAAAAATAGAGGGAGATATACGATATGGTTAATATGAATTTGATTAAAAACCTAAACATTTGATATTTGTATCAAATATTCCTTGCACGGCTCCTTCCACAATAATTACAGTTAAATGCTATTTTATTTCAGGGCTACTTGCACATTAATTGTGCTACTTATATTAAGTGAACAATGTCAAAGACGCTAAATTGAACTTCCATGCTACCAACTAAATGAAAGAAAAATTAAACTTCAAACAGAAGATCTTAGAAAATGTGGTTCTGCAGTGCTAAAAGTACAGACAAATGAGCCTAACCTTTTAAAAAGCAAAGCTTTTCAACACTACCTTTAGTCTCTACACCGGAGACACCAAATAGCGAGCTATTTATAGGTATTCTGCCATAGATAACATTTCTGATATGGACTGATGGCGATTTAGCAAGGCGCTCGGCTTTCTAACCCAGAGTCTTGCGTCGAATCTCTTTTAAGTCTCGTTGCTCGTTCTCATTCGAGATTCTAGGACGGCCATATTTCATCCTCTGAGTGACCTCACCAGTTCATCAAGGAAGTGCGTCGTTGTCCAGGTCACGTGACATTTTCGTTGATCGCTGACCACATGATCAGGTAAAACTGACCTCGTCTGCACCTTACACTGCTAGATTTCAAAGGGAACATCTTGTATATGTGATCCTATGCATTGAGTGTAAGCAACAGTAGACCTACTAAATAGTATCAAAGGTACAACGTTCGTTGCCGCCACCCCACCCCCCCCTAAAAAAATGACGTCAGTGAAAAGGTATTTCTGGTGACATATCTTTGTTGTCAGCATATCAAATGCGCACGTGTCAACGTGTTTGGAGCACATGTTAGAATTACACCGGGACAGTTTGAATCCAGGATGCTGGGATAGTTTTATTAACACAGGGAAACATAATTGGTATTTACTTGTAATGATTGCCTCCCTTGTGCCTGATGGTGGGACAAGCGACACAAAGAAAAAAACTTAATATATATATATATCTTTTCTTATACAGGCATTACTTCAAAAGATGTTTCTACATTCATTATCTTCTTTTCTTTTTTAATGATACCTGTTAGTTTTAACTAGCTCATAGCTCTGCAGGCATAGCTTTACCTGAAATGTGACAAAAGGAAAAGTTCTCTTCTGAGTTATAAATATAAATATATAAACAATAATATGTCTATATATCAGTATTTATCAGTCCATCTATATCTATGTCTATCTATCTATCTATAAATACGTGAATACATATTATTATTATTGGCCGAGGTTTAGATTTGCCAGAGAGCTAAACAATTACGTAACTAGGCCTACTGGGTCTACGGTCTACAAACACTTCCCCCGATCAAAACCCACTCGCGATTTATTCACTACTACATCTTACCAGATTCTAAATAGCATTCCCCCCCCCCTTTTTTTTTTTCGTGTCACCTTTTGCGGTTTAATGTCAAATTAATAGTTTCGTTAAAGTTTCGCTTAAATAATTTGTTAACTTATAGTTTTACTGAACGTGACTTTAAACTTTTGTTTTGTTTACACATCAGGTCTCAAACCGAATGAAACCTTTCCTTTAGGCTAGAGAGCTTCCAGCTGCTAAATTGATAAGAAAAATGTCGAAAAGAACATTCTTTTGCTGACGAAACGTGCTCTAGAAAGGCCATGTAGGTCAGTGTTTCTCATCTTGAGGCAGGTGAACACAGTGGTGCTACATGGCCGACCAACTATAAGCTCTCTCTCTCTCCTCTCTTTCTCTCTCTCCCTGTTTGTGTATGTGTGTATTTTGGCTGCAAAGCTGAAGGGAGGGACATTTGAAATGAAAACTGGCTAAGTTCTCAGGGGAAAAAAAGAGTGAGACTCGTTGATTGTAAGTATACCAGGCTGCAGACGAATGATGACGAAACAAATTGAGGGTTATTTATTTGTACGAAGCACGCAGACGATGTGTGGCTGAGGCTAAAATTAGATCACTCTCGTGCTCTTAAGGTTACGAGCGAGATGTCGAGTTAGTGTTCAACACCTAATCAATGAAGCATGCACTTTTTATGAGCTGTAACAAAATAGCAATTTGAAATGTTTAAAAATATTATTTACATCAAATTATTTACCATAAGTAAATAGATCGAGTAATTTTAAATTGTCCAACGAGTCAGGGTATTCAAAATTAATCCACTGAGAACCACTTTATGTCTAGGACAAAGTTTAATTATAGATCTAACGAGAAAACTGTCGTGTTTTGCTTCCTCAAAAATTGTACAAACTAATTGTTGATAAAATATGTGTGCTCGTTCATTGATTGCCCAGGCTCGTATCTAGGTGACAACGTATAGGGAGGGAAATATTATTTGTTTCAACACAGTCCCAGTAACACATCAACACAAGCGTAGGCTGCAACTGGATGGTCACGATTAAAGGTCCAAACTTTCTGATGCAGGCTAAGTACACAATACATGTTAGAAGGCCTCTTGTGACAAATGTTCATGAATATCTGTTCACATATTTAATGTCTTTCAATGTTGAAATGTCTATGTACATTAGGGGACAGATAAACAAAGTTCCTTTCTCAAACGTGTGCCTATGCCTCGCCTCTCTAGTTATAAGCATCTTTTTATTTTCTCTTGTAAGTGTTTGTCATGTATTTGTCACAACATGCCTTCTAAAGCCAGTAAAGCAGTGGTTCATATTCTGTGATATATGTAGCCCTGAATCACTTTTCTATATCAATAAATGAAAAGAAAAGAAATGAAGTTTCTAAAGATAAAAGGTTATGAATAAAAAGTTTTTGGGGAGGCCAACTGTTGGCCCAGCGGATCACTAGTGGTACAGTTGCTACTTGTGACATAGAGAGCCATAGGTCCGATGATAATTTTTACGTGGCCTAATGTTGTGTTGCCAGCTCTAAAACCAACCAACTCTTCTACCCCTAAGAAGACTAATGAGCGCGTTAACCACTTGACCACTTCCCCCAACCCAATAGGTATACATTTTCAAAAAATAATATAGATTTAAGAAAGTACCCTTTCAGACCTTGTGATCTATGGGGCAGATGATGTATTGTCATATGTTTCTATGTCAGTTAACGAGAGTATCAGTTGGCCAGCACAACGATCAACCGTTCTTACTTTCCCAAAGTATGTCAGGAGAGTGGACTTTAGAGCGTCCTGAAAAATACAAAGTTCATAATCAACTCTTTTTTGGGATTCGAACTCCATACCCTTCGGTTATGGTAGCCAAGCGTTTTACCTCACGGCCATCACGCCCTTATCGAAATTTACGTGCTCAAATATATATATATTGTTACGAATCTCCCTATCCAGGCTCGCTGCAAATGGCACCAAACGACACCACCAACTTAAAGAACTTGACAACTCTGGGCTTCAAAATAACGTAATAATTTAATGTCAATAAATAACAGCCAACACTGTACAATTGGCAGCACGTAACACAAGACTGTACAAATATCTCCCCGCCGTATCAACTCTTGCACTGGTCTCTCTCTGTCTCGTCTCGGACTTGTACTGAGCCGTTGTAACGAACTGTAGATCGGGAAGTTGTGACTGACTGGTCTCTGATATCCTCGCTCTTTATATAGGGTCCCAGCTGGCCTTCTAGAACCGGACAGAACGTCGCTCGACCATTCTGGGTGGTCAGATGACTACAATTCTCGTGACGCTCCTGAGCTGTGTTCACGACGCCGATCCTTCCCGAACCGTCATGTTGAAACTCGTCTCGGCTGACCATCGTAACTCGTCACGCTCGACCGCTCATCTAGCGCTGGCCTGGGGCGATTGGCGTTGGCTGACTACACACACACACACCACCCCCATCTGTGCCACCACCAGGTTTATAACACTGCCCCCTCCTTAGATCTGTCCGTCTCGGGCAGATCCGGCTTCACCATGGTACTTGTGGAGTCTGTCGATGTGGACGACCTTCAGTTTGGACCTTGGGCTCTTTTGTATTCGATACACGACATCGTTGATTCTTTTTACCACGCGGTAGGGTCCTTCCCAGTCTGTTTGAAGTTTTGGGGACTTGCCTTTTCGTCTTTGTGGGTTGTACAGCCAAACTAGATCGTTCTCATGAAACCCAGCGGCATTGGCCCGTTTGTCGTACCTTGTCTTCATCTGGTCACTGTTGATCTTGATGTTTCTGCGGGCTAGAGCGTGAGTTTTCTCCATCCGTTTTCGGAGATTTGCGACATAGTCTGTCGAAGAGGCTGGCACATTTCCCGGAATCCCGAATAACAAGTCACATGGTAGTTGCAGCTCTCGGCCGAACAACATATTTGCTGGAGTGTAACCGGTGGTGCTGTGAATCGATCCTCTATATGCCATAAGGAACATTGGGATATAGGTGTCCCAGTCATGTTGATGTTCATCGACGACTTTCGACAGGTGTTGTTCCAGTGTTCGGTTAAATCGTTCTACCATTCCGTCTGACTGGGGGTGAAGAGGAGTTGTGCGTGTCTTTTCGATGCCGAGTACCTGGCACATCTCTTGGAATATCTTGGATTCGAAGTTTCGGCCTTGGTCGGAGTGTAATTCCCTAGGAGCACCAAAACGGCTAATCCAGTTCTCCACGAGTGTTTCCGCTATGGTGGTGGCTTCTTGGTTTTGTATTGCATATGCTTCGGGCCACTTAGTAAAATAATCTATCACTACTAGAATGTACTTGTTTCCTTTCTGGGACTCAGGAAATGGTCCGGCTACATCGATCGCTATTCTTTCGAAGGGATTACCGACGTTGTATTGCTGCATACGTCCCCTCGTTCTCCTGTGTGGGCCTTTTGCTGCTGCACATGTGTCGCACCTTTGGCACCATTCTTCTACATCATCTCGGTAGCCGAACCAGTAAAACCGCTGGCGTACTTTTTCAAAGGTCTTGTTGACGCCTAAATGTGACCCACTGGAATTATTATGGATTTCTTGCAGCACCTCAGCAACTCTCACTTTGGGCAGCAACATCTGTAAGCGATTGCATGTTCCATCTGCCGTTTCCCAGACTCTCTTGAGAACTCCATTGTCGATTGTCAGTGAGTCCCATTGCGCCCAATATGCCTTTGTTGCAGTTCCCTTATCAGAAAGGTGATGCCATTCCGGTCTTTGCCCGTCTTCCTTCATAAGCAGAATGGGAGCCAGATCTTCATCTTTTAACTGGTCTTCTCGAATTCTTTCGTCGGACCATGACTCGGAAGCTTGTACCCCAAGACGTTGGCAATCAATGATAAATCCCTTCTCTTCAACCTTGCTGCAGTGTTTACATTCCATTCTGCAAGGTCGTCGAGACAGCGCGTCAGCATTCTGGTGAGTTTGTCCTTTTCGGTGCTGTGTCTCGAAGTCATAGGTTTGCAAACGTTCAATCCATCTGGCGACTTGACCTTCAGGATTTTTAAATGACAACAGCCATTGAAGAGCAGCGTGATCTGTCCTAAGGATAAATTTTTGCCCATATAAGTATTTGTGGAAGTGTTGTATGGCGTCCACAACTGCCAGTAGCTCACGCCTTGTGACACAGTAGTTTTTTTCGGCTTTGGACGAGCTCCGACTAAAGTAAGCTATGACCCTCTCAGTTCCATCTACCTTTTGGGATAAGACAGCGCCTATTCCGGTATTGCTCGCATCGGTGTCAAGTATGAACGTCTCGCCTGGTATCGGGTAGGCCAGAATGGGTGATGAAACAAGAGCCTTTTTAAGTCTCTCAAAGGCCTCCTGACATTCCGTTGTCCAAATAAACGGCCGCTTCGGTTCTGTCAATTGATGAAGGGCGCTACAGAGGCTGGAGAAGTTTGGTACGAAACGTCTGTAGTACGTGCAGAGTCCAAGAAAGCTTCTTAACTCCTGGATATTAGCGGGGATCGGCCATCCATTTACAGCTTCAACTTTATCCGGGTCTGTGCTGACTCCTTCCTTCGACACGATGTGCCCAAGGTACTTGACGCTCCTTCTGAACAAGGAGCACTTCTTTGGATTCAATTTCATTCCAGCGTTTCTGATTCGTTCGAATACTTCCTTCAGGTTTGCTATATGTTCCTCGAAGGTTCTGCCTATGACGATAATGTCATCTAAGTACACAAGACACGTGGTCCAGTTAAGTCCTCTTAGCACATGCTCCATTAGTCTTTCAAAGGTTGCTGGGGCGTTGCAGAGTCCAAAAGGCATAACGGTGAATTGCCAGAGACCATTACCAGCAGAGAAGGCTGTTTTATCTCTGTCCTCGGGGTGTAGTCCCACCTGCCAGTAACCGCTCTTCAGGTCAAGGGTGGAAAAGATCTGTGACCCAGCAAGTGTGTCCAATGTGTCGTCGATCCTAGGAAGCGGGTAGCTGTCCTTGTGTGTGGCGTCGTTTAATAATCTATAGTCGACACAAAATCTCGTGGATCCATCTTTCTTCTTTACCAAGACGATGGGTGAACACCATGGACTGTTGGATGGTTCAACAACCCCTTGCTGCCTCATTCGTTCTATCATGTCCATAGCTTCTTGGTGTTTTGCTAGCGGCAGGCGACGTGGTTGCTGTCGTATAGGCCTAGTGTTTCCCGTGTCTATTCGATGCTGGATTAGATTTGTTCGCCCAAAGTCCATTTCATCAGATGGCAATATGTCAGAAAACTCTCTGAGGAATTGTTCTGCCTTGGTGTACTGTTCTTTCGACAAGATCGTTTTGACTTCTGTCAGAAGCTTAGTAACGTGCGGTTCACTGGACTCGAGTCTTTCGTCGGGGTTTTCACTGCTACAGTTTCTTATCATCTCAAGAGCATGGCAACCAGCGATGGTGCTACCTTCCCGCAAATGTTTCTCTACTGTACCGAGGTTCATAATTCTTACGGGCACCATTAGGTCTTTCCCAATCATGACTAATGTCTTTCCTACTGCTATCCCGTTGGGGTTGGTGTCCAAGCTTTCTACCAGCGCTGTTCCTGTCGTGGGATAGCCGTCCTCAATTTTCCCCCAAATGATCATTTCCGACTTAGCAGGCAAGGTTGTATTTTCTACCAACTTAATCCTTCTGACACGGCCATCTATTTCATTCTCGTCGCCAAGCAAGGGTACTTCAAGGTCCCCACATTGTAAAGTGCCTCCGCCGATATTTAAGGAAATGCCATATTTCAGCATGAAGTCGAGCCCTATTATGCAGTCATCTGTGACGTCAGCAATCAGGAATTCGTGTTTGAATGACTGATTCCCGATCTGGACTGTTATGTCGATCAGGCCTTTTATGGGCATCAGTTCTCCACTAGCTGTTTTCAACGAGTAGGCCCTAACTGGCGTTTTCTTGCTACTTTCCACTTTATCCGTCCGTATGACTGATCGTGAAGCACCAGTATCTAGGAGAAAGTGATAATTTTGACATCCAATTTTTCCATTGATTTTCAGACTCTTACTCTGCCCTAGTACGGCGACCGGGATGATGGTTGCAGGGGCTCTCATTGTCTGTGTCGCCGGGTTCCGCCCCTTGAAGCCGGCGCGTGCTAGTTTCCCTGGTAGCCCCGGGAACTTGGTCGTGCATACCTTTCTGATCTGTAATGGGTTCCAGTTTGTGGGAATCTTCTAGTGCAGCTTCTTTGTATATGACCGAGTTCACCACAATTCCAGCATCGTACAGGAGCCCTAGGTTGATTTTCTGGTATCTGGTTTGTTCGTCGTTCATCTAGTGCCTCTGTCACCCTTCTCACAAGTTGTGCAAATTCTTCCTCTTTGACTTCCAACTTTCGGCCTTGATGAGTGCTCCCTGATGCGTCTTTGGCGGCTTCATATGAGAGAGCGTATACGAGGGCTTCACTGGCCTTACGTCTACCACTAACTCTGGTGGCTTTCTTCAACTCGGGGTCTCGAAGCGCATCAATGAAGGCGTCTGTAATAATGACTTCCAGGAAATCTTGTGCGGCTGTTTGGGTAGGCCAAATGTGCGAGACGTTCGATGTCTGTCTCTAGCTCCTGTAGTGTTTCATCGGGGCGCTGTTGTCTGGTCTTTAGTTGCACACGATATACTTCTTGCAGATGTTCATCCCCGTATCGGAGTTCCATAGCCTGGACAAGGGCGGCGAAGTCTTGCTGGTTCGGTAGAGACTGTAGCAATTCGGAGGCTTTTCCTCTTAGGGATAACACGAGGGCTGTTGCTTTCTCCTCCTCACTGTTCCATTTGTTAACTTTGGCTGCTGCGTCAAATTGCTTCTTGTATACTGACCAGGACACGGAACCATCAAATACGGGGGGCTTCATTTTCCCGGAGACTTCAGTTACAAATGATGTCATATCTGCTTCTGGTACATTGGTGTGCTTGCGTTGGACTTGTATCTTCATTTCGTCGATGGCCTTCTCCACTGCGTCGACCCTCTGATTCATCTGCTCGTCAATGTTGGTGATTCTCTCCTCCACAGCATGTATGCGTTGGTTCATTGCCAATAGCTCCGTTTTGATTCCCGAGTTCATCGTGTCTATCTTGCAATTGGTGTTTTCTTGCCCCGAGTTCATCTGTTCTCGCATAGAACCGATCTCCTCACGAACAGCTGCCATCTGCTCCTGTTTGCTACCGGAGATCTGTCCCTGCATAGCTGCCATCTGTTCCTGCATAGCTGCCATCTGTTCCTGCATGATACTGCTACTGGTTTTCTGTTGCTGCATGCTACTGGTGATCTGTTCCAGCAAGTCCGGTTCGACTTCAAAAAGATATGTGTCCGGATCTTCTTTTTCCTTCACCAGTTCTTCCCGAAGGCGTGCTTGTAAGGTTTCTTTGTTTCCGCTCGTCTTCAGATCTCGATTACGGAGCTCTTGCCTCAGTTCCTTCACAAGGAGTTGGTCTAGCGTTTTCGTAGTAGCCATTGCAGATCCCACTTCTGACACCAGTGTTACGAATCTCCCTATCCAGGCTCGCTGCAAATGGCACCAAACGACACCACCAACTTAAAGAACTTGACAACTCTGGGCTTCAAAATAACGTAATAATTTAATGTCAATAAATAACAGCCAACACTGTACAATTGGCAGCACGTAACACAAGACTGTACAAATATCTCCCCGCCGTATCAACTCTTGCACTGGTCTCTCTCTGTCTCGTCTCGGACTTGTACTGAGCCGTTGTAACGAACTGTAGATCGGGAAGTTGTGACTGACTGGTCTCTGATACCCTCGCTCTTTATATAGGGTCCCAGCTGGCCTTCTAGAACCGGACAGAACGTCGCTCGACCATTCTGGGTGGTCAGATGACTACAATTCTCGTGACGCTCCTGAGCTGTGTTCACGACGCCGATCCTTCCCGAACCGTCATGTTGAAACTCATCTCGGCTGACCATCGTAACTCGTCACGCTCGACCGCTCATCTAGCGCTGGCCTGGGGCGATTGGCGTTGGCTGACTACACACACACACACCACCCCCATCTGTGCCACCACCAGGTTTATAACAATATATATAGTGCAGTGACCTGAAACGTGATGTATTTAGTCTTTAGTTTGATTCCCATGACTGAGACATTACATCAGGGCGAGGCTGGTTTTAAAAGCCTCCAACTCCTATACACTTATAACGATAATAAAATGCAGTATCAAGTTCTTTTTGTGTGTGTGTGTGTTTTTCTTGAGGTCATACTTCTTTCAAAAAAGTAAAACATTGTAAATCCCACCCGACAACCGGCACTGGTCTTTCCACAATAGTTCTGTAGGTAGCTGTCTTGTCCTACCTCATGTGTGTTACTTGAGTTGTTGTTTGAAACCCCAAAATACATTCTGCTGAAACAGTCTATTCAAACAACAACTTTGTAGTACATGATAATTTCCAAGAAATTCAAACTTCCGTCTTGGGTTTTCTGGGGAGATATATATCAGCAAGAATCTAGACCTTACACATATCAGATGGGCTACTACTGGACTTTATTATGGAGACATAACATGTTTTGTATTAGTAATTATAATAAAAAGACGAATGTCTCCAAGTCCTAAGGAAGATTTCATAATATGTATTTTGCGGGTCAGTTTGCGTCTCGAATATATGCACCACGGTCTTTGTAAGAGTTCACCCGCTGTCTTAGAGTTCTCTAGCTGTCTTTGTAAGAGTTCTCTAGCTGTCTTTGTAAGAGTTCTCTAGCTGTCTTTGTAAGAGTTCTCTAGCTGTCTTTGTAAGAGTTCTCTAGCTGTCTTTGTAAGAGTTCTCTAGCTGTCTTTGTAAGAGTTCTATGGTGTCTTTGTAAGAGTTCTCTAGCTGTCTTTGTAAGAGTTCTATGGTGTCTTTGTAAGAGTTCTCTAGCTGTCTTTGTAAGAGTTCTCTAGCTGTCTTTGTAAGAGTTCTCTAGCTGTCTTTGTAAGAGTTCTCTAGCTGTCTTTGTAAGAGTTCACCAGCTGTGTTCTTCAAAAGCCACTTTCTTTGCATAGGTGCACTGGTTGAAACGTCTGCCAAAAGAAAATCGATAAGCTAGATATAAAAAAAGGCATCATATCTTCATGTGGGCTACATCAGTACCAAGTACATTGCACACTGTGGGGATAATGAAAGCTGGCTGACCCATTAGGTCGTATCTGAGGGGAGCAATTTTCCTGGTGGTCACTGAAGGTACATCGTAAGACTACTGTTATGAAGTGCGTGTTTTTTGGCTGAATAGAGTCTGATGTAACCAAGTGTAAGACCATTGGAGTATATACGAACGATGAAAATAAACTGGAGTTATAAAGACTTCAATCCAGAAGAGCGTGTGTTTATTGAAGTTTTGAATTGAGTTTTATTGTGTTAAAATTGGTCAACATCTTATTTCATTGTGTTTCCACATACATTTATAGGCCTACATTGAAGTTGAAAGCTGGAAATATATTTCATATAGTTAATTTTTTAAAAAGAAGTTTGTTCTAGTTTTATTATGTTAAGTATTAATGAAAGAATACGCTTACAACGGTTTAGTTGCTAGCGGTCTTGATCTAACGACCGTGAAACAAAAAAAGATGAAGGCTTTTCTGGGTGTATCAGAGTAAAAGAGGCTTAGAGGACGACTTCCCCAAACGGTTGTTATTAAAGGGCTTCCAGGCAAGTTCAAGTTGATAGTTCAGACAGAGAGGTCAGTGAAAAGAAAATCCTTTTTTTTTCTGGACACTGGGAGAAATATTTTTCATTCTTCAAGGGCCTAAAATTCTTCTCCTCAGCTGAACACTGAACCATACAAGACGGAATTTGAATCACTTTCGAGAAGCGCTTCTTTTTAGTTGAAATAGATTAGCTTAAACATATGGAATGATTCCGACGTCTACATTATGGAATGTATCTTCAACACGCCTCTTTGGAAGACCTTTCTATAGAGCAACAAAATGTAAGCAGACCAACAAACAATATAACATTTAGAAACCCTAACCTAAAACTAGCGACTTTCTTCCTCAGAAAGTTTATTAATAGACCTCTTGTACTTGTGGATTTTACCGATTTCCTATGACAGTAAGAAGTTTTATGATGAAGACATTTTTTTTATTAATTGTATGAATTATGCATAGACCTAGATGAATCATATCCCAACTAGGGTTATAAATACATATCTCACCACTTGACAACACAAAAACATGCTGCGAGTTTTATGGCTTTCTTTCATTAACATGGCGAAATGCTTATAATGATATGTGTGGTTATAGATTTATATAGAGAGACATACAGAAAGACTGAGCGAAAGAGAGAGAGAGAGAAAGTAATATAGAATTCATTGAATTGAGTGTGCTTGGGAGGGCGTTTTAACTCGGGCTTTTCTAATTAAACGCAACATACAAGAATAAAAGGGCAAAAAAAAAAAAGGGGCGGGGATTGTTGAAATGCGGGCAGTTGTATTGAAAGTGCAAGGGGCTGGGAGGTGCGGTCAAAATATTATGTGAGAACTACGATTTACAGTATGTAATAAGGAAAAACAAAAGGGCCCAGGTAAAAAAAAAACATATTATAGAGCCTCTTAAATATTTCCATTTAGAACTGAAAAGCAGAAGAATAGTCTGATAGTGTAAATAAACTATTTATAAAGTCGGACAATTGGGCGGGGGGGGGGGGGGGAGAAGATGTGATACTCGAATTTTTGGGTCGCTCAACCGTTGGTTCAACGTAATAGATAGGCCTACTCGAATTTATGGGTCGCTCAACGTAATAGATAGGCCTACTAGAATTTATGAGTCGCTCAACGTAATAGATAGACCTACTAGAATTTATGGGTCGCTCAACGTAAAAGATAGGCCTACTCGAATTTATGGGTCGCTCAACGTAATAGATAGGCCTACTAGAATTTATGGGTCGCTCAACGTAATAGATAGGCCTACTAGAATTTATGGGTCGCTCAACATAATAGATAGGCCTACTCGAATTTATGGGTCGCTCAACGTAATAGATAGGCCTACTCGAATTTATGGGTCGCTCAACGTAATAGATAGGCCTACTAGAATTTATGAGTCGCTCAACGTAATAGATAGACCTACTAGAATTTATGAGTCGCTCAACGTAATAGATAGACCTACTAGAATTTATGGGTCGCTCAACGTAATAGATAGGCCTACTCGAATTTATGGGTCGCTCAACGTAATAGATAGGCCTACTAGAATTTATGGGTCGCTCAACGTAATAGATAGGCCTACTAGAATTTATGGGTCGCTCAACGTAATAGATAGACCTACTAGAATTTATGAGTCGCTCAACGTAATAGATAGACCTACTAGAATTTATGGGTCGCTCAACGTAATAGATAGGCCTACTCGAATTTATGGGTCGCTCAACGTAATAGATAGGCCTACTAGAATTTATGGGTCGCTCAACGTAATAGATAGGCCTACTAGAATTTATGGGTCGCTCAACGTAATAGATAGGTCTACTAGAATTGATGGGTCGCTCAAAGTAATAGATAGACCTACTAGAATTGATGAGTCGCTCAAAGTAATAGATAGGCCTACTAGAATTTATGGGTCGCTCAACGTAAAAGATAGGCCTACTCGAATTTATGGGTCGCTCAACGTAATAGATAGGCCTACTAGAATTTATGGGTCGCTCAACTTAATAGATAGGTTTACTAGAATTGATGGGTCGCTCAAAGTAATAGATAGGCCTACTAGAATTTATGGGTCGCTCAACGTAATAGATAGGCCTACTAGAATTTATGGGTCGCTCAACTTAATAGATAGGTCAACTAGAATTGATGGGTCGCTCAAAGTAATAGATAGGCCTACTAGAATTTATGGGTCGCTCAACGTAATAGATAGGCCTACTAGAATTTATGGGTCGCTCAACGTAATAGATAGGCCTACTAGAATTTATGGGTCGCTCAACTTAATAGATAGGTCTACTAGAATTGATGGGTCGCTCAAAGTAATAGATAGGCCTACTAGAATTTATGGGTCGCTCAACGTAATAGATAGGCCTACTAGAATTTATGGGTCGCTCAACTTAATAGATAGGTCTACTAGAATTGATGGGTCGCTCAACGTAATAGATAGGTCTACTAGAATTGATGGGTCGCTCAACGTAATAGATAGGCCTACTAGAATTTATGGGTCGCTCAACTTAATAGATAGGTCTACTAGAATTGATGGGTCGCTCAACGTAATAGATAGGTCTACTAGAATTGATGGGTCGCTCAACGTAATAGATAGGCCTACTACATTTCACTGACTAAAGAAACGTATGTGGGGAATTTTTACTTGTGCTCCTTTATATTGTTAACTAGCATTACACGCCGGCTACGCCCGTAAATTTGTTCCCAGGTTTTATATTGTTTAGTAGAAGTAGAAGTAGAAGTAGAAGCTGTAGCATGCGCAGCGGCCACACCCCGGAAACGACTTAAACTGGCCGGCTAAACCAGGTAGAGGGTATCTGACGTGTCCTGGCACCCAGTACACTGAGGTTCTGTAATCCTTGTAAAGCTTGTGAAGTCTGGACTTGGCGGCCTGTGCGTAACGTCACAAAACTAGACAAATCGGACAGAAAGGCAAATACCAGCACAGCGCTGTGGAGCAATCTAGAGCAGGACAAGACACACAGAAAGTTTCTGGCCATCTACTGCACCCGAACTTTAGGGCAAGAGAGTGAGGTCGACGCGTTGCGCGAATCCTCCTCACTTAAATCTAAATTCCAGCGTAAGTCACAAGTCATCCCCCCCCCCCAAATACAACCAAACCAAAGCCCTGTGGCGACAGGCAAGCAGTGAAGCGATAGGTGTGGGCACACTGGAAGCCGTAGCTGCAACCCTGCACACAGGCGGCTCAGGCCATATGGTCGTTCACCACTGACACAGAGCAGCAGTGGAGTCCGGCAGCCCCCTGAGCGGCTGAGCAGCCCTATTTAGGAGTGCACTGCTCACCCCCATAGCATGAGGACAGGGCTAGAAAAGGTGCCACAAAATTGCCTGCTCTAAACTACCCTAGCCAGTCTACCGCAGTTGGCAGGACACAATCGGTCGAAATAAAAAAAAAAAAAAAACGACGATAGTTCCTCTTACCATAGGCGCATGGAATGTGTGCACACTATTTGACAACGACACATCTGTTAGACCACAAAGACGAACTGCACTAGTAGCCAGGGAGCTCCACCGATACAACATAGACATAGCAGCACTGAGTGAGACTCGGCTTGCAGATAAAGGTGAAATCTGGATTTACTTTCTTCTGGAGCGGTAGAAGTACTGAAGTACAACGTGAATCTGGAGTCGGCTTTGTCATAAAAACATCATTAATATCTAAACTAGTCAGGCCTCCTAAAGGTGACAGGCTCATGACCCCAAAGCTTCCCTTTACAAAACGGAAAGAAACACATTTTCATTGTTAGCTGTTACCCTGACCAACCCAGATGATGTCATAGCAAAGTTCTACGAAGAACTAAACTCCAGCATACTTGATAATCCAAAAACAGATAAGCTACTCATTCTCGGTGACTTCAACGCAAGAGTCGGCTCTGACCATCACATCTGGAAAGGAGTCTTAGGCAAATTCGGGATAAGTCAGTGCCACAGCAACGGATTATTACTACTCCAGGCCTGTGCTGAACACAAGCTGCTCATATCAAACACAATATTCAGTCTCCCAATGAGAAAGCGAGCTTCCTGGATGCATCCCCACTCAAGACACTGGCACCTCATAGACTACGTCATCACCAGACAATCTGACCGTCTGGACATACGTGTCACCAAATCTTGCTGTTGTGCAGAATGTGGAACGGACCACCGCCTCATCATCACAAAACTAAACATTCGTATTTAACCAAAGAGACGTCCGCAAAAATCTAAACACATAAAGGTTAAACACGGCCAGACTAGCAGATGACAAAACTGAAAAGTCGCTTACAGATGCGATAGAGAACTGCCTTAAGTCTACCCCTCTAGCTGAATCAAATGTAGATAAAAGCTGGGAATGCTTCAAAGAAGCTATCCATAGCACAGCATTAAGCATACTCGGACCTATGGAGATAAAGACTGATGAAAACAGTACTGAGATCAGAAAACTATTAGATGAAAAGCACAAGCTCCATACATTGTATCTGAACAACCCAAACTCCCAGTCCACTAAAGATGCATTCACTAACATCCGCAAAAATGTGCAAAAACAGCTACGCCAAATGCAAGATACCTGGCTAAGCAAGAAAGTGGAAACAATACAGGACTTTCCTACAAGCACGACATGAAGAACTTCTACCATGCCATAAACGAAATATATGGACCCACAAAGTCAGGCTCATCCCCTCTACTGATGCTGATGGGACAATCCTATTGACAGATAAGGAAGAAATCCTAAAACCCTGGGCCGAGCACTTTGAAAAGGTTCTCAATACACCTTCTATTATAAATGAACCGGCCATAGGCAGGCTACAGAAAGTACCAATAAATGAAAAAATGGATGACCCCCCCCCCCCTACGCTAAAGGAAACCGAACTTGCCATTCAACAGCTCGCAAGCGAAAAGGCCCAGGAGCTAACTCCACTCCCGCAGAGGTCTACAAAAAAGGTGGATTAGCCCTGATTGAAAGACTTCATGAACTGTTCTTAATTATGTGGAAACAAGAGTCAATACCACAAGACTTTAAAGATACCACAATTGTCCATTTATACAAGCGAAAAGAAAATGCCTGCTCTGAAAATGATCTGCAGAGCGTCGTCAGTGACTTCTCAAGAGCATGCTCAGACTTTGGCCTTACCATTAACACAAAAAGACTGAAGTCTTATATTTGCCTGCTCCAGGGAAAACCTACTCGGATCCAAGCATCAAGATAAATGGACATGATATAAATGCAGTGGACAGATTCACATATCTTGGCAGCACACTTTCCAGAAATGGAAAGATTGATAATGAAATCGACCTGCGTATCACCAAGGCCAGTGCATCTTATGGCAGACTATCTAAAAACGTCTGGAACAGACGAGGTATCACCACAAATACAAAGCTAGGAATCTATTGAGCTGTCATCCTCCCTACATTGCTCTATGCCTCAGAAACGTGGACAGTGTACAGAAAACATGCAAAGAAACTGAACCACTGAGAAAAATACTGAATGTCAAATGGCAAGACAAAATACCAGATACTGAAGTCCTTCGAAGATCGGGTCTGCAAAGCATCCACACAATCCTGATTCAGTCCCAGCTGCGATGGGCAGGACACGTCTGCAGAATGGATGACCGACGCATCCCTAAACGACTCTTGTATGGCCAACCAAGCGAAGGAAAGCGCTCGCAATGTGGTCAAAGAAAGGGCTCCAAGACACCCTTAAAATTTCTATGAAGGCGTTCAGCATTGACCCAGCCACCTGAGAGACAGAGGCACATGAGAACAACGATGGCAGAAGAAAAACGCAAGAGAAGAAAAGCAAGGCCAATGACACTAGCTCCAGCTGGAATAACCTGCCCAGTGTGCAGCCGAACATTCCGGGCTTACATAGGTCTCACCAGCCACATGAGGAGGCATTAAAACCTTAGTGCAAAACCCTCAGCCCCCTGGATGACAAAATGGTCATCATCGGACCACGATGGACGAACTATATATATTGTTTATTATGGCTAATAACATTCCCTCCTTAAGTTCTTTCTTTTGTTTTGAACGTCTAATAAACGGGCCCCATTTTAACGATCCCCCTAAACAAAACTTTTAGCCCCTGAACTATTGTTTCTATTACAATGAAATGCTCTCTTTCTCTTCAACTCTCTCTCTCTCTCTCTCTCTCTTCAACTCTCTCTTTCTCTTTCTCTCTCTCTCTCTCTTTCTCGTAATGTTCTCTGACATAGACTTATGACTTGAATTGGAAAGGCCCGAATGTTAACGCCCCCCTGAAGGCAATTTTTGTTTTCTTCAAATATTATTGATTAGTTTGCCTCAATTTTAAGTGCGTGTCCTTCTTACGTTACACGTCCTTAGTTAGTTGGTGGGGAGATATAAGGTAGATAACTATAATTTTCTCTTACGTTTATTCATTACACCAGTTGTTTCCCTTATTCTCTTTACTCTCGCTCTCTCTCACCTGCATTTCATTACTTGTAGACCACTGAAACTCATATTATTTCAACAATATCAATGAGTAAGCGTTGAACTTTTGATGCTTACACGGACGGCTGCCTGGTCGTGTTGTATGTGCTCTGGACTGTCATTCGATGGTGTCGATGTTGGTGGGTTTGAAACCTGCCCGCTGTCATCCCCCGTCGTCCTAAGGGACGTTTGGATTATATTTTGTAATTATCTTCAAATCTGAAGGAACATCCGAAAAGTGTAAACCATTTTACAAAACATTTTATACTCCCCCCCCCACTACATATTAACGATGCTAACTTTCCAGTCTCCTTCCTTAATGACTAGCCTAGCGGAGTGGCTCCTACAGTTGTTGTTTCAATACATCTAGTGTACAGCATTACTTAGATCGCCATGCTGCTGGACCAAATAGTTGACGCAAACGAACAAAAAAAAATATGTTCTTGTCACTACTGCACAAACTAAAGTCTAATCTGTGAGCAAATAACGGGATGGGAACATTTTTGTAGTCGTTGCTGCTTTGATCTTAACTAATTGATAATTTAACAACGCATTAACAGTGACAATAAATATATTTGAGTTTTTTTTAATTTCAAAATGAAATGACATTCTGTTTCCGGAGTGGACTGGCCCCCACGTAATGCAATGCACGCTTTTAGGAATGTACAGTATGTAGATCATGATCTCATTCAAAAGCACTTTCGTTTATAAATAATAGTACGCCATCGTTTTAAAGTCAATAGTACTAAATATATAGCGAAGGTAATATTTTCAGTATGGAGCAAAGCATGAAAATAGATCTAGAACAAAAGAACATTTAAAAAATAAAATAAGTTGGTATTTGATTGTATTATCATTTTAGTTACAATGATAATTTCTGTGAAAAAAAAATGCGCATCCTTGCTGACGAAATCTCATTGAAAGAGGTTCTATACAAGGCAAAAAGGGAGGAATGGAGAAAGACGGTCGTCGAGTCTTGCTTGATACCCCAACGGTCCAACAGACTAAGGAATAGGTAAAAGGTGAAAAGTAAATAGTAAACAAATCTGGATCAATTCCTTGCAATCCCGTTCTGTTTGATACTTTGTTGCGCTTTCTGCTTCTATTGCCAACAACATATCTTTGCGAAACAGGGTTTTCCAGCCTGTTAGTTATCAAGTCTAAACCCATGTATGAAAATGATTTTTCACATGATTTAAATATCAAATGTCAAATTGACATTTGGACAATATAAACGTGACCTATCACTCAGCAACGCAAGTTTTTGTTGTCTAAACAGTTTGTGTTTTATAGTAAAGGTTGAGCTTGTCCTTCAAAAAACCCAGAACATAGAAAAGAGAAACTTTCTTTATTAGTATTCAGTGCTCATTTTATTAGCTTTAGTATACTATTACCATTTCTTACTTGTGAGCGACTCCTTTATACAAACTAATATTAAAGCTATGAAATTTAATTTAAACATTTCACATATATTGAAACTCAAATGTGTTTGTATATTGTCATGTACTAATATTACGTATAATTAACACTCGGCGTGCTTAAATCTTTAAGTTAAAGTGACACACAGTCGATACACGAAGAAGAGACACCAAACAAGCTTTATTTTTATTTCTTTCTCATTCTCTCTCTCTCTTTTACGTACACAGTTATTCATATTTTTTCAACAGCCTCCTTCTTTTCTTGGTATTATATGTTGTTGATATTCTATTTCTAGGTATTATATATTGTTGATACTCTATTTCTAGGTATTATATATTGTTGATACTCTATTTCTAGGTATTATAAGTTGTTGATATTCTATTACTTGGTATTATATGTTAATGGTACTCTATTTCTTGGTATAATATGTTGTTGGTATTCTATTTCATGGTATTATATGTTGCTGATACTCTATTTCTTGGTAGTATATGTTGTACTCTATTTCATGGTGTTATATGTTGTTGATACTCTATTTCTTGGTAGTATATGTTGTTGGTATGCTACTCTATTTATAGGCATTAAATGTTGGTAATCCTTTGACTCAAATGTTTTATACTGTTGCTAATGATGCATTTCTTTATAGCTTTTTTTCGGTTAGGTATCAAACAGTACGACTACAGGGAATTTGTGAGAACGATTGAATGATTGAGCATTCCCTATAGAAACCTTATCATCCATGAATCATTTCAAATTTATAAATAAATCATTTAATATATTTTATTTACTTTAAAGTATGCGCATGCATTAAAACTATTACAAGTTACCTAAAATGACCTAAACAGGAGGGTTTTTTTGCGTGGAAAGATATACACAATGTAAATTCCGTATATTATCCCTAAGATTTTGAATATAGCAAGTTGTCTGTAAAACCTACATTAAATATCAATGCTAAACGTATTTATAAGATTCAAATAGCTATTAATTTTCTTATTAAACTGTTTTCATTAAATTAGAGTTACAATTAGAATAGTCAGTCTTCCTCACTTTCTATAGAATCTAATGATTTGTCCTCCTATTAGTGCGCTGAAATAAAAGTGTCTAAGAACCTCTGACACATTCGACGGTTACGAGGACAGAAAATAAAGTCCCTTTTCAATTCCTGCTTGAATTCATTGAGCCGCGATTAAACGTCATTCTTTAATGATGATGTCATTTGTTTCATTTTTCACACTCAGTTGTAAGGCGAACAAAGCACCTCTCTAAGTAAGAGAGCTACTCTAAAAACTTGGAAAAAAAAAAAAAAAAAAACTAACTAACAAACAATGGAATTTAGAGAATGTAATATTTACAATATTTACAAGTCAACGAAAAGTGTTGCATCATTTCAACTTTCGTTCCATATTGTTTTGTCATGCAAGTAACACATCCTTTAGATATTTCAAACACAAACATTACAGGCTTTAGGTCGCCACTATCGAATATATATATACCATTTTAGGTAATCATTGTTGCCAAAATGTTTTTCATCATTTGTTGTAGAATATGTTGAAATGATAATAATGACAAATAAGCAAATTTAGACTCAAGAATATTTAAACTAAATAATCACTTGCCGCATTCGTCGTGCTAACGGAATGAAACAAGAAAGTAATAGTTCATTATATCTCCCACAGCAATGTGTGCCAAGCTCGCCTAGCAGACTTATTAGCTAGAGCTGGATTATTTTTAAATACACAAAATGATAATCGAAAGAATATTGTGTTTCTGGAAATTGTTGTTATATTGGATTCAGGAACAGATGAATCTGTTTTCTCTCTCTCTCTCTCTCAAACACTAATCAACACACTATTTTTCTTCCATGCTCCAATGAACCAATGAAAGAGTGGCTCTTCTGCACTGAATGAAGGCACCATGAACGCCAGAGGATTTGAGACAGACTCTATACCATACTATTTACAAATTCACTGGGACATAAAAATCATACACACAATTACATGAAGGGGTGAGAGTTGAGACTGATTGGCGCCCTAAGTGCCAGTTGCTCTTCCCCTGAAACATCATATAGGCCTATCGAATGTCGGCGGACGCCCCAATAAGTGGAAGTTATGGGAAAAATAAAAATGATATGATATGAATAATATAAACACTTGCCATTTCAATGAAATGTGGTAGCCATTAGACTATCTGGCAGTACATACTGTCACTAAAGCTAAGCTATGGCATATGTTCCTTGCTCTACTCAAGTACAGTTTATCTTCCCAAGAGGCACAACATAGCACTGATGTGTTGACTAGAACGTGATTGGATAGAGTTGTTCTCTTCATGACAGCTGATGACGCAATCATGGCTATTGAAACGGGTGCCTGCTTCTTGTCACGTTTTCTTATGATACTATGTGAACATTGTGAGCAATAAACATTGTAAACCTGCTGGTTCTATTGCTGGCTGGAACAAAATTGTGTTGTTGTTGTCTGTAAGAACTGATGTTTTTTTGCCGTTGTATTTTTTCTTTTTTTTTTTTTTTTGTAAATTATCAGCCCTAGTTGTCTATTTGTCTGAATGCTGCTCTCTCCGGCACACAAAGCTGTGCACTCTCAACATTTCCTCCAGCTGTTCCCTCTCTTCACTCAGTCTGTCCACCTCACATCTGATGCGATCTTGCCGCCCCTCCAAGCGTTGGACTTGCTGAGAAAAGGAAAACCAAACAAAAAAATTAGATCGAATAATCATTAGTTGAAAAACAAAGATTATTTTCAGTAAATTATAGTTGCTTAATTAATGAGCGAAATAGAAAAAGCAGCCAATGTTTGATCTGCTCCAGTTCCTAACAATAATTATTACTGGGATTGTGACATCAATACGATTGATTGATGACATTCTCACTAGTGTATCCACTACGGTAGGTTGTACAAAGTAATAATGTTTTATTTTGACGGGAATCTCAAAATATTCCCCCCTCCCCCCTATCCCAAATGTACAGAGGAAGAAGAAGAAATAAGAGAGACAGAACAAAATGCACCAAGAGCCAGATAAAATAAACTATTTCTCATCGGCACTTTCATAATTGTAGTTGGCTCTAAAAACGTCTAGCAGATGACAAATGTAAAATTGAGCTGAAATGAAACTTTGTTCATTTGTTTCCAATGCTTTATCTAAACTCTTACCCTGGTTAGACTCTCAATTCTGTCCCTTTTCTTATGACGACATTTTTGCGCTGCAATCCTGTTCTTCTCTCGTTTTGCTAATTTCGTCTCTTCATCTTCTTCTTCCGCCTCTTTTTTTACTGCCGACTTTTTGTTTTTTGCGTCTGCTGTCTGATTCTGTAAGAAGTACAACGTGGTCTCATCTTCGTCACTGCTTTCTGAATCGGACATCTATGGGACAAAGAGATGATTGTATAAAAATTTTAGTTAACATCATTTTTTTTTAAATATTTTATAGACATTTTAGAGAAAATCTTTACAGGAAAAAAAAACGTCTCATCTCATCGTTTAGCTTGGTAGTTATTTATGTTTAGAAAGAGCTGCGTAGCATGATCAAATTTGCTTACATTTGATGAAGAGCTCACACAAGACTTTTTTGATGTTCTAGCTTCGGAAATATCATCATCTGACTTGCGCTTTGAGCTGTACGTGTTAGTTGACGATGATGCTGAGGCAAATGATTTTACGTCTGCTGTGGAGGAACTTCCGGAAGTCTCGATAGAAGCAATGTCCGCGCGGGTTTCCAAAGCTGCCCCTTTCGCTTTGAGTCTGGATCTGAGCTTGTTCTTTAAGAGGTTTCCTTTTATGGAGACATCTTCATGAATGTCTCCGTCAGGCACAGAGCTGGAGATGCTGCTGCTCAAATCAGTTGAGCTGCAGTCAAAGCTGCTTGAATACAGCTGTGAGTTCTGAGATTTGGTGCCACCCAGAAACGTTCTGTCCACATCTCCGGGGCTGAGGAGAGCATCACAAGAAAGTTCAGAAAGAATTGGCTTGGAAAATGGTCTGCTGGAATGCATGTTCACTAAAGTCAAATCTTGAATCGAAGTGTCCGTGTTTGTAATAGTTTTGGAAGCTGTTACAAAATGTTCTTGCGGTTTGTGGCTGTCAATTGTTGTTTCTGTGTTGTCATCATATTTTCCAAAATGTGGGAGATATTTTTCTTCATTGAAAGAAATGTGTTCGCTTGATTGTGGAAGGAAGCTGTTTTCTAGCATGGATTTGTCCTCTGCTTGAATGGAAAGTTGCGAGTCGCTCAATGTGCTAAATGGTTCTGGAAATGGATCGGACTGATTAACTGTTACTTCAGGTAATAGATTAAAAGAGCTGGTAGGTTTCTGCAAGTGGGAATATCGCTGTGAGGGACGTCTTTGGAATTGAGTTTGGAGGTCAGGTATTTGTATATTTTGCACTAAAGCATCTTTGGGAATAGCTGTTGGAGTATTGAGATCACCAATGTCCATTTGTATATTTTCGACGACCTCAATCTCGCTCTGAATATCCATATCTGTCAGTGATAGGAACTCTGGCTCCCAGTTAAGTGTGGATCTCACTTCTGGCGTGAAGCTTTGAGAAATGTCTTCATGATCTGTTTCTGGCATGTTTCTTCTCACTTCATAATCTGTTTCTGGCATGTTGCTCTGAGAAGAAATGCTACGTGTGATGTCTGATGATGAAATTGTTGGATCTTGTGAAAAAAAAGAAGAAACTTTCCCTGAGGCTTTAGGTGTCGATTTAGGATTTCTTTGGTGAACTATGTTGTCAAACAGATTGATCTTCGGGCTCTTAGAGGCTGAGTCTTTCATGGAATTACTTACTAAAGGAGGACATGCACTTGGTAAATGTCTTGAGAGACTATTCTCTTTTGGTACAGAGGCGCTGCAGTTGTGGCATTTTGTCCCTGTTCTTGTCCAGGTGTTCAATCGTTGACGAGATGGATTTACTACAAATGTTGAGACATTGTTGTCATCATTAACGTTGTCTTCTTCTAAAAGCATCGCTAAACTTAGTACAGGTAGAATGGGGTTTGGCTCATTGGTTTGCTCAAGAAATTCAGTTCTATAAGATTGATTGTAATCAGCTTTAGAACTTTTAGACGAGTTAAAGGTTTCAGACAAAGTCTGTGAACTGTTTGGTAGTATGTAATTGCTGCCTGTATTCTGTAAGGGTATACAGTCCGTGCTATTGCTGAATGATGGGATGTGAGGATCGCTCAGGATTTGAGTGTCAGTTGGGAGAATGTGGTTCAAAGTTGAAGAGCTCCACTGAAAGTTTTGTTGGTCTCTGCCTGCATTGAGCAAGGTGTCATTCATAGAGTGAAGGCCTCGAGTTTGATTCTCAAATAGATTTGATGTATAAAAGGCATCAGAGCTCGATGTGGTGGCTTCCCGCTGCAAGCATCTTGTGGTCACGCTGGCGCTGTTGAAGTCTGTGATCAAGTCAGTTGCACTTGTTACCGCAAAATTCAAAGTGACCATCGTCATCTGGTCATCCTTTCTCTGGGAGGAGGGTGCTTCCTCCTCCGTCGCGTTGCTCATCTCAATGAGTCTCTCTGTCCAGTCCATCATACTGATGCTAGCAGCATTGCCCACCTCAAGGAGATTGTCCAGGGAATGTGTGCTGCTTTCATGTCCAAGATCAGAATCAAAGTCCAGAATAGGAATTTCTTTCTCAAACAAGTCACTGTCCTCTCGTGACATCACTAGTATAGTCTGAATGTCCTTCATTTCTGAAAGTACAGAAACATTAAAACTATTTAGTCTGAATGACATATTTTTATGGTTTATGATACTATTTTACACTTAAAAATCATCAGTTCTAAAATGCACTTCACATGAAGTAACATTTCTAATACACATTGTAAATGATATACCAGTCCTATCAAATACTGCAAATAATGTATCAGTTCTAATTATCACTTCAAATTAGATGTATGAGTTTTTATGTGAAAGAATACTTTTTAAAACCAAAACTTATCTAAGGGCACATAACCCCTAATTGCTACCATTTATCTGAAAAATGCAGGTTTAGCTACCATTCTGGTATATAAAGCAAAGTTAATTAGTAAAAAATTATTAACTAATTTGTTTTTTTTTTGTGTTTTTTTTTATTATCGACTATGAATAATTATGCAAAATTCAACTTGATCCAAGAATGGGAAGTGGGGAAAAAATATCAGACAGACAGAGTTGATATAAGCTTTGTAAATATATAAATGTGCTGGTTGTAACACTCGTTCAAATGCTATCAGAGCTGCAACACTCAATCCAAATGATGTAGCCTACCAATTCTTCCATTCAATCCAAATGATGTAGCCTACCACTTCTCCCATTCAATCCAAATGATGTAGCCTACCACTTCTCCCATTCAATCCAAATGATGTAGCCTACCACGTCTCCCATTCAATCCAAATGATGTAGCCTACCACTTCTCCCATTCAATCCAAATGATGTAGCCTACCACTTCTTCCATTCAATCCAAATGATGTAGCCTACCACTTCTCCCATTCAATCCAAATGATGTAGCCTACCACTTCTTCCATTCAATCCAAATGATGTAGCCTACCACTTCTTCCATTCAATCCAAATGATGTAGCCTACCACTTCTTCCATTCAATCCAAATGATGTAGCCTACCACTTCTTCCATTCAATCCAAATGATGTAGCCTACCACTTCTTCCATTCAATCCAAATGATGTAGCCTACCACTTCTTCCATTCAATCCAAATGATGTAGCCTACCACTTCTTCCATTCAATCCAAATGATGTAGCCTACCACTTCTCCCATTCAATCCAAATGATGTAGCCTACCACTTCTTCCATTCAATCCAAATGATGTAGCCTACCACTTCTTCCATTCAATCCAAATGATGTAGCCTACCACTTCTCCCATTCAATCCAAATGATGTAGCCTACCACTTCTCCCATTCAATCCAAATGATGTAGCCTACCACTTCTCCCATTCAATCCAAATGATGTAGCCTACCACTTCTTCCATTCAATCCAAATGATGTAGCCTACCACTTCTTCCATTCAATCCAAATGATGTAGCCTACCACTTCTTCCATTCAATCCAAATGATGTAGCCTACCACTTCTTCCATTCAATCTAAATAGATCCATTTGAACACAATCGCAAAATGTCGCATAGGTCTTGAATATGTTATAAAAGTCCACTTACTAAGTTGCTTCGACCATGGGGAACATTCATAAGCAAGTTTAATCGTAACGTTTATTTCATATCGAATGGTCATAAATTGAGTGCGTTTTTTAATATTAATAGTTTGTTGTGTGATATATTTAAAAATGCAATGTTGATGTTGTTTCCATTTTAACCTTTTGTTTTTCAAAATAATGCTTCACTCAACATTTTGTAAGGAATCTACAGATTACAAGTACGTCAAGTAAACGTGGGTAAAGATACCATTTTAAAGTTAGGATCAAGTTTAAACCACATAGATCTAGGTTTTTATTGTAACCAACGGCTATAGAAGTGAAACAGATCAAGAATCCAATGTTTCGAATAAACTATTAGAGATCTAGATCCATTTGCAGAGGATTTCTTTCAAAACGTAGTTAGCTACGTCTACTACAATTAATGTTTCATTGTATTTAAATTGATAAGGAAAAAAAGTTGTATTTTAAATACTGTTTTTCCTTGTTGTAAAATTAGTATATAACATAGTCCTACTATTTGATAATTTGTCCGATCAAGCTATAAGTGCCCATATTTCTTTTGTTTCTACATAAATTCTTATCTTTTTAATTATTAGTAATAATCAGACAGATTTAAAATTGTATGAAATTGTAATGTAAATACACTTAGTATAGTAAGTCTACACACTAATGTCTCTACGTTAAGGGTATAATAGTTACAGACCTGTAAATTCATAGTATATCAATGAAATGTCTTTTTGTAATGTCTGTTTCAGCAACACCTACTTGATAAATAGAAAACAATAACAAATTATTTGACTTGAACAAAATTCTGACTTATGCCTGAACGTTGTTCATAAAAGAATTTATTTTATTAGCTATTAAAAGTAATTAACTAAGAACAAAGAATGTTCGATTACAAAAAAAAAAACGTGGTTTTAATATAAGTTAATAATCACAACGAATCAAAGAACATTTAGAAGCTCATGATTGTATATTTAAATAAATATACTAGATAATCACATTCAGCTAAAATATTTTAAAGATAAACAATTTATAATGACTTTATCTCATAAATTAATATAAAATATTTTTTTTAATATAGCGAAACCTTTGAAAGTTAACTGTAATATTTCTAATTTAGTTAGTTTAAATAATAGAGGTTCTTTCATATATCGTACATTCTTATTTTATTTATTAGCCTGCCTTAAATATTTCAAACTTACTTAGTAATAGCAGTGAACCTTTAGTAGTGAACAAACAAAATAGGTTTATTGTATTCTAACCATCCACCGGTATGGAAATGTCACAAAATTGTGTTTCGTTGTCTCTCACTGTCATATTTTATATCTCCCGGCTGTTGTTTGCATTTTGTGTGCTCTGGCCACAAACTAAAGCCTAGTTTTGTTAGCGTGATAGGTCCTAAAATAAAGTTCCACTTCATGACGTCGGGGGTGAACTCTGCCATGATTCATAGTGGGAGACCTCCTTACCTAGTGACTCAGCCGTTCACATCTGCTGATCAACGAATCTAATCCTGATAGTGGCCGTGGTGCTTTAATTAAGGGCTCTTCTACATGTATTTCAAGCCACACACACGCACACACACATATAGACTGCGTAGACTTATATTTTAAAACAAAAAATAATTATTAAACTAAAAAGAATACCAAAAAAAAAATGAAAGTGACAATTCGTTTAAAAATGTACACTCGTTATAACTTTATAATGTTGTTGTAAATTATTATTATTATCAGATTCAATCAACCATAACTAATGATGATTTTTTTATTAAGGTTTCTAGTAGCATTCCGCGTCGGTGCGCAGCATCCGTCCGTGTCATGTGCAGGTCCAGGATTGGGGTCCCCACTATGTATATAGTGTGACTTAACCCAGTAATGGTCACATACATTGGGGAACCTTCAGACAAGACTAGGTGTGAAGAACTCCCGCTTAGAGAAATCCTTCTCAGTGGTCAGCAGAATAATGGATATATATTGCGCTCCCAATCCCTAATGGACTTTTTCAAAGGTAGCATCAAAACTTTGCTCTTATTGGGGGAGGTGATTCAATCACACACACAAATTTCCAGATGGAAATGAAAAGAAGAAATGTAAAGGGTGAAGGTTATGACATGTTAGATTTTATTTTATGCTTTAATTATTTTAAAATATTAAAGATGCAATAATTTAGTGTAACCGCACGGGGTGACACCTACCCTAGTGAAGAGTCAAGGTTATGACATGTTAGCTTTTTTTTAATGCCTTAATTAATTTTAATATATTAAAGATGCAATAATTTGGAACAGACAACCGCACCGGGTGACACCTACCCTAGTGACGCCACTGGATATGCCACAAATGTCACAATGTATGAATAGAGTACAACAAAAGGTTAACGAGAAATCATGTTGCCAGCACAACTACCAAACTCTTTTACTTTTTCCAAACTTATGTAAGGTACCCCCAACCCCATTGACGTTGGATGTCTATCTTTAAAATCCCAGTCTTATGTATGTATAAATATATATGCGTGTATGTGTGTGTGTGTGTGTTATTTAATAGCAAGAGAGGGGTCTGAGAGATATAGAAAGAGAGAGATACTCTAAAAAACTTTTTGAGCAGTATGTGTGTTTTTTCAAGATTGTTAGCATAATGAGTTTACACTAACTAAAAATACAAACTCTTCCAAATATAAAATACCCCACACTGACCAGCACTAGGTGACACCAACCCTTGTAACGCCGCTGACATTGACCATGGGGCCTGAACTTCAAGTTGATTTAAAAGTGTGATAATGAGTGACAGCCCAGTGGTAGAAGGTATGGGTACCACTCCTCTATTGCGCAAGAACCACTTTGAGTTTTGATTATTATTTATATAGATAGTATCAGTATTTGTTAAACATAAATAGTGGCAGAGCAAGGTGACCCTGATACAGATAATTATCAATATTAATAGCTAGTCTGACCAATGACTAATGGCGTCTCATGTCTGTCACATATGTTCGCTAAGATCATTATTGCAGTTGGTGCTCTTACGGTAAACGTTCTCATTAATGTGTCTTTTTATTTACCAGTTTAATCTTCAGCAAGTATGTAGCTAAATTTTTAAGTGTAATCGATGATTTTATATATATATATAAAGTTCAGTGTGGAAATGTCCGATAATAATAATAATAGATAGATAGATAGATAGATAGATAGATAGATAGATATAGATATACATATAGATATTTATATATATAGATAGATATAAAGATATATATATATATATATATATATATATATATATATATATATATATATATATATATATATATGGATATAGATACAGATATATAGATATATAGATATAGATAGATAGATATAGATATATAGATAGTCTGGTACTTGGTCGCTGCTAGGCGATGTGGCCGGTTTCAGAGGTCCGTGGTTCGAGTCTTCGTCTGAGCTTTTCTATGATTAACCATATTTGCTTTTTACATCTCTCCCAAGTTCTGCTAGTTTATGTTCAGGTCAAGGTTGAGATTCGAGTGTTAGGTCAAAAGCTCAGTGTACGACGTTGACTTGATGCATTGCTGTCCGTTGTCCACTATTGATGATTGGCCATATCGTTTCTTAAATCAAACCACACGCACATTTGTTCCACCTTACTGTCCTCTAGTTATCGTGTATCTATTTATGTTTTTATTTTAGACTCTTAAATCAATCTCAAAATTAAACAATTTTCTTTACAAATTACACGTTTGAGAGAAACGAAAGTAGGTTATGAATATATGAGGAGAGAGAGAATGAAAGAGAGAGAATGGAAGAGGTAAAGAATATCAATAGAAGGGTCACGAAGTAGTACAGCAGACGTCGTGATCAGCATATATCGCCACGATGAATCATCTACTATCACTATTTGCCAAACTGTGATTCACTGGCACGAGACCGCTCATTGAATAAAATCTATTTTCTGATTGGCTGTGACGACTGAGAAACTAGGCCAAGTTGCTATTCTGAGCCAAGGACGATCCTTTCATCTACCAAGTCCCCTTCCCGTCGATCAACGCTCTTGTTGAAGTGCTCATTGCAGATAATGCTAATTTATAATACCATAATACTCTTATTGATTATCATTATTTTATAGTAGAATAGAACTTTGGTAGCAGAGACATACACTCATCCCATAAATTAATTTCTAGTAATCATAGTTTGGTTACAAAAAAAAAAGTTATGCCCACCGTATTTGTAATACTATTGTACGTAGTAGGCCTACTTTAAGAATCCCTGGTTCATTCATAAAATAGGGGAATCACCAGAAATGTAAAGAATGACAGAAAAAAAAGCGCCTCCCCCCCCCCCCCTCCAACTCGGTCCTTTAGTGAATCCATCGCGCCACTAACATGTGTGAATGAAAATTCGCGTGGATTGTGCAACTTGGGTGATTTCTTAATGTTTACTTTGTCTTTGTTTACATTGGTGGCCATAGCAACGGCACTATAGGGGCTTGACTCAGCTTTTGAGTTTAATAATCACGTGAACTAGTGACGTCAGTCGTCGCCAATCGTTGAATGAAACTTTAAGTTGCGACGCTGGCTTCTTTTCTTTTTTTGTTTTCCTTTCTGTACCCAATCCTGATTATTTTGAGGTTGTTTTTTATATTTAGTTGAAATAAAGCCACAACATTTCACAACCTTACCACGTGCGTGCCCTACTACCATAAATAATTTTCCAAAGAAAAATGCACTGGAATAATTATTAGTGCTAATAATATGGACACAAAAGCTCCTCTGGCAATCAAATCATTAAATGCTATTCAACTGATTTCACGTGTAACTTTTGCGTGAGTCTTGGTTGAATGTATATTTTGTTTTCTATCGCTATAATGTTTTGCTTGGTGTAATACACAAATTGTAAGGCAAATTTCCTTACTGACAATAACGATTATTATTATGATTATTATTAACTAAAAATATAGGAAATATGTAAGATCCACTTGTCCTCTATCTATCTATCTATCTATCTATCTATCTATCTATCTATCTATCTATCTATCTATCTATCTATCTGTCTGTCTGTCTGTCTGTCTGTCTGTCTGTATGTATGTATGTATGTATGTATGTATGTAGATAGATAGATAGATAGATAGATAGATAGATAGATAGATGATAGATAGATAGATAGATAGATAGATAGATAGATAGATAGATAGATAGATAGATAGATAGATAGATAGATAGATAGATAGATGATGGATGGATCGATGGATGGATGGATGGATGGATAGATAGATAGATAGATAGATAGATAGATAGATAGATAGATAGATTAGATAGATATCTTGTCATTTAAAGTCTTTTTATAATCGTAAGCTACCTGGGTGTTTGTTCTTAGCCGGATTGCGCGCTCCCATGTCACAACATTCAACTGTCCTCACATGTCACAACATTCAACTGTCCTCCCATGTCACAACATTCAACTGTCCTCCCATGTCACAACATTCAACTGTCCTCCCATGTCACAACATTCAACTGTCTTCTCATGTCACAGTATTCAACTGTCCTCCAATGTCACAACATTCAACTGTCCTCACATGTCACAACATTCAACTGTCTTCTCATGTCACAACATTCAACTGTCCTCCCATGTCACAACATTCAACTGTCCTCCCATGTCACAACATTCAACTGTCCTCCCATGTCACAACATTCAACTGTCTTCTCATGTCACAGTATTCAACTGTCCTCCAATGTCACAACATTCAACTGTCCTCACATGTCACAACATTCAACTGTCTTCTCATGTCACAACATTCAACTGTCCTCCCATGTCACAACATTCAACTGTCCTCCCATGTCACAACATTCAACTGTCCTCCCATGTCACAACATTCAACTGTCTTTTCATGTCACAACATTCAACTGTCCTCCAATGTCACAACATTCAACTGTCCTCACATGTCACAACATTCAACTGTCCTCACATGGCACAACATTCTACTGTCCTCACATGTCACAACATTCAACTGTCCTCACATGTCACAACATTCAACTGTCCTCACATGTCACAACATTCAACTGTCCTCACATGTCACAACATTCAACTGTCCTCACATGTCAGAAGTTATGAAAATGGAATGGATTGGCCCTTCAGCCATGCCTATTCTAGTAACAAGAGCTTGTGAAAATAACATTACTTTACTGTCAAGCTGATCCGACAACAATATCTCAATCTTAATTAAGTAGGTAAATATATTGCGGAGAATTGTGCTTTTATATCAGCCTTCTGACAGAGTTAGAAAACTTAGGCTACAAAATCGTTTGTTCATTTGTATGAAGTATTCTTGTCTTATCCCCTTTTAATAGTATACACTATAGCATATTTCTCACCATTTATTTGGTAATTTTTATCAAGCCATTATGGTCATTATTCGCCTTCCCATCATAATTGGCAGATCGTATCGGTAACAAGAGTATCAGTTTGTGAAATGACGTAACCATGGAAACTGGGCATCAGTCCACAGAAACTTCGCCGGGATGTCAAACATGGTTCTCTTACTAATGACTCCTGCATCGACATGTGTAATTATGTTATGTAAATTTCTTTATTTCTGTTTTCAGTATAAATTATATATTTATCGGGCCAATATAGAAATAGGCCTATTAGGAGGCTTAGTGACCGAGGAAGGGGGTGTTATTACCATGGTCATGGCGCTAAATATTCTCTTTGAAAGAAGGAGATAAACAAATGTTACCTACTTTATACCTAGGGGCCTATTTCTTTGCCAGTGCGGTACGTGATACATGAAATATAGGATGTACAAAGTGATGTGACTCATCGAAGATAATAACAATCTGGAAAACCTCTGATAGGGTTATAATAACAATCTAGTGCCCAGTGGTACGGCGAGGTTACTGATAGTCTTCCTGTGATGTCATACCATAGTTTGCGCTAATCCAAATGCAGTGGCATTCTCGTTTTCATATTGGCCTGCGTGCGGAATGACGTAATCGGCCTAATTAATCTGTAAAACTACTCTCCAGTCGTTATGGCAACTTGTTTGTTTTGTTTTTAAGCCGGTTAGGAAACTCTGGTGAAATATTTAGCAAGTAAAATAATATTTAAAAAAAAAGACTATTAAAAAAAAAAGATTTCTCCTTTATGAAGCTGAGGATTGTTTGGTAAGGGTGATTATTTTACTCTTAATAACTAATGCTAGATTGAAACAAATGATTATTTTACTCTTAATAACTAATGCTAGATTAAAACAAAAAGGAAAAAAAATCCCGACCCAATTACCCCTACACACGAAGAAAATTCTGGTTTTAGCGATTGTAGGCCTGTATATCTACCCAAAGCCGTTTTCGAGAATCGTGCCCACCCAGGTTCCTCCCAGTCCCCATGAACTAACAAGCTGAATAGAGGAATTAAAAAAAAATAATAAAACAAGAGTTTTATGGTGTCGCAAGAATATATATAAACCTGAAGTATGGTGTTAAAAGTGACTTGCAACTCATCTTGATCGTGTAGATAATGTTTACTTCTCTCCCCCACCCCAGCCCCCTTAACCCTTCCACAATTTTTTCAATTATCTTTTTCAATAATAATAAAGAGAAAAAAAAGTCCAGATTTAAAATTAATTGCGACGTAAAAATATAAAATTTCAATATTGTTTCTATTGTCTTTTTTTTTTAGCCTCCTTACAAAAAGAATTGTATACTGCCCGTCTGTCACGTGTAGGCCTACTGCCCGTCTGTCACGTGTAGGCCTACTGCCCGTCTGTCACGTGTAGGCATAATGTCCGTCTGGCACGTGTAGGCCTACTGCCCGTCTGTCACGTGTAGGCCCACTGTCTGTCTGTCACGTGTAGACCTACTGCCCGTCTGTCACGTGTAGGCCTACTGCCCGTCTGGCACGTGTAGGCCTACGGCCCGTCTGGCACGTGTAGACCTACTGCCCGTCTGTCACGTGTAGGCCCACTGTCTGTCTGGCACGTGTAGGCCTACTGCCCGTTTGTCACGTGTAGGCCTACTAGCCGTTTGTCACGTGTAGGCCTACTGACTGTCTGTCACGTGTATGCCTACTGTCCGTCTGTCACGTGTAGGCCCAATGACTGTCTGTCACGTGTAGGCCTACTGCCCGTCTGTCACGTGTAGGCCCATTGCCTGTCTGTCACGTGTAGGCCTACTGCCCGTCTGTCACGTGTAGGCGCACTGTCTGTCTGTCACGTGTAGGCCCACTGACTGTCTATCACGTGTAGGCCTACTGTCCGTCTAACACGTGTAGGCTCACTGTCTGTCAGTCACGTGTATACCCACTGCCTGTCTGTCACGTGTAGGTCTACTGCCCGTCTGTCACGTGTAGGCCTACTGTCCGTCTGGCACGTGTAGGCCTACGGCCCGTCTGGCACGTGTAGACCTACTGCCGTCTGGCACGTGTAGGCCCACTGTCTGTCTGGCACGTGTAGGCCTACTGCCCGTCTGTCACGTGCAGGCCTACTAGCCGTCTGTCACGTGTAGGCCTACTGCCCGTCTGTCACGTGTAGACCTACTGCCCGTCTGTCACGTGTAGGCCTACTGCCCGTCTGGCACGTGTAGACCTACTGTCCGTCTGGCACGTGTAGGCCTACGGCCCGTCTGTCACGTGTAGGCCCACTGTCTGTCAGTCACGTGTATGCCTACTGTCCGTCTGTCACGTGTAGACCCACTGCCTGTCTGTCACGTGTAGGCCTACTGCCCGTATGTCACGTGTAGGCCTAAAGACTGTCCGTCACGTGTAGGCCTACTGCCCGTCTGTCACGTGTAGGCCTACTGACTGTCTGTCACGTGTAGGCCTACTGTCCGTCTGTCACGTGCAGGCCTACTGACTGTCTGTCACGTGTAGGCCTACTGCCCGTCTGTCACGTGTAGGCCTACTGACTGTCTGTCACGTGTAGGCCTACTGACTGTTTGTCACGTGTATGCCTACTGTCCGTCTGTCACGTGTAGGCCTACTGCCCGTCTGTCACGTGTAGGCCTACTGCCCGTCTGTCACGTGTAGGCCTACACAATGATGCGACATCACCGTCTTCATGCTTGCAATAGACGAAACATCGACTTTTGCTCTTTTAAAAGCATCCTCGTTTGTGTTTTTTTTTAATTGGGTACAGGTCAGTGCATATTGTAAGTGAAAAAAAAGTAAACTATTTTAGACAAATCCTTATCGCGGGTGAAGAGAACAAGCTTTCAAGAAAAAAAAACGAAATCTCGCAATGTTGGGAGGCCTAAATTGATATTAACTTACCATCCTCACAGCGTGATGCAAAAAAACATTAAAAACATCAAGTCAAACATTATTCAAAAGGTCCTTTTTTAATAGGATAAATAATGAGCTGTGGATATCAGGAGAATGCTTTTCTGCAGTGAAGAATGCAAGAAAACGCTTTTGGCGTCAGTGCTTCTCCCCGGACCCCATTAGGGGAGCTTACAGCGCTCCCCCAGACCCCCTAGCTGTCAATAGAAAGGCTTCAACGTTGCTGTTTTTTTTTTTTTTTTATCATTATTACTTTTCAAATAATTATTTTTCGGCGGCGATTCTCAAAGCGTTAACTAAATATGTGGGTTATCTTATCTTTTCAAGGAACTAATCGGTTGTATTTGCAATATTTCATATTAGAATATTTTTCAAGTAAAACATTATTCAAAAAGCACTTTTTTAATAGTATGAATAATGAGCTATAGATGTCAGGAGAATGCGTTTCAGCAGTGAAGAATGCAAGAAAGCGCTTTTGGCGTCGGGGCTTCGCTCCGACCCCACTGGGGGAGCTTGCAGCGCTCTCCAAGACCTCCTAGCTGTCAAGAGAAAGGCCTCAACATGGCTGTTTGTTTGTTGTTGTTGTTGTTATTTTTTACCGAAGGTTAAGAAACTTGCTTTATTTTTTAATTCTAATATGTAAGCTATGTACGCGCGTTTATGCTTAGGGTTAGGGTTTACTGGGCGTTAGGGTTAGGGTTTAGAAAAAAATCGCCCCCCTTCCCACTCCAAAGTTCTGACATCAACAGTTGTTAATGTTTTCTCTTCTGTGTTGAGTAACTAGAAACCTTATTATTTCCCTTAGCTCCTAGGATTTGACTGTCCCAGTGTCACATTTATTTCTTATTGCTGTGAATGTAATTTTTATTAGGAAGTGTCTTTATTTTATAAACTTACTCCGTAAAGTTATCTTTTATCATCCAAATTAGTTCTATGGACCATCCTATCGAAAACAAATTAAATCGAGTTGATGATTGTTCTACTGCAGTGTTTCCCAAACCTTTTCCTTAACGGAACACTTCGCACATTCTGAATATTTAGCAGAACTCTTGGCTTATTTTTGAGAGAGATTAATTCACGTGGTGGCTTACTAGTTCATTCTTCCAGTAGTTCGTGGACACACCTAGTCAGGCCTGGCGGAACACAGTTTGGGAAACACTGTTCTACTGATCATTTCTCTTATATAATACAAACGTTACTTTAAAAAGAAGATGATTACGTCCTACGTTTCATGCATTTAGTCTTGCATATTTTAGTCATTGTTCTCAATTTGGGGCGATAGGCCTACTTTGAGAATCACTGCTATAGGTCAAACTATCAAATAGCAAGATGTCAAGGACGACAGAACGCAGCCTTGTAGTTCATGAATATCGGGGTAGTGTGAATAATTAAAGAAATTATCAGAAGATTCAGAGACACAATTAGACACACTTCAATGTTCCCACATCGGTTGGCCTCAATCCCAAGATGACGAAGGGAGGTGTAAGTTACACACATTTGTACTGAGTTTTGCTGGTCTTACGAACTCACATTGCGTTACACCTATGAACGTTTCAAGCCACGTATTTATTTGAGTTCCTCCCTATAAACATTTTTACAAAGCTTATATAACAACTCTGTCTGTCTGGTAAAAAAGCTTGAACACGTTATTTCTCCCACACCCAATCTCGGATCAAATTGAAACTTTGCAAAATTAATTTTTTTTTTTACCTGACAAAACAAGAATCAATTAAAAAAAATAAACAATTGGTTAATTAATTATTGGTAATCAATTAGGCCTATATTGTTTGGTATCGAACAAGGGAAATAAACTGTACTTGACTGGTGTGGCGGTCCCTTTTATACTTTGTTGCTTAAAAGTTTGAAAGTAACAATATATAACCATGGAAGCCTTTAATTTTCATAAGCACTTCGCTGGCACAGTGGTTAGTGTAATGACTTGTTCGCTCGAGTTCGAATTCGTACAACCTATTCTTTAAATCTAAAATACATTTCAGAAAGCTATCACGGTAACTTCACCCAGATACTTCATTCTTTCTCCAAACTAATTGATACAATGACACTTAATATAAGCTTGTTTTAAAACTATTTCTTTTATTTTTTCTTCTTTCTTCTTCTCCAACCCCCTTACATATGTAGTCGTGCATGGTACTTGGACACTTGAACTCTGTTAAGTCATTGATTTTAGTGGCTAATTCAGGCTAAACGTTCCATGATCTAATGGCACTAAGGAAGAAGGAGCACCTGTAAGAATTTGTCTAAGAATATGGAAAAATATTTTTTTTTAGCAAAGCTTGTTTTGAAGTCACAAAAAAACTTCACATTGGAGGCCCTAACCAAAGCTCATTCAATGGTGACATTTTTTTTTATACATTACAATTTACAATTACATTGTGAGTATAGTATTCTATAATAAGCTTTCAGACTTCACTGCGACTTTCTTTAAAAGTTCTGTTTTATCACTTGACTCACAACTAACCGTTTAGTTTGTAAATAGTTTTTATAAGGCGGTCCAGGTTTGCCATCAGCTACTCGAATGATTCAATAGCACATGATGGAAAAAAAGTAAACAATTTTCTTCCTTTAAATAAAAAAAAATGTGTTACATTGAAATAGTGTCGCACCGGGACGTCTAAAAAGTGATTTGGGGAGGGGGGATAAGCGTGTGCGGGGAACATTCACCCCGTACTACAATTTTTTGGATGACATACAAATGTGGACCAAGTGTTGAACTGTGGCATAACTTGTAAATCTAAAGATAAGAAAAGGTGTGGACTCAGTGACTAGAGTGCAACGGTAGACTTAGTGTGTGTCTGTCACTTGAAAAATTCAATAAAGTGGTTTAAGTTACCAGCACATCCGGTCTATTAAACTGTTTAAAAATAAACACATTACATCATAGTTGTCTGTGACGTTTCATAAGCACAATTGAACTGGAAGAGGGGAGAACATTCAAGGGGAATAATTCTTGAGGAGTGGTTTTTAACAACATGGAGATCCGAAGTTTTTGATATATTTGATATTTTGGGTTTTTTTGGAACATCGGCGCAATTTAGGTCATGTCGTGCCCAACAGACGTTTTTGTGTTTAATATCATCCTGTTGTCGGCCTAAATAGAGCAGACAGATCTGATCTGTTGGGCACTGACTTGAAAGAATGGGACTTGAAAATATTGTTTTATCCTAGCTTATACGATAAATTAACAAATGTGAATTGACATAACTCAAGAGAGAACACACACACACAAAAAGCGGGAAAGGAATGTCTAAGACAAACAGTACGGGACCTTGAGGGATGTCATCGTGGGAAGGTGTGTGTATTTTAATGTAGGTCTATTTATTAACAAACGGATGGGATGGGGGGGAGGGGGGTAAGAAAACTAAAATCTAAAAGATAAAAAAAAAATAATAATTTTGAATCCGTTTTGTTTCCTTTAGTCATTTTTCTCCCGTTTAAAAGTATTGCATATAACAAAACTTCTGCTAAGTTAATTTGTAAGACTTTGTATATCAGTGATACACAACCTTTTTCGGTTGCATGGTCATGTGGTTTGCACTCTGGACTGCAGTCTCAATGGTCCCGGGTTCAAACCTGATCTCTAATAAGATATGTTCAAAGTAGACCTGCCCATTTCCCCAAGCTTGAACTATAAGCTATGTGAAGATTAGGAATGAAAATGAGTACATGACTAGCTATGTGAAGATTAGGAATGAAAATGAGTACATGACTAGCTATGTCCTTGCCTTGTGTTTTGTCTTTAATGCACAAGTTATAGATAATAAGCAAGTTGTTTAATTACATGGTTAGTAACAACCCAGCTCATTCGATGTTCAGACAACCCAGTTCATTTTACTTCAGAAAACCCAGTTCATTCGATGTTCAGACAACCCAGTTCATTTTACTTCAGAAAACCCAGTTCATTCGATGTTCAGACAACCCAGTTCATTTTACTTCAGAAAACCCAGTTCATCGTCTGTTCAGACAACCCAGCTCATTCTCTGTTCAGATAATCCAGTTCACTCTAAGTCTATAATGAAATTAGTCTACTTATTATAAAAAAAGAATACAAATATATTCCTTTCTGTCTTTCTAAAGGCTTATAAGATAATGACATTACTATTCAATTTCTCTATCAATTTTATGCTGGCTGTTCATTTTTTGTATATGACACCAGCATCTAGCTGGCTTCGTTATACTTCATTTAATCAGTGCGCTATGAAAAGGAATATTTTTAATGTGTTTGTACATTCTTGCTCTACACTGTCATTTGTACTTATTAATAAGTACATTTTCTATTGAATCTAACGCAAGCAGATCAAACAAAACATACTTAGTAAATTGTAGACAGTCAAACACATTTACCAAGAATATTTTATTTTCAATTACCTAAGATCAGTGAGTAACATGACAAAGATAACAAAATGAAGTCATTTATTTTTTTAATGTAAAACACCTAGGCAGATGAGTTTCCCTAACTCATGCTGCACAGTCAAACAAAAATGTTCAATACATTCAAGTTAAAAAAAATCTAAAAATTGCTGTTTACAAATGCATCAAACTTGAATGTACAAAACATATTATATATTTTAGATCTTATAAAATATAAAAATTCCTCTTATTACTTGAGCATTTCAAATGGGAAAATTGTTGCATTTGTTGTATCAACATATACAAGACCCAGAAGCAGGCATATTTCTTTTAAAGTAAATAAAATTTGTAATAAAAACCACAATCATTTTAAAGAAGTTAAATATTCTTTGTATTTATCTCACTAACTTTATAAAAATTAAATGAGTAGAGTGTTAAAAAAAAATATTTGTAAAAACAAAATATAGATACCTGAAAATGATTGATACACAAAATTTATAACCCAAAAAAATGTAAAATTTATATTGATTAGAAATCACTTCAGTGCAATTGTATTTTTTTTAAACAAAAATAAATTGAGAACACCTATTTAAGTCCATCACAATTTGTGCTAAGAACATATCTGATTAAGAACAGCCTCACAGTCTCTGAAAAAATGCTGTTATGTCTCTGTTGTTGCAGGCTCCTGTCAGCTTCTTGACAGTCGCCCTCTCCCCTGCCTGCCTTTGAGTTATTCGCAGGTGGCAGGGTGTGCACAGGGTCCGCAGATTGTCAAGGTCACACATTCCCCCACCTTGCCAGACAGGAGTGATGTGGTCCACATGCCAGAACTGTAAGGAAACAAGTCAGACAACACAATGAAAGCAGCAGCATTTAGTTTTGTGCCACAGAATACTAGTACTCTGTTTATAAAAGTGATGATCAACTGAACATTGCAGTTAGTTATACAATAAGGATGGCCAATTGACCTGCCAAGTTTTAACACAATGGTGATAAGTTTAGGAGTTATTAAACAAGGATAACCAACTGACCGGTCCAATGAATTATTCAACAAGGATGACCAATTAACCTATCCAGTTAACTATAAACAAAAATGACCAACTGACCAGTCCAATGAATTACATATACAACAAAAAGATCAAATGCCCTGTCCAGTTAATATATACAATAAAGATGACCAACTGACCTGTCCAGCTTGTGGATGTTCAATCATCTTTTGTTTCTGCTTTGCTGTAAGCTCACTGTAGGGACTTTTATTAATAAGATTAAGTTTGACCTTTGCACCTTTAGTCACCCTGAAAGAAAACATGACAGAAAATGTACTTAGGTAATTATTTTTAAAGTTTTATTTTTGTTTACCTTGCTTATTTCAACTCACTCCTTATGCCTGTCTGTCTATTTGGTTTTGAGTTCTGTGTCTCCCTGGTCAAAATCGTTTCAGATCAGCATAATTATTCATTGTCAATGACAACACATGAATCAATCAAAAAATTTAACCAATTAGTTTATCAATGAGACAGCTATTTAATACATTTTGTTTGATATGGGCTTTTGTTGATTAAAGAGGAGTAAAAGTATACAAACTCTAACAGGATTAAAATTCCCTTAATAGTAATTTAATTTTATAAAAAAAAAACTGATACTAGACATGCCCTCCAATATTTGAGGTTAAAGTATATTAATAATATTCTTTTATTTATTCCTTTAACCTCACTATCAACTTACTCCATCTATCTGTCTGGTCAGAATCTTTTACATGTTATTTCTCACCCTTCTCATTCCCAGATGAAGATGAAACTTAAATTACTTTGCAAAATTATTCATTGTCACTGACAACAAAATGAATCAATACAAAAATTAATCAATCAGTATATTGATAAATTAAAAATTATTTACATGATTGATTCAAATAATTGATGCAATTTCAATATATATATATATATATATGTGAGTTGTTTTTTTTGTATTTAACTTGTTTCTGTTAAATCCATTCACTATTACACTTAAAGCCATGGTCATCAGAATGGATTTAGAATTGTTTATTAGACTATCCTTGCAGTACATTGTAAAGAGCAGATTGAGTGACATTGTTTTGTTTGAGGCTTCTTCAGAAATGTCCTAACCCAAACCTACTGCAGGATTCCCTCTCTTATGCTCATTGACCTTCTGAGCTTTTGACTGAACTGTCTTTAACTGTGTAGCTTAAGTAAAAAATAAATGTGTCAAGTTTTACCTTATTCTGTTATAGAAATTATCTGCATCAAACTGACAAAGTTTGCAAACACCTTTTTCAATTTCATAGATCTGGTCCCTGCAATAGCTGGCTTTAGTCAGTGTCTGTAGAAAAATACAGAAAACATATTTATATAAAATTGAAACAAAAATAAGGGTATATAAAGAAATAATAATAATAGGGCTTGTCTTCGAGTCCGAAGATTAATGAGGAATGCAATATTTCAATTAATGAAGTGCCCAGGAACATTAAATGGGCAGCACATCAAAACTATTTGAGATATATGGGTTTGAAAAAAAAAAATGGAAGAATAGACACAAGATATATTCATTCTTTTTTATTTTAATATTCTTTTTTTTTTACCCTGATACTTTCACCTTCTTCTTCGTTCTCATTTTTATGTTGGAGCATTCAGATGACTAGACCAATACATGAGATGAACTGCGCAGTGGTTTCCAAATCAGGGAGCTCTCCAGTTTTCTTTCTATTGGGGTGTTTTGGGGCCAGTGTCTTGTACAGGCCTCTTGGTAAAGAGAGGAGTTATGGAGGACAATACTTCCACCAATCATTGTCTTTTTGTTTTCTTTTTCATATTTTCATACTATTTTTATGTTCACCTGTGACTATTTCATCAATTAAGTTTTAAACTGATTAGAAACAACAATTTTTTTCTGGGTAGAGTCAAACTTATTGTAACTAATTGTTGGATATATTTCAATGTATTATTCCCTTTGAATAAGTTAAAAAATTACTCTTTCAAATAAACAAAATATTTTAATTCAGTTTAATGTACCCAATATTTATCCATACAAGGATACGAACAGAGCCTCAACTGCCAAGCATTCTCTGGGTTGGATACAGTCTTTGACATAAGGAGAGGATTGCTGTAAGGTTTCTGGCAATGAAGACACAGAGGTAGACCATCTTCTGTTACAGTCTGAGGACATGAAATGTTTTACAATAAATGGAAAATCATAAAAGACATTTATTCAGTAAAGACAACAGGAGACTACACTGAAACAAGAAAAGATCAAACAAGAAATGGTACAAAAAGAGATCTACAAAACTGCAAACATGCCAGAAAAAGAAGCAAAAATGTAAACATTACATGAAGACAAGTGAAGAGATGTGAGAACTCTCCCAAAAAATTTCCCATACAAAGTCTAGAAATTCCACACAGGTGGAAGAGGTGTATCAGAATTAACTCAAAGAGGCAAAGCTGTATGTTTTATGTAATGCGTTTTTATCATGTAGACAATATTATCAAAACTGAAACCTAATTCTAAGGCTCTAAATTAGCTGAATTTGTAAATGACAAGTCCATTCTGAATAGTATCCAGGAACAACTGAAATGACACGTTCTTGAACTTGTGTGATCCACAAGATGTGAATAAATGTAGAGAGAAAGGTTGAGGGAATGTAATGTGGCTTGATGAGAGATTAATAGTCAATAATTTTTTTTTTTTAAATATAAAAAAAACTGGAGAGAAAAAAACACTATTTTCTTCTGTTCAGTATTATCTAAAGTAAATATATATTGTTTGTCCATCATGGCTCAATGATGACCACCTTCATCATCCAGGGAGCTGAGGTGGTTGCTGTTTGGCTCACCTGAGCTAAACCTTGCAGTGATTCATTGCCTGAAGATTCTTGAGCTATAGCAGAAGACACTGTAGGCTCTTTACTTATAAATCTAATAGATCCTTGAACAGCCTTTGCCTTGTACAGAGCTGACTCCATAATATCTCCCTGTGTATTCAAAAATATTTTTACAATTAAAGCATACAGTGACCCTGATCTTAGTATTGAGTGAAGAATCACAAAAGTTAAATACAAAATGAAAGAAGTTGAAAACACATTAATAATTAGCAGAATGTTCATAGCATGACTAAAAATTGCAGAATGTAACAATTGCTAAAATAATTTTTGCACACATCTTACAGTGCACAAAAACCTGATAAGTCCAACACTAGTAGTTCTAAAAGTCTTGTCTATGCTATACTTCTCTTGTAGATATATTGAGCATAAAACATAGTTCTAGATGGTTTTTAATTGAATTATTGCCAAGGTGTTTTGTTGTTATTGTTTTCATAATGGTCAATTTTAATAAGCATTAGATAATATTTAAACTAGCAAGAGATGAATACCTTAGTGAGATATCGCTGTTTACTGCCTTTAACTGTCCTGACCTTGTTGTATGTAGCCAATGGACTGATAAACTTAAGTCCATTTTTGGCAATTAAGCGTCTCTTGGTTTCTGTTAAGCTGATTTTATACAGTCGATGAGAAATATTGAATGTCTAGTATCTATACTTAAAAATTTTACTAATGTCTAATAGAAACTAAAACAAGCAAGCTGAGATTTTAAAGATTATTTCTAGACTGAGTCAAAGATTTAAAGTTAAAAGGCAAAAATACTTTACAATATATTTTGTTATTATTGTTTAAAATGTGCTGCTTGAAGATGATCAAAGATGAATTGGTGTAAATAATGCAGGCTTTACAAAAAATTTTGGGACCATGAAGACCATTGATCTTCCTGTTGCTAAAAAAAAACTGCCTTCACAAGTCTTATACCTCCAATCCTCTAGTTTGCCAATTAATTGATAAACAATGAATGTGTTCTGTCAAAGCAACTGAACAAAATTGCATATATCAATTACTCTATTGGAAATGATATAATTAACACAACAGCAACAGGTTTGATGAAAAGGCATGTCCTTTGTCAGGTTTGTTAAGGGTAGTCAAAAACAATTTGAAAAACAGTTATATCAGTATACATCTCAACCTTTTGCTCAAACATTACATTTAAAATATGTGTGAACAAAAGAGGCCAACGTCTTAACTATTTGAATTCAAAATGAGTATTTACAATGAAATGATTCTGACATAAATCATACAAAGATAAATTACTAGCATTACATTTACATTGTGATGATAGTAATCAACATAAACAAAAATCATTATTCCACATCTTGAGGTAACATAATCATGACCATGTACACTAGCATTAAACGACGACCATCACACTGGCCCAAAACAGTCATTAGATAGGCTTGGATAAAGTAGTCTGGCTTAGCCTAGAACAACACTGAGACTAGTCCACTCCTATAACAGATAAAGATCACACGCTCTTGAACTAAATACTAACACATTGATAGTGAACAGAGAAAACTAATGTTTCAAAAGAATCTTTGAAAAAAATGACCAAAAGAACATAAGGCCTACAAAATCCAAAGGCAGCCTCCCACACATAGACAAGGAAAACATAGTATGTAAACAATAAACAATATCGAAACATTAAATAATAGAAAATACCAAACTGTGCAGATGAGCATGACATTGTTTAAACATATACTAATCTCAGGGTGGCACAAAATGAGAAAGTGACAACTTTTGATCACCTGAGGTTTAATGTGCAAAAAAAACTACAATTCTGAATTGACTGGGAAAATGCTGAACTGGCAGCATGAGAGCATTTAGAAAATGCTGGTTGCCTCATGGGACATTCAGTCTTAAACGACTAACTTACAGACACAAATAGTTGACATTTTAAGTAGCAGTACATCAGCAGTTCATACTTGCCTTGACCATTCCCTGACAAATTTCTGAAGCAGTTTCAAGTTTGGAGATAGCTGTAGTATTGATGGGAGTTCAGATAAATTTCCAAGTTCAATATCAATAGGAAGAAAACTTGCTTCTAATGAAAGACCATCCTTTTTGCGGAAATACATTAGAAAAAAAAACAACAAATGAATATAATATGCAGATAAATATATCATCAACCATGACAGCATGAAACTAGAAAAATAGATTCCTAGCTACGAGCAAAATATATTTTTAAAAAATTAATTTGTTGTTTTTAATTAATTTTGTTAAGGTATTTTATATATGTACAAGTTTCCCTTTCAGACCTTGCAATCTATAGGGCAGAAGATATAAAGGTCTTTCTGTGCCCATTGTTAATGAGGGTGTAATGTGGCCAGCACAATGTCCAACCACATTTACTTTTCCCCAACTATTATTTGTTAATATGTTTTACATGTTTCGGATGTTCCTTCAAGGTTGAAGATAATTTACTTCCTAGTTCAAACTTCCAGCAGTACAACAGGGGATAGCAGCAGGCAGAGTATGAACCCGGGTCATCCACAAGTACCTCAGGACCAGGCATCCACCCATCAGGTACCCATTAGAGCTGGGTGGACCCAAATCTTGAAATTGAACCTCCATTATATTATATATATATATATATTTATTTATTTATTTATCTAACAATTTATCATTAAATTTTATGCTCAACAATGTAATGGTCACTGAAATGTCTCTACAAAAACATTTGACTCAATTTCATACATTTCTAAGGATAGTATAAGCAGACTATCATTACAGATGTTTTCTAAGTGAAATTAAAGAGTGGAAAAAAAAATCACCTGATTGTAAACATAGATACGTCCAGTGTAAAGACTACAGCTAAACATCAGACTCTTACAAATATCATTACAAGGCTGATTCTGTAGCTGTTCTGTTTTATTGCTTGATGTATTGATATGGGGACTAACTCTGTTTGGAAGATCATGACTTTTTTCAGTAAATGATTTATAACAATGTTCAAGAGATTCTGTCAGAGACTTTTCCAAGGATTTTTCTTCATCAATATCATCAAACAATTCTTCTTCTTTGATAGATGATTCAGAATCATCAGATGACTTTGAGGATTTAATGGCTGTGTAGTTGGTATTTTCACAAGTTACTGTTTCTTTATTTTCATGAGAATCTTTTATTAAGGGCTCAGTAATTGATGATCCATTTAGGAATGATTCCAGCTTCTTTGAATGTGATGGAGATCTTTTACCACATCCATTTAACTTTTTACTCATGGGAGGAGCTTTGTGTTTTTTCGGGGTGCTACACATTTCACACAGGGATAAAGCAATGTGATTGTTAAAGGTACACACCTTACAGGACCAGGGTGTGTTGCTGTTATCCTCCTGAACCTCACCATCACCAGAAAAAAGTTCATCATTCTTCTCATTCACTAAAGCTTTCTTTCCTCCTGCTTGCTGCTTTATAGACAAAGAAATAACACAGTCTTGAGGTTGGCAGACATGATCCATTATGTTTTGCTTGTTCTGAGATTTGTGATCATTTTTTCTACATTCATTTTCTAAATCCATTTTCACTGTTTGATCATTTAAATGCTTCTTATGAGCTTCTACATTCCCATCAGCATGTAAATTATTCATTTTCTTCTTTTTATAAGTAAATTTGTTTTTTAATGATTTAATAGTAAAGTCATTATCATCATCATCACTAATGACAACTACATCTGAAGATGTGTGCCCTTTGCTCTGTAAATCTAATTTGCCATTGTCAGTTTTTAAAATCTGTTTTGAAAATTTCGATGTCTGGTGTGTATCCATTTCCGAAAGTTTTCTTTTCTTTGTAGGAGGTTTTAAATCACATTGTTTTGTTGGAGTGAAAAATTCCAAAATTGAACTTTGATCAGCTTGCTGTAAAAGAAAAAAAATAAAACAAAGATAGATAACTGATTTGAACTATCTTAAAAATGTAAATAATTCAAAAAAATAAATGCTTTCTGACAATTTTTCTGCAATCTAAATTATTTGGTTAATTAGTTTTTAAAAATTGTCTTGTTTTTTATTTTTGTTTTGAACACTTTTAAATGTAGCATTATCAAAACATAACATCCTAATTGATAGCTTCTTATTATTTGTCATGGTGTTAAAGAAAAACAACAATGGACATAGATATTTAGAACAAGAACTGAAAACAACAATTGAGAATAAGAAGGATTGAGAGCATAAAGAATCGAGAGCATTGTTTGAAACTAATGAAGAGTATGTGTCTCAAAATAAATTGTAAGTATATTTTTACAAAGCTTATATCAACCCACTCTGTCGTACAAATTTTGAACACATCATTTCTCCCACTTCCCAATGTTGAATGAAGTTGAAACTTTGCACATTTATTCATTGTTCCTAACAAAACATGAATCGATCAAAACATGAACCAATTAGTTAATGAAATAGAAGTAATTAATTAATTTTGTTTAACATAAAAAGGGGAAATAAATCTTTCAATAGTGATATATATATATATATATATATATATATATGGCTCTAAATGTGGAGTTCTTCACCTTAGATAAACTTTGTGTTTTTTTATGCATATTTTAAAAATATTTTGCTTGATATAAAATTACATATTTGGAAAACATTTGGATCACTTTCGAAATAACTCTTAAATAATTCATAAAATTCAAATTCATGTCTGCAAAAAAAAGTTTTGTTTAATAACATACAAATAGTTAAATGTCAATAAATAACCTCACTACAGAGTCAATAACATAATGTAAAAGAAAATCTTTTTACTCTAGAATTTCGAACTATGTCAGAAATGTTCAGTTGGCTGTCATCTGCTTTGGGCTCCCACATTTCAGCATTGGACAAAAGATCTATTTGATCTTTGTTTCCATCAGTGAGCTCTATCTGTTTCCTCCGTCCAGTCAAGGCAGTGCTTGTTACCACTGTCTGATATGTACACAAAAATATTTTTAATTGTATGCTGATCAAAGACCTTTAATTAATTCTTTTTTATAAAATAAATCATTTTAATAAGCTTTAAAGATTACAATAAAGTGTTTCTCAGAAATTTCTTTTTTTTTTCAGGGTGTGGTGAAAAAGAGGTTAAGGAAACAAAAAACAAAAAAACAATTGTTTTTCTACCATAAGGGTATGGTGGTTAAGCACTTCTGAACCAAGTGGCCTCAGGTTTGAATCTTAGTAAAGAATGGGATTTGATACTTTTTTGGGCACCCCTGAGTCCACCAAACCAGGTACCTGACATTATTTTTGAAAAGTAAGGGCGGAGGGTCATTGTGCTGGCCACCTAAAACCTTCATGAACCATGTCCAAAGAAACAAATGACATTTACATCATTTGCTCCATAGATTGCAAGTTTTGAAAGAGAAACTTTACTTCCTTCTACCATGTGGTGCACCAACAATGTTTGCAAATGAAGCATTTTATTTCAGGATTCTAGACATTGTAAATTATCTCATGTAACAAGTGCAATATAGATATATTGCAATATGGGGCAAGTCTTAAGGCTTATACCTCATTTCCATGAAGATGTGATTGCTTGAACGTATTGAGTAGAATTCAGAATATTGTTTGCAACAGTCAGCAAATTTTAGTATAACTGTTTTTGATACTTTAAATGGCTTAGCCAATAAATGTGTATCCTACTTATACAATGTTACATCATATCAACTAAACTGAAGCTAGTGGAGTATTATGAGAGATGCAAATAAACTGTAATGCATTAATACAAACCTTTTTACAAACAGCTGCCCAGACCCACTCGTCCATGGTTCCCTTGGCAACCAGGTAATGCACGGGTAAGCTACATGTTTGTCCGATACGGTGAGCTCGATCTTCACACTGCATCATTACACCTGGAGTCCAATACAACTCAGCAAATACAACCAATTTAGCTGCAGTAAAAGTGAGACCCTGAAAAGAGAAACATACTTTATTTACTGTAAGACTTCTCCCAATGCAGATAAATTTGTTAGAAACATGTTGGGTTTTTTTTTGGTTACTCAATGAATGTGGGGAAAAAATGTTCAAGCTTAATACTTGAAGAACTGCTTGGATGTGTAGCATGGATTTGCAACTGTCTTCACATATCAACAGTGGTCTGAGTTTGAACCCTACTTATTTGTCTGGATTTGTTATCTACATCTTACCAAAGCAAACATGGAGGACATCAGTGGAATAAGAAGGAAAGATGGCAGGATGTACATGGACCCAACTGAGTGGAATAGCCCAGAATAGAATCTGACAGCGGAGCATGAAGGCAACTATATGCTCTGATCGGATTAAAGCAAGTATTATCTACATTTCTGAAGGAATGTATGAAACTTTATAAACAAGGAATATCATAAAAATAAACTAGAAATTAACTATTGTTAGCACAACTGAAATAAACTGTCAGGGGTAGATTTACAACAAGACTAAGATCCAAATATATATAATACTAACTATGTCTCTAGTTTGTGAAGTGGGCTTAACTAAATGTATGTAACCCATGCTCAACAATTATATAAGGTCAATGTAAACAATTTTTTGAACAGATTACACAAATTAAGTTCTAAATGATCTAAAGTCAACTCACCACACCAGCAGCAAGTATACTCAATATAGCCACACGAGTGTCCGGGTCTGACTGAAACTGTGACACGCATTGCTGAAACAAGATTCCATTGAAGTCTAACATCAACATGTGAATCAAAGTATCCTTATAAGTACCAACTTTGTAAACATTCTACAAGCTCATCCATCACTGTTGACCAACCTGCCTGTCCACACTTTTTGTAGTGCCATCTATTCGAACAAATTTGACATTTTTCTCCCAAAGAGCTTGTTCTATTCCATTCATCATGTCATGGTGGTATGCGAAAACCAAAAATTTGAGATCATCTGAGTCACAGAGCATCTCAATGTATTCTCTAACTGGTCCAATCTATATTCAACAGAAATAATAAGTGAGTTCATTAGAAGTAATTACAAATAAAAATATCTGAGACTACAGTAGAAAGAATCAGTGAACAGAGCTATAAGTCATAGCCTTAGAAGATTAAGGAAGAGTGCAGTATTTCACATGCTTTGCAAGGCAGACCCATGCAAGACCTACATATTTTGTCATATGTGATGAAGATGTTATAACAGCATTAGACCTTTTCTATATAGAACTGAGGTCTAATAACCATACAAAAGGTTTTTGAGATGAATTTTTGTTGAGAGATTAAACCCTGGTTTAAAGACTTCTGAAAAACTGATATTTGCATCAGTAAGATGGTTATCTATTTCTTTTGACACTAATGCATCATTGGACACAATGCTGCCCAGATATGTAAAGTAATATGGACTTTTATAAGAATGGTGATTAACAATAGCTGTAGTTAAGTAAAACCCAATGCTGCAGTGACCAGAGTGAAATGTGTGGCTGATCAGCAAAAAACACTAGGCTACGTATCAAGGTAGCTCAAGTTCGAATCCAGACTCAAGATGAGTTGTGTTTACTGAGTGCCTGAAGGCAGCAAGGAAAAATTCTCCCAGATACCCCATATCCCATCCAAGAGATTGGGCCATAGCACAATGAGCATGCTTTAAGCATGAAGGTTGCACTACATAAAAGCTATTTTTCTCACTGCTGCTTTAAGCATTTAGAGATGTTACATGCTGATCAAAAATGAAAATTTCAACAAAATTTTATCCTTTGACGAGTTTTAATGCTATAACAAAAAAATTACAAAGCAGCAATTGATGCTCAAAATGCAGAGAATCACTTGACAGCATTGGGAAACCGGGAAAGTGATGATGATGCTTCTAATGAGCTGACAATGCAGAATGCTAGAAAATGCATTGAAATTTTGTGCCACTATTTCATACATAAGGGAAATGAAGGCAGTCCCACTTTCTGCATTTGATAATTGTGATGATTTTGAAATTTGTTAAGTGCAGTCCATCAGAATGGATAATTTCTTCAAACAGAATTTAGTAAGAACTTTTAATATTGTTTTATGCTAAATATCTTGTACATTGTGTTGTAGACCCTTTCAAAACATTTGTTTGCACATTTATTTAAAATTATTTTTCAATGAACAAGGTTGTAGGTTTGTTATGTGTATAAATGTTAAATAAATATTTAATTGTTACACAAATTAAAGCAGGCCATGCTTTGAAACAAGGCATATTCATGCAAGCCGTGTGGTATGTTCTTTAGGCTGTCATCCTGATGGGTTTTTTACCCTGTCTGCTATTACCCCCATCGTCCTGCAGATTTGGAATAGCTTGAAATAATCTTAATCCAAAACATGTAAATCAAATAAACAAACAATTGTTTTAGGACCACAATGATGTGGTGTTCCTGATGTTCCTTGAGCCAACACTGTGCTTGTTAAAATAGACCCTTAACCAAACACTGTGTTTGTTAAAATAGACCCTTGAGCCAACACTGTGTTTGTTATAGAAATCAAAATATTATTATAATTATTTTGATCTTATTAATAACTGAATTTACATACAAAAAGTTATTGGGTATGTTGGTCCAGTGTTAAATATCTTACTTTGGCATCACCACTGAGTTTATAGAGATTTGAAATTTGACTGAATATGCTCAACTCTTGTTTGGAGTTGCCTTCCTTGTCAAAACTGTTGTCTCTTACTAACTCTTGTGCCTCTGCAGCCTGAAAAATGCTTTGAACTTCTTTATTTCCTTGGTGGATTTGTTTCCTCAACTCTGAAAATTTATCCAGTATTTCCTGATTAGGAATAGAAATTAAATAGTATTTGAAACATTGTGATTAAAAAAAATGGATCAAGTACATGCTTCAAGAAAATGTAAAACAATAAATAAAAAGTAATAATAAACTTTGAATTGTTTTACTGCTATTTTAAAGTTTGAATATTTCACAGCTATTATAAAGTTTGCATGTCTAATGGCTCTTATGAAGTTTGAATATTTCACAACTTATATAAAGTTTTAATGTTTCACCGCTATCATAAGGTTAGAATGATTCAGCCATATTACAAAGTATAATTGTTTTACCACTATTGTAAAAATTAAATGTTCTATTGCTATTACAAAGTTTAAATGTTTCAATGCTACTATAAAGTTTGAATCATGTTTTACTTCTATTATTAAGTTTTAATGTTTTACTGCTACTATAAAGTTTGAATGTTTTAGTGGTTTTAATGTTTTACTTCTATTATAAAGTTTGAATATTTCACTGCTACTATAAAGTTTTAATGTTTCCCTGCTACTATAAAGTTTGAATAATTCACAGCTATTATAAAGTTTGAATAATTTACTGCTATTATGAAGTTTGAATCTTTCACTGCTATCACTAAGTTTAGGTACCTGACAATAGTTGGGGAAAGGTAAAGGCAGCTGGTTATTTGCTGCCCTCATGACACCCTTTACATTATCTGCCTTATACATTGTGAGGTGTGAAAGAAAACTTAAGTTGTTTTTTTACTTTAGAACACCATATTTACTATAGTTAAGCACCACCTACTACTTCTCTCTAGAAGTAGATTTCCAATAAATCTAGAAATAAAATCTAGTTCTACTAGAAATTACATAGAAAATGTAGACTAAAATCCACTGTTTAGTCTAGATATTCTCTAATAGAAGAGAAATAGATTTACCTAATTCTCTACACTAAAGGGGACTAATTCATCTGTACAATTTCTTTCCCTTGTTCAATACCAAAGAAAATGACTAATTACCAATAATTATTAACTAATTGGTTAATTTTTTAAATTGATTCTTGTTTTTTACGGTACAAGAAATAATTGTGCAAACTTAATTAGAGATTGGGTGTGGGAGAAATAAGGTGTACAAAAATTGTACCAGACAGACAGACAGACGGCGTGAGTTGATATAAGCTTTGTAAAAATATATTCATATAGCTAACCTTTTTCAATGCAGATGCTTTCAATTCAAATAAAATCCTCTGCCTCTGTTTTGGAGGAAGCTCTGTCAAAACCTCTGACTTTTCTCTTCTGATCATTAACATATAGATCTGTCAGTTTCTTTTGTAGCTCTTCTAAGTTGCTAGCCCCACTGCATCATAAAGATGAAACCAAAATCTAAAGTTATTTATACTCATTTCTATTTTCCTACATTGTCTAAAACCAATTAATAATAAATATCTAAAGCTTAGATTCTCTCTACAATACAGACAGAATTAAGTTTACCTGTTTCTGTGATTAGGATATGGTTTAACTAGCCCTATCACCAATAGCCCTTTTTTTCTCCAGCTAATAAAGTACCCATTAAAATCTAAAGGAAACTCATTTTTTTATTTGTATATCACAACATTCAAGCTTATAGCATTTTTAGTGCGCTATGCTCCAATCTCTTTTGTGGACCAGTGGGGGGATGGGGTATCTTAGAGGTTTCTGTGCTGCCTTTAAGCACCAAGCAAACACAACTGTGCGCAAGTCAAGATTCGAATTCAAGCCCCTTGATAGGTGGCCAAGCAGTTTTTGCCAATCAGCCACATAGCCCAGTCCTTTACTATAATTCTACTCAGGATGAATCCATCAGGACTCAAACAGAAGAATGTGTGCATATTAGTTGGATCACTTCAAATTACTATTTTCTCTACAAGTTTATCGGGGCATGGTGGTGAGTGTTAAAGCACATGGCTTCAAAACCAAGAGGTCGCGGGTTCAAATTTTGGTGAGTCCACCCAGCTCTAATGGGTACCAGACATTAGTTGGGGAAAGTTAAGACAGTTGGTCGTTGTGCTGGCCACATGACACTCTCATGAACCATTGGCCAAAGAAACAGATGATCTTAACATGATCTGCCCCATAGATCAAAAGGTCTAAAAGGGATACTAAAAGTAATTATGTTTATGTTGCAAAAAGCCATTAGTAAATCTATTTTGTTCAGCTACAGCAAGATGTTAATACTATACATAAACTCACTCAATTTTCCTCTTTCTGAACTTTCCATAAAACACAGTGTGAGCATCACAGTATCTGTCTGCAAACTGCCAGAAGGTTCCAAACTTTTTCGGACATATAGCATCAATTTGAGAGTACAGCTAGATAGATAAAACCAAAAGTAAATGTTCAAACCATGGGCTGTTGTATGTTATATTCTTGAACATAATAATTTAGATGTAATTTTGTTTTCAAAAAAAGTACTGAAACAAAAATTAGGAACAAAATAAAAATTCAAACATTGATTACTCCCCCTATAATAAACCTTTTTCCCATCCCAGCAATACTAAAGTAGTGGTAATTTCACCCACTAACTACACTTCATATCAAGGATATTAAAACAAAAAATATATCTGGTTGTAGGGGAATGAATATATGATAAGAATAACATAGACATACTAGTATGTCACAATTAATGATAATTTTTTTTAGTCTTTTACATATTGATGGGGGATTGAATTTTTTTTACTGTCGATTTCAAATCTCAGGATTATCATACAAAAGATTATACGCTTTTTTTTTTTTACTGTATTCTAATAAATCTATACAGGTCTTTCTTATGGGCAGAATGCTATAACCAAATGTAACTAGCCAAGATGTAATGATTCAGATATCTTTTTTAAAAAAGTCATTTTATATTCTCCATTTATCAGATTATTATGACTAGATCTTTCTAACAATAAACAACAAAAATACTATAAGACTTCCCACCTCAACAGGTTTAGCCAGTGCAGGCGTACCAGAAAGTAATATTCTTCTTTCTGCAGACTTGATGAGTGGAATAATGACTTTACAGGACAAACTTTTATGATTTTTCAAATAATGTGACTCATCGCAGATGACAACTTTAAACTTGCAGGACTCAATGGCCTCTCTCAAAACTTTGCTGGATGGCAGTCTCAGTAAACCATATGTGACAATGGTTATCAAACTGTTGGCTATCCCACTGTGCATATTCATATATAAAAAAGATTAATTTGAAAATGTATAATTAAAGCTACAGGGAAATGTATTTCCATTGATTAAAATAACCTAGCACATTAGCACATTTCTTATTTCATGAGTTGTATGTAAGCCAGACATTAAGCTTATCAAGATTGACAACAGTTTGGAGCAAAAAAACATAGGTTAGGTCCACAGAGGGCAAGCATAAAGGAGAATTCCTTGATCTCAGATGGTAAACACACCAAAAGTAGAAAAAAAAAGGCTAATTACGCTGCAGTATATGTTGATTCTATGTGGACCTGTGTTAGTCAGATGAGAAGTTGCAAAGGGAAAAGACAATCTCTTGAGGCATAAAATATCACTGGCAGACAGATTCCATATGTTAGAACAAATTCATACAAATGCTCCTTCTTCCATAGTGCCTGAATCAGACAGAAAAACCGATTGCTTGGCAGAGTTTTAGTCTCTGATTAGCATACAGAACTAGATTACTAGATTAACACATGGATATGTGTAGGATGTAATTAAATTCTTTTTTTTTTCAATTTATAAGATAGGAAAAGATACAACTCAGCCACCAAAGCCAAATTTTAAGTAACTAGTTAAGTCATTGTAAATTATATTTATGTTTAGTTTTATAAAGAACTTTTTAACAAATAATAACAAAGAACTAACCTTGCATCAGATCCACAATGAACTAAGTTTATATGATGTGGTAAAACATCTGGTAACCACTTTTCAAGCTCTTCAATCCAACAGAATTTCAATGATGATGGTACAATGATTAGAAGAGGCCATTCATCTCTGTAATAGTATGCCACTGATATTGCTTGAAGAGTTTTGCCAAGACCCATCTGTTTGATGATTGATTCATGAATGAATAATCTTTTTAACATTTTAAAATATATCACTAATATTTTCTGACTATATAATTAGGAATCAACAAAACAAATACAAATTATTTACCTCATCAGCTATGAGACAACTGAAATAAATAAAGTTTTTTTTTTTACATTTTTTAATTTTGGCATCTATTCAGTTATATTGTATCAGAAACAAATTATACTATATATATAATTTTAGGTGTCTTTTAAATCCAAGATCTATAAAAATTATGAAATCAGAAAAAATGTAACTCAACTTAACTTTCAAGTAATTATTTTACAATATCATTTCAATTAGAATCAATGGAGAAAAGAATAAACAATGGGCAAATGAAGAGAGCTGTCACAGGATTGGTTATCTTTTGTTGAGGTCATTTTTTGTTTCCTTCTATCATGTGCCTAAGTTTAATTTAACTTCATAAACAAATGCTGCACCATTTTATATTTACTAAAGACTTATAGATTTTTCAAGCTATTGTAGATTTGCTCCAAGCTTGATTGCAGAGTAGGCAACACCAAATAACAATGAGCTTATAATATCAATAAGTATATAAATATATATTTGAAAAATCAGAATCAGCTCCAGAGGATGGGTGAAGTCAGTGTTTATTGGAATAAAACGTGATCTCAATGTTCAAGAAAGAGCACTTGACAAATTAAGATAAAGTGAAAGATGACAACCAAGAGAAAAGTTATTAGTGGCACGATCATAATTATTCTACTTATATTATCTCTCAAAAGATTTCCACTACTTCAGCAACACCTTTGCCTTTGATGATAATGTCAGGTGGTATGTATGCATAGGAAAATAAGTAGTCCAGTATTCGAACCCTTCCTGTTGACATTCACAGTCATCCTGCAGGAGGTTTGGACTAGGATGTAATTGTCTTCAAAACATTTGAGGGAGCATTGGAAACATGTAAAACATTTTACAAATAGAAGCAAAATAACTGAAAACACGCCCATAGATCTAGCATTTTAGTACTTATTTAAATAGAATATTCTCCATAATAATGAAAAGGGTAGGGGGACAAAAAAATATTTAATTGGGTATGAATTAACTGGGGATGAAGTGACCAGGTATGAAATGATTGGACACCAAAAACAAGGGGAAAAAAATAAGTTATATATGTCTTTATGGTATGGTTCTGAGCCTATGCTCCCTTAACTCTTTCAGTGTGGCGTTATTCTCAGTGAGTAACTTTGCTTGCGCTGGTCAGTGCGGCGTTACTCTCAGCGATTAATTTGGTTTATAATATTTATTTCACTTCTCAGCGAGTAATTTGGTTTATAATATTTATTTTTTTATGTTAAACTTGTTGTTTCTCTTTTTTTTTTTAATTTCCCGGATGTCGGAGTGATTGTTCTTTTTTTTTGATAGTAAATTTGATGCAATACCAACAAATCAGGAAAAAATAGACAACATTATGTTAATGGTTCCTCTTTTCTAGTTTATTTACCGGGACCTGAAAAATGTAAATAATACAATTTCTTAGTGCATTTGTTCATCTTTTATGAAATTTAAAGTCATTGAATGTGTTAAGTATTGTGATTTTTTAATTTTTATGGATTAAATGTTAATTAAAAGGTTAGATCTTTTAGTATATTTTTTATGAATTTTTTAAACAGTTTCTTTTACCGTACTCAGTTTAAAATTGATGAAAAAAATTTTTGTTTGAATAATTAATTTAATTTACTATACTTTTGTAGCCATTCATTTTCCTTTTAAAAAAATAAATAAAAAATGTTAGATTATTTAATAAAATAAAAAAGTTATAGTTGTTTTAGTAACTCCCCCCCCCCCCCCCCCACTTGAAAATTTGTGTTCGTTCTGGAAAACTCCATTTTTTCTATCAAAATAATTCACACTGAAAGAGTTAAGAAAATTAAAAACTAAACCGTGACAGAAAGTAAGTTAAACCAAGCATAAATATATATTTTTTTAAACAATTGCCTGTAATGCAGAGCAACAGTGGACGGAGGGGTTCGAAATTTTGTCCCTTGTCCGAGTCAGAAGCACATACCATATGACCAGGAGATAGGATTTCTAGATATAAAATTCTGTGCACTTTAAGTAAACATAATGAAACAACAGAGTAAATTCAAATAAAATGTTAGATGAAATATTTGAATCTCTGTAAAATCAGAATAAAAAGTAGAAGATGATGGTGAAATGATTGTTAAGTTTCCTAGGAAATTGTTTTAAAATATGACTCATAATTATGCTATATATAATAACTATGCCATGTTATGTACTATAAGAGACAATATTGAAAATATAACCCAAAAATCTGACTACATTCCAACAGAGCTCAAGGAAATAGTGAACTCTTTTCTACAAACTCATTATCCTAGCAATCTATGGATCAGAGTTTACACAGATGGCTCATCTCATAAAGCCACCACAAATGAGCTGGAATATTCATCGAATGGCCCAATGGAGAAAAACTAGAAAAATCCATTGCAACTGGAGAGCTCTCTGACAGCCACAGAGCAGAAAGGAAACCATTAGAACTAGCTGCTACCATGCTAGCAAATCATACAAGTACCCCACACAGTCAGATTGTCTTTCTAATGATGCAAAAACAATACTCCAAAGCTCGGAAAACTCTGAATCCTCCAATATAAAACTACTCAGGACAGCACTTATAAAGCTCAACAACAACAGCAAAAAAATGGTTATTCAATGGATACCAACACTAGAAGGAAATGAGAAGGCTGACACACTCCCCAAGAGTGGGAGAACAAACTCACAATTAAACCTTGCACTCTATCCGGAAGAAATGAAGAAACTAATAGTAAATAAAATAAATGAGAAATGGACAAGCTCTCATCCGAATCACAAGAAATATGATGCCTATTATAAGCTATCTTGACAAGATCAACGTCTAATCTTTTGACTCAGGACCGGACACAACAGAATTAGACAACATATGTACCGGAAGCTCAAAATTGGAACCAGTGAAATCTGCCCATGTGGAGTGTCACCAGAGAATGCTGACCATGTCTTTCAAAACTGCTCTCTCTACCAAGAGGCACGTACAAGACACTGGCCCTAAAACACCCCAATAGAAAGAAAACTATATGGAGAGCTCCCTGATTTGGAAACCAATGCGCAGTTCATCTCATATATTGGTCTAGTCATCTGAACGCTCCAACATAAAAATGCAAACAAGGAAGAAGAAGAAAATCAAAAGTGTGTAATAAAACTTTTTTATTTGTCACAAAAGTCTATTAACATTTAGAAAATACCCTGAAAATACCCTGAAAAAAAGCATCAAACAAGAAAAAAATAAAATACTTTAAAAAAAAAAACAAAGCTTATACGAAGTGTAATTGTATCAATTGGTTTGGATCAGTCATATAATTACATTTGTAATAGATCTAGACCAACAACAATAAATCTGCGATAAGAAATATTTTTTTACCAATTGTCTTTGTTTAGCACTATTTCATGCTTTTAGCTTTCTCAACACTAATAGTAATAATACCCTACTATGATCCCATCACTTATCTGGACCAGTTGGAAAAAATGGGGGAGGGGGGGGAAGATAGGGATATCTGGAGGAATTTTAACATAATCGCTTTTTAAAAGCATTTATAAAAAAAATAGTAAACTGAATTTGAACTCATGGCTCAAGCCTCCTCAAGCCAACATACTAACCACTCTTGCTATGAGTAGTGAGGTATGTTTATCTATTTTTTGTTTCAATCTTAGTTTAAAGTGGCGAAATATAAAGGGTATACCATCACTTCAGTCAAGGACTCAAGTACAATGTGAAATGTAACAAATTCTTATGACAGTAACTAAGTGTGAGTAAGTGAGTAAATGAGTAAAAAAAAAAAAAGTAAGTGACGAGTAACTAAGTCTCAGCATGAGTAAGTCAGTAAGTACTTAAAAAGTAAAGACTTAGACTTAAACTTAAAGTAGATCTATAATCTTATTATTCTTATCATTCTTAATCATTCTATGATCTACTATCTAGCCCTAGCCCTAGCCTAGGCAATCTAGCTAGTAGTACTAGATCAGTAGATGTCAATAACATCACATTTCACGGATTCTTCATAACTTACCAACCATTTTTTCCAATGGCAAATTCCACCCCTTCTTTTTGAAACGGCATAAGCTTTTCATAAAGTTTTCTAGGTAATTTTGATAAAACATTTTCATTATATTCATATTTACGCGGCACATCCATTTTCTAGTTAAGTATAGTATTGTAGAATATCCTGTTACAGTTTTTATAAACTAACTTTGAACTTTGACCGATTTCTTTAGGCTAAAAATAGAATGATTATTATGCTCTCTTATATAATTTTATATGCGTAGTGAAAGGACTTTCTTTATCAAATTATAATTTAATTATGTTTTAATGTATTAAACTACATCTTTTAATAGTAGAGGCTCTTTAGATGTATTATTTTCCCTTTGCACAATTAAAAAAAAAAGCCTCGCCCTGTTTATTTACGTTTCTAACCAATCTCGTGGATATCCCATAGTTCTCCGTCGTAAACACAAATTTGTTATGGCCGCCAGTATATCTCAGACTTGCTACGACTACAAGATACACTTGCTAGAGGCCATCAGAGAGGGTAAAATTGTTCCTGTCGCATTTGAAAAGTGTCCTTTATGTTGTGAGAGTAGAGGCGGTCTACTATGTGACAGCTGTGTGAATTCTGGAGACTTTACCCATACACAAAGAAAAGACGGACAAAGGTTTATATTTAACTTTTTTAACTCTATATTTTTATATACCCAATTTAGCTTTTAATTACTGATGTCATCATTTTGTGGACTTCTTTGAAACATTTTAGGTCAAGGACATATTATATTTATATTATACAGTTATTTAGAAAGATCTACATATTTTTTCATAGTCTCTTTAACTTTATGAATCTGGATTTAGATTATAGTATTTTTGTTTCAGATTCAGTCAGAAAAAATTGGAATGGATCGCGAAAAAGAAAGAAAGGGAAGCTTTATGTAAAAGGTAACACTTCACTAACAGCTGAGTCGCATGATTGATAATTTAAATTTTTAAAAAAGTTATTTAGTCTGTGATCTAGATTATTTATATATACATCTAGATCTACCGAGTTTTAGTTAAGACCGCAATATCACATTGGTTTGATGCTATAGTCAATAATATAATTATAACTATAGTTGGAACAAACTATAGACAGTAGCCTAGTATAAAAGGTCAAATCACACCCGATTCATTTATATGTTTCTGTGTCATGTTATGCTTTAATAGCAGTGATGAGTTAAAACAAATGCTTAAGGCAGTTGGAAGTCTGCATGTATAAAGTTTTAAATATATGTTTAATTTTTTAATCATAGGTTTGAATATGAAATAGAGAACTTTGAGAAGACAAATGCAAAGGTGAGAATGTAAATATAGCTTTGGTCTAGTACAGCGGTTCTCAACCTTTTAAGCTCAGTGACCCTTTTACAATTCCACACTCTGTCGCGACCCCCCAACACACACATACAGCAATAGAAGAGTAGACAATAACAATCCATATTTTCGATGGTCTTAAACGACCCCTGGCAAATGGTCAATCGACCCACGAGGGGCTCGCGACCCACAGGTTGAGAACCCCTGGTCTAGTGTATATGTATATATATATATATATATATATATATATGTGTGGATTTATATTTATAAATATCTGTAGTTCTTTAACTAATATAGTTTCTTTTCCTTGATACCAGAACCTATATCTTTATATTGCTGTTAAGTTAAAATTACTTTGTCTATGTAGGATAAATATTAATGTGAGTTCTTGGTTTAAAAGTTAAGATACTGGTACTAATAACACTGACCTAAGTTCACCCATAAAATTGCATCTTACAGGAGAAGGCTTTAATAAATGTATTTCTTTTCTAGAAAACTGATATAGAGCTACTGAAGAAAAAAATATCTTGTTTAAAAAAGGCCATTAAAGAGACTAAAGCAAAATGTGAAGCAGGTAAATATATTTCAATGAATTGAGGTAGAACTACTTTAAAAATTTCATTTTGGTATTAACTTTTTAAAAAAACATCTTGTACACTTATTGCATGCTCCATGCACTCTGCTTCTATCTCTTTTTTCTGGAGATGTGTGTGGAGGGATTTGAGAAAGTTTCTGTGCTGCCTTTGGGTGCTCATCTAACACAAATCAGCTCCAATCAAATCCCAATATAAATTTTTTTTGCCTACATTGGAATTCAAACATATGCTTACGTTTCAGGCAGCCACTCAACCACACATCCCACTTCACTTTGCAATTATTTAATTTTTTTAATTCATCATTTAAAAAAAAAAATGAAATGTCTTAGGATTGGCTTAATTAGAATCCAAACATTGGCTGTGTAGACACATATTCATGCCAATATTATTCGATTTGACAATCTTTTTAACACAATTCATATTTTTATATGAGTACAGATATTTTAAGGTCACTTGTTTATTTATTTGAGTAACTGAGATTTGTATTGTTGATTGGAGACCTTTTTCAATTCATTCAGCACCAATGAGTAAATGTCATTCATTATGATAACCACATCATCCCTTCTCCACATCTGGTCCTATGCACTAAGTCCTAATTTCTAAATATTTAGGTTTCTGAAATACTTTTTAAAGTTTTTACATCTCAAGTTTAAATTGTATGTTTCAGAAAAAATTGAATTATATAAAAGCAAGAAGAGAAGGAGACAAGCTCAAGCAGTCTTAGAGCAGGATCATGCTACTGTCATCAAAAACCAAAAACAGAAGGTTTTATCCTTGTCAGAGCTTCCCACTCAGCGGCTCCCTAATCTTGAAGAGCTGAAATGTGTTGAGTTCAACAAAGACTGTGATGTCAAACAACTGATACAGCTGGCAGCAAAGACACCACAATCTCAACAGAGGGATTTGAAGGATGGTACCTGCATTGACCCAAAGTCTGTTCCCATACTGATGAAAGAACTAGAGCTCTACCACCAGTATTTAGCTTACAGGAGATCCTTTTTTCTTGAGACTTTATCTCATAGGATTTTTCCAATAAATGAAGTATTTGGGTAATTATTATTTTTTACTTAAGTGATTTGAAAAACACTAATATAGTCCAGTGACTAGATAGTTAAAAGCACTCCCTTGCATGCTTTTTTCAGACCTCTATACTTAAATTCTGGACATTTTTTTTTATATAGCATTCACCTTCACAAGTCCCTTAGTCCAGTGGTTCTCAAACTGTGATACGCAGGCCCAAGGGGTCAGAAGAAATGTTAAAATTGTATACAATTAAAATAACTTCTTTGCTAAAAGCCAGTTTATCCGATTGGATAATTTGAATACTACTGTTTAATATGTCAATTTTATATGATTTCCTATATCTAAGATAGAAAACATTCCTGGCTTTTTTGTGTGTGGACAAACTCAGATACCAAACACAGATGAATCCATACTAATGCAAAAGTACCTTACTGAAATATTCACAAACAGGAACTGAAACCAATGTTTGAACAAAGAGACCACAAATTCTGGATACAAAAACATATTCCATTTTTAATAACCTGTACTATGGGTCATTGTAAAGCAGTTGCTGACTGCTTTCCCTTCTTATTTGGTACAATGTGGATTCTGTGCTGTAATGAACCTCCTCGCAAATAAAAGGAAACCGACTAGAAATTAGTGGTCATTGAGCGGGGCATAAATACACTCATCGAATCTCATCAACCTCATCCAACTCATTATTTTTAAGAATTCTATTTTAAACAAAAGTTATAATCTCATTAAATACTACTTCAAACAATGTCCTCACCTTCTTTTCCATGGTACTCTTCATGTAGAAAAGTCTATGTGATTCCTAAGAATCCTGTTATTTGGCCTTAAAGTCTTATCTTGCATTGTTTGACAGTGGTCATAAGGGCATCATGGATTTCCATGTTTGTAATATGGTCTTTGTATGTGATTCCTAGAATCTTCCTGTAACATCTCAATCCCATGGCTAGGATCATCCTCTCTTATGCTGTAGAGTCAAAGATTTGCATGCATACTGGAATGTCACCATGACAAAGGAGCCTTTGCTTTCCTAATTGTTGTGAGCTTCACATATGCTGTTGTAGGCTGTGCAGTTCTGCCAGTAATTCAGCATTCAAATGCCCAAAATAAGGGCCTAGGTTAAAATCATTGTTGTAATGGAATGACTATTTCAATGGGTTTTTTTTTTTTTTTTTGTTAAATGACCTAAATATAAGACTGTTTAACAAAAGTCTGAAAAATACTTAAAATTAAGTCATCATTTGTGGATTTTGGCCTTACTTTCTCAGAGCCAGTACTGGTAATACAGTTGTGTACAGTACAGTAGTGTGGTGTAATGATAGGTTTGCACTCTCTCCTATAATGGTATATAGATGACTTAGCTATAATTTATCAAAATTTCATCTTGTGTTAGCTTAGGATCATTACTGATAATAATTTGGTAAAGCAAAGGTCCTCTTGTTATTTATTACATGGTAAAGTTAGATATTACATCTCCTGGTTCATGGGATATATTCCTTTTTTTTTTTTAAAGTAATTTTTTGTTTGTTTTTTTGTCTAGTGACTCTGATCCCCTAGAAATGAGCATGGCTACAGCCCTTAAAGATGCCTGTGAAACTGCATTTATAGGAGGCCGCTGGGTCCATGGTGACCATAAAGGGGAGAATCACTGCACCATTGTTGGTTCAACTTTAGCAGATTACAGTGGGGCTTCCTCTGCTATAAGTCTATTTGGTAAATTTCTTTTTTTTTATTTTAGCAAAAATATTTTTATTTGTTTACTTCCCTCCTTAACCCATTCCACAACTACTATAAAGCAATAGTTCAGCTCACAATAACCATATCTAATTTAGTTCAGATCAAATTCATTATTAAATAGAATGTTCATTATTAAATAAATCTAATACAATGATCTAATAAGCAACTCAGATTGATCTAATAAAGGCAGTGTTTTTATACTACAGTCTAAATAAATATATGCAGTAAAGAGTAAAAGTTTCCCCTTTCAGACCTTTGCAATCTATAGGGCCTGGTGATGTAAAGCTCATCTGTTTCTATGACCAATGTTTCAATGAGGGTACCATTTGACTGGCACAATGACCAACTGCCTTTACTTCCCCAGTGCAAGTCAATTACCCATTAAAATTGGGTAGACTCCGTCTTAAAAATCCTAAAGTTTCACCAGGGTTCAAACTTGAGACTCCATGGTTCAGAGAAAAGTGCTTTACCTCTCTGCCACCACCCCCCCCCCCCCAAAGATCTATATAGATATTATTATTTATGCAAAATTAATCCTCAGAAATCAGACTGACCATCACTCAGTCCTGACAATATCATATATTTAAAAAGCAACAAATAGTTCTATATCTACAGATCTAGCTATCATCAAATACTACTTTTAAAATAAATGAAGCTTTTGCTCATGTTCTTTGCTATTTATTTTTTCAAATAGTAATGTTGAATAGGTATGCCTTAGACAACCCAGTAAAGATTCCAGTTGGAAACCCAAGCTATGGTGTTCAGTCTGCACTAACTTATACAACTATGTTCATCACATTGGCTGCCAATGTTTTAGATGTTCATCTACCCAGAAAGTGTTCCTTAAAGTAAGAATTGATCTATGTTATTGAATAAGTTAAAATCATAATTATTGATATTTTGAAACATTTTTCATGCTTTGTGAGTTGTTGACATGTTTAAAAATGCATAACCTGTTATAAAAGTATATAGTATTAGAAAATAGACTTATAAACTTACTGCTGTCAAATTGTATCTCAATTTCATGACATTACACTAATTTACTTCATATATCCAAAGCATGATAGAACTGTCCTAGTATCCTGATTTTTGTTTCAATTTCATGACATTACTCTAACTAATTTTTTATATCCTTGTCAGAGCTTCATAGCCTGATTTTTGTTTCAATTTCATGATATTTCACTAACTTACTTTATTATTAACTTTATTAAGATAGAACTGTCCTAGTATCCTGATTTTGTTGACAGAGAGAACATAAAGAAATGTTCTCATCTAGTTTGAGTGTATTTAATAAAGCTTTGAAGAAGCTATGGGAATTACTATTAACAAGTTTTATCATTAATACCTATCAAAACCAGGTTATTCAAATCTACTTATAAAATTCCTGAATATATGAAATCTTGTCTCTTGTAGTTTATTAATGTATAACTGTAAAAAAAAATGTTTTACAATTAGCTTCCACATTCTGCAATTTAATTAGCTCATATTGTTTTTTGTTTTTTTTTTTGTGTATGTTCTAACAGAGAGCTCAAAGACAATATGAACGAGTCAGATTTTTGCAATTTTGTCTGGCGCCTGCATCAAAACATTCTTCACCTTGCATATAGTCAGAATGTTGACCCTGAAAAATTGCTAAATAATCTCTCTCTTCACAATGTGCTTGCTATTGTACAGTGTCCCACACTTGGCAGGTATCTGTGTTCATATTTTGTACAGGAGACTTGAGCCATTTGTGCATTAGAAGTAAATAAAACTGGGAGTTTTATAATCCACTCATTCTTGTAAGGACACTCCCAAATATAACTAAGGAAGAATAATTCTTACAATTAGGGTTATCTACTTTTGTTGTTAAATTGAAATAAGCTTTTTTTGATTTTATTTATTAACCTTAAAATAATTTTTGAAAAATAATTTTGAAAAACAAACTACCGGTATTGATCTAGTTATTTATTATCTTTATTTTACAATTCTTTTCATTGAATAATTTTTTTTCTTTTTAATATCTACCAAGGTGTGGACCTTTTGTGCCAGATTATGAACTGCCTGTAGCTGTCGACCTCTGCTCTCTGGAATATGAAAGTGAAGAAGACCTTGACCCTGCCTCAGCAGATGTGGAATTGTCTCGAGACTGGGAGCGTGTACCTTCAAGTCTGCCCAGCTATGACACCATCAATATGGGCTACTCATCACCCCTTGACAACAACACATCCACTGCAGGAATGATTTACAACACTGCAACTAAAGCAGCAGCAAGTTTGACAGGATGGACTGGATGGTTCAGTTCTTATTACTCAAAGAAATAATTTGATATGAATTTACCAACACACTAGATAATATTCAATGGGCTTTAAAAGCTGAGAAGACATGTTAACCAATATCATTTTGTGAAGAAACTGATTTCAAAGATATTTCATATTGGTACTTATAAACTTATACAGAAAATACAAAATATGTATACTGACTGTATGACTTGGTATTTATTAGTGTTTGAAGTGGTATTTGTTAAATTATAAATCTACATGGAAAAGTTATTGAAATTGTAAAAGTTAAGATACAGAAATGTAATTTTGAACTAGTCAGCCTGATATCAGTTTGCTAATTAGCCCTAACTGTTCAACTCCTTTGTTGTGTCCTGCATGAGTGCAATACTTTTGATAAATCTTACATTGGTAAGCCAATTGTTGATCAATTGCAACCCAGTTTGTCCTAGTGATGTGACTGCAACACACTACGATTAGGTTTTCTTCAAGCTTAATAGTTGACAAGTGATCTTTTGATAAAAAGAAGCTGCATTGGTGATTTTATGCTTTCTTAGGAGAAGCTACTTTCCTACTACTCAGTGCACAAGACACCTATATATAGAGACAAAGAAAGATGGGAACGCCTTGGCCAGGTTCCTTTTTTAAGAACAGTACCATGAGAGATTTTATTTTAATTATGTGCATTAAATTATAGTTGCAATAACTATTCTGTTATATTAATAAATTAAAAATTATGTTTACATTTCCCAAATGTTTGCATGTTTATGTATAACATATGCATATTTGACATAGATTTCAGCTACTTCATATCTGTAATGTAATTTAAACAATGTCATTTTTTTATAGGTGGTGGAAAATATTATTTAAAATTGTAGCTGCCATAATGTATTCCTTCATAACAGATGGTATTATTAAAAACTGCCATATTTATTATAGGCCAGAATTTCAAACTACATTGGATAAATGTGAAGACATAAAAAAAATGTGAAATTTATTTATTTTTGTCAACATTCCAATGAAATAATTGAGTGCATACTTTAACCAGTGAACACACCTGTCATTACGATTTAGGTCTTTTCATGTTTATGTCATTAAAATTATCTTTTTTAAAATAAATGCTTCATGAAGGAAAGCAAGAACTTTGGGCCCCAATCAAGAAAATGTTTCGCACTTTAAAAAAATGAAATAAAAAGTTCTTGTTATTTGATTAGATGAAGCTATGGAGCCCCTTCTTCATAGTACAAAGATTAGCATAATCTCATTTCCTATGAACTCATAAGATGGCTGTGGATTCAATATTCACTTTGAAAAACTGATGACATTCAAAGCACAAGAACTAATGAAGATAATGCAGCAGTAATTTCTTGCCTTGCTTTTTTTTTCTTTGCTATTGGCTATCTTCATGGTCTGAGACAACGCTGACTGATCCAAATCACAAGTAGTGATGTGCTACTCCTTCCTAGTCATTAGAGAGCTCTTGATATGTTGACTTGAGAACACTTTCTTTTTTGCAGCTCACCTTAGAATTGCTGCTAAGGATTGTCAACTATAAGGCATGCAGACTTTTTTTTTCTTAAGCCACCTGCAAGATGTTGAAAATGTTTTAGCTATAGTTCATGCCAACTGGTGTATTTTGTGTAGGCAGTGTTAATAAAATGAATTCATTATTTAATGTGGTTGGACTATAAAAGTCAAGAAATCTGAGACAGAACAGTGAACTATAGCTTAAAAAAGAGTACATTTAATAGGTGTTATTTGACCATTATGTTTGCCAGAACCATGTCAGTCTTTGTTCTCATTACTTCTGTTTTTGTGGGCATTATGTACCATTACTGATCAATACAAAGTTCCCTAATGTAATGGCATTAGGTTTTGTTGCTTTTTATTTTAAAAAAAAAAGAAAGTTTTTAAAAGGTGTGAAAGATTAGGGACAAATGCACTAAAATTGACAATATTAAACTCAAGATCCTTCTATTAACTGGCCATGGGACATGGAAAGCAGAACATTGTGCAATGTATTCTAAATTATATTCACTTGAAAAACTTGTAAAAAATCATATGTTCTACTTACATCTTGAATTGGAACCTACTTTTAATGCCACAAAGACTGCTACCTCCAGTCTGAGGGTTTGTATATACTATTTCATTTTGGCTGTTGTACATACACTAATAAACATGTAAGTACTGGTACCTAACATAACAAAAATAGTACTTGAGGTGATTCTTTAAAGTATGTTTTTGAACAAAGGTGTAATTTTTCTTTTTTGTAAGTTACATGCCTATAATCAAAGGTTTATTGATAATGAAAAAAAAAGAAACTAAACCACAATTACAAATATTTGTACATAGACCTGTAATTAGAAACTGTATATAATATGATGCCAATGCCTTTCAAATGTGTGTTTTATTAGTTTCCGTCAAGGAATGACTTCTCTGAAATTGTATGACACTATTACATCCCTCCGGTGCTGTTCTATCAACATATGTTCAAACTGTGTACAGCTTCTTTCTATAGTTTTGAGGAAAACCTTTGTATTACTCTGTAGACATTTTGACTTTTTGTTTTTATTTATCATCAATAAATTCTTACAAATATTTCAATCATTAGTATGTCATTAATACAATAAGATGTACCATTAGGTAAGTTAAATACTAATTCAATGAACATAGACTGTACAAAAGTTTTGAGAAATTCTTTTATTTCCTTAAAGAAAAATATAAAATATCATTCACTCCTTACAAACAGTCATTCAGTACAACATCACTCCACTCATGCACATTACTTGACTTTCAAACTTTGTAGACAGTATAGAATCAAAATATCTGTATAGAAAAACAAAGAGAAGTGTAATAAACCAGATTCACTCAAGAAAGGTGAAAATATCTTAACCCGATTTAACTAAAATACATTTTTTATTCAAATTTGGGTAAAACAAAATCTTTGTTTGAACATTCTTTATTGTAATAGCACTTACAAGCTGTAATGACTGATCTTTAAAGGCTTCCCTTGCTCATAGTGCTAAGTGTATATTGAGTGTTCATTGTATAATAGCATAGGGCGAAGAGAAGTTTCACAAATTTAAACTAAAGGTGAAACTAAATGAAGTTTCAGTGCTAATGAAATAAAACTGAAGGATTATGATTCAATCTATAGATTATCAGGAATAATATTACCTGAATCAATCACCTCCCATGTCTTTAAAGACACATTACAGAACTAGTTAGACATTTATAAGGGAGAATTACAAATGAATGCTTAGCTCAATCAAATTTCAATGCTGCTATTGGAAATAGGGCAGTCATTATTATTACAATACAAACATGTCATCTCAGTACATATATATATTACTTTTTAGTCCAGACTTGTGCATAACTTGTCTGTATATATATTAGTTGTGCTACGAAATTATGTATTATAAACAACACATCCTCATTCTACAAAGGAGTGAGTTAGGCAGACTTCAAATGATTACTCTTATGTTCAGTTTGGTGTGAAACCAGTTGTGTCTCCTGCCAAATCCTTGCCCTTCACAATCAGCTTTCTGACAACTTTATTTAAAAAACTAAACCCAAGATTCCAAAAAACCTGGTACAAAACAAGTACATGCTAAGCTAATAACAAAAGATGACCAAATATTTTCTATTTAGTGTATGAAGTACAACTTTGAAACACATCTAATACAAATCCAGGAAACTAGACTTGGACGGAGTATACAACTAATTGTTGGTTGGTTGTTGTTTTTTTAATCTATTTTTAAAGAAAAAATATTCCTTTTTCTTAAATTATTTCAGTATACATCACACACACATTAGAAGAAATATGTATAACATTTTCATTCTTAATCACTAAGAATAATCACACTACATTTAGTTATTATTAATTGAAATATTCTTTAAAAATATGGAGATATAAAATTCATTACAAATTATTTAAAGATCAGTTCTAGTTTCCAACAAGAAAAAATTGTTTTTATGCCTGTTCATACAAATGAATTCAATACAAATCATTATATATAGATATATAAGTATATTTAAATATATATATATATATCATTACCTTGTCTGATTATAAAAACTAACAAAATTTCCTGTCTTAATATTAGAAACTGTATATAATTTGCTTTAGAAGCAGATTTTAGTCGAATTAAAGTGCTTTTCTTCAAAGCTAGTAGCTGATTCTAGATGAGTAGAAATTTAACAACTTCAAAAAATGGAAAACAATGTTCAGAATGCACACAGAGTGTTAATGGTTTCTGTTCATTGCCAAAGCAACACTTGAAGTTTGTTTTATTTCATATATATATATATATATATATATATATATATATATATATTGCCAGAACAAAACTTAGTATCAACAGCCCCCAGTAAAGATTGTGCCTTATACAAGTTTTGTTTAAGAGCTGAGAGCATTACAGTGATTTCCTAAAAACCTGTCCAGATCAATACCAACCCACTCAGGTACAAGGCTAACTTGTAGATTTCTAATATGATGATGAGGAATAAATTAAAATGTGTAGAAAATTTGATAATTCTTTTTAATACTAAACTGTTCTCTGGGAATGTTTTATTTACCATACAAAGTTCCAAAGTCAATGTTTTGAAACCTTCTGCTCAATATCTATATACATATATGTACATTAAGTCATAGGACAAGACAATAAAATGATCCATTCAATGTTTCTTACTAAAACACATATTTACATTCAAACGTTGTTGTTAATCACTTGGTGATCATAGCAGCCTTTCAACTCACCAGACCAAAGAAAACTCCACAAATCATGTAGAAATATGTGTATATTTCATTTTGCTTTGTCAATTTATTGTAATCAAGTCTCCTTCAACCGGGAGTATGGTAGCCAACACTTATAAAGGCAAAGTCAAAACAAAACTACATCCTAGTGTTCAAATAACCAAAATTATGGTTGATTAAAAACAATTAACATACAAGGTGTTGAAATAATCACATATTTCACTAACAGATATTGTACTAATTCATTAATTTAGTAAGAACATTGAGTCAATAAATATTCTAATGGAAAGCACATCATCAAATGTTTATATTTCTCATTACAACTACTTTCAACCTATTTCATCCAATGTTACTAACCTAGTTTCAGTACAAATACACCATGCTTGCTCTTGTTATAGTCATCAGTTGTTGATTTCACAATCATCTCATTTGAAGATCACACTGATACACGTCCTCTGTTTTGAAGTTTTGAAGAGTCTAAAACGTCCTCAGCCAATGACATTTCCTTCAAGCGTTTGTCAAAATGTTTTGAGAGCCGGAAGTAAGCTTTATATTCTGGACTGTTTCTATTGTTATACTCTATGCAGTTGTCAAAAATTTGGCGAACATCATCAAGCATTTCAGAGGGCTTCTGGTATTTAAATGCATGTATTTTATTCCGGATAGTGCCAAAGTCCATGGGCTTTTTAATGACACTATAATAATCAGGAACCTGAAATAAAAATGATCAAAACAGATTCAACAAAAGTTTTGAAAACAAAAACATACAAAGATATCAAAGCTACAGCTTAAACTTTGTATGTTGTGTACACAAATTTCAATGAGCTAAATTGTTTCTATTTGCCTGCCATAATGCAAATCTTCTATTTGCCTGTCCCATAACTCTTCTGTTTGCCTCTCCATGGCAACTTTCTATTTAATAATAATAATAATAATTTTTATCCATAAGGAAATTTACCTGCCCTATTGCAGCTCTTCTATTAAAATATCTTATTGCAATTTTTTTTATTTATCTCAAATCGCAAATTATAAGTTAAAGTTTTATACAAAAAAAGTAAAAAGTAGTGAAAGTAGCACTTACTTAGAGTGCAGATGATGGATTATTTAAAGTTAATCATAAGTTAATTTTTTTTAACATTTTAAAATATTTTACCAGCTTCTTATCAACAGGTTTCAAAAATGGCCAGGCATCCTCATGTTTTATCAGTTCGTTGATCAATTCCTCTGCTGCCTTCATTTGTTGCTGATGGTTATTGGCCCTTTTGGAACTTGGATTTATAGGTTTCATGAGTCGTATGATAGGGTTATTGTCTAGAATTAAAGAATTAAACAGAAAATTATCATAACAAATCAACCTTTGTACATAAAGAGAAATTTATTATATTAAGTATGTAAATATGTTGGTTGAATGTTTGTGAAGTCTCCACAAAATAATTTCAGCTTTCACCAAGTGTTAAACAAAACAATTATTTTAGATTTAACTATTCTCCAACATTTGTTGGGAATCAAATAAAAACATGGAACTCATGATTTCATCTCAAAACTTTGACACAAACACCAAATTAATTCATTAGGTTTATTTTTCTACAAAATAAAATAGGTCCAAACTTGTTAACATGTTTATCTCAATTATTTCCCTCGTAAAAAAAACAAATACTGCTTTTAAATTACATACACATAAGTTACAAAGAAAAATTATTCTGATATTTAAGTCTTACCATCTGCTGAATCTAAAGAGAATCTTGAATGTGATTTGCTTTTCTTCATCTTGGGTTGTTTCGGTGTTAGTGATGGCGATTGATGTTTTTTAGGCCTGCCTAACATGGGGCTGTCTCTTGGACTTTCCTTTCTTGAACCTGGATGACTTCCATTAGCTGATTTTTTTTCTTTATTCAAAATACAAGATAGTACAATTGAAAGCATTGTGTGATGTACTCTACCCCAACAAAACAAACAAATTTAACTTGTTTCCTCCCCACCCCCCAATCCCTTAGTCTATAAAAGTCTAGCCAAGTATTTTCTTGCATTTTGAGCTACAATAATGCAAGTTAAATTAAGGAGGGGTGAGATAGGTCACAACTGAAGAGTAAAAGACATTCAAGGCAGTAGAGCTTGAAATGAGCTTGACTGTTCATCCTTCTGTTTAGGCTCATGCAAAAGATATCTACAGAACAATGGGAATTCACTTGTGAGAAATGTAACCATTTTGATATAAAAAAGACAGGTAGATTAGAATCACATTGGTGAAGACATATTAAAATGTTTCCCTCAAAAGAACAACTGAAACAATTTTGATGCAAATGCCACTTGCTAAAATAGTTGATGAAACAATGTCAATTTCTAAACACTGGTAATAATGTAGTTTTTAGCAGAAGCAAAAGCCACCTTAACCTGCGCTATCTGTGGACGGGAGTGTCTCTTCAAAATAGGGCTCCACAGTGTGCTCTGAGATGAACCATAGTCGTTCTACGACTGAAGGAGGCCAATGAATTACTTGATTATTCAAATAACTACAAGGCAAATACAAGATTTTTTTCTTCCAGAGAAAAAAAAAGACAGCCTCCAAACCCTTATTAGCATGACTAGGCGGCAAACCTCACAGATTGAGAGATGCTAATTTATTTCGTAATAATATGCAATGTCAAGTAATGTCCTTAATTTTTAAAAAAATTAAAGAATTGAGCAAAAGTCTACAAAAAACAAAAAAAACAACTTACCCTTAGTTCTGTTGCCTTTCATTTTACCTCCCCTACCACTGCTTATTTTAATTTTACCAGTTCTTTCAATGCCCATGCATATTTGACACATCCATTTTCCTTTAGGAACCTAAAGAAAATAGATACAGTTAGATATGTATAAATAAAAAATAACTATAATATACAATTTCACACATATCTAATCAATGTTTATGACATCTCAATCATTATGCCAAGTATTACAATAAATAACTATTTGTCTTTTAAAAGTTTGAATTTAGGGAATAGAAACCTCCTCAAGCTAACCACTGTGCCAGTGAAGTGCTTATGAAAAAAAGAATGTTATATAGTTATTAATTATTAGTTTCCAACTTTTTAGCGACACCTCTCGACACAGAGTATAACGGGGACTTATTTAACTTATAACCACATCTGTTAGGTACAATTTCTTTCCCATGTACCAAACAAAATAAGTAATTGCCAATTAATTAATTGTTTGTCTTTTTTTTTATTGATTTTTGTTTTATCAGTTACAAGAAATAATTGTGCACAATTTCAACTTGATCCAAGACTGGGTGTGGGAGAAATAACATGTACAAACTTTTTACTAAACAGACAAGTAGAGTGTGTTGATATAAGCTTTGTAGAAATTTAGATTCTAATTCAAGTTAATAAGACAGTTATAGGTTATCAAAAAGACCTCTAAGTCTATTTAGTCCCAATGAGTGTATAAGAGCTCCCAATAAATGCTGTGTGAAGAAACCATCAAGGATAGGATGAGTCTTGCACTTACCAAAACTATCACATTATTCTATCATCTTTAAAATTTGATCTTACCTTTTTCAAAGGAGGTTTAGCACAATGCAAGTGATAGGCCCTGGGGCAGCAGTCACAACATATCAACATTCCTGGAGTCTTACACCCCACACACACATCCTCCTCTGGGTTTTCATTAAGTTCATCATTGACATCTTCCTCTGTATCAGACTGGACAGTGCTGTCCTGGGAATCGTTTTCTTCATCTTCCTCATTGTCATCATCTTGCTGTGTGGTATCTTCTTCATTCTCACTGCTGTAACGAAAGACCAAGATACTAATTATTACTGTACATCATGCTGGCTTTAGTTTTTCACAAACATTTTGAAAATTATCTTTCTCAGACCTTGATGATCAAACTTTCATTTTGTCTCAACAAAGGAAGAATGTTTCGTTAGTTGTTTTTTTTTTAACTTTTTTAAGTATAATCAAAAGCCAATTTTCCATGGAATAAAAATCATTGATTTCTTTGCTAAATGAACCAATCAAACAAGTACAAATCTAGTACACAAAGCTTTACCCTTCCAACAGAATTTCGATTAGATAGTTATCATGATGATAAATGCTTTTAAGCACCACCCCACCCAGAAAAAAAAAATTGGCTCTGGCATATTGTCATTTAAAATCAAGATAACAAAACAAAACAAAAGAATGTAAACTATTTCTATTATTCATTATCTTTACATTTATGATAAAAATACAAATTGTTAATAATTAAAGAATGGATGAAACTCTTGTTTTCTTACTATTCCTCTCCTTCTGACGGTTCTTCATCAACTTCTGAAAATGTTTTCCTTCTGCCTTTTCGTACTGGACTTTTGGGTGTTTGTTTTGGTCTACATTCAGAACAGAACCAGTCACCACTTGGAACAGTCTGAAAATAGAGTATTTAATATTATCTTGAAACACTCTAAATTCTATTTTATTAAATGAAAAATAGATCACTTGTTTTACAGAATATGACTAATACTTAAAATCACATCTTATAATCATGCTGGTCTTTTTTTTTTTTTTTGATTAATTAGCTCAATCAAGTTATTAAAAAAAAAGTAAAGCTCCCCTTTCAGACATTGATGTAAAGGTCATCTGTTTCTATGGTCAAAGGTTAACGAGGGTGTCAAGTGGCCAGCAAAATGACCAACCACCTTTACTTTCCCCAACTAATGTCAGGTACCATTAGAGCTGAGGCGTCCGAAGATCCAGAAATTAAAAATCCCAGTCTTCAGCAGGATTCAAACCTAGAAAGCCAAGCACTTTACCACTCAGCCACCATGCCTCCTTATCAGGTTATTAGTGCTAAATAAAATTGTTTGCTGTAAATGGTCTTTGTCTTTAGAAATAGGTGATTTTATAACCATTGTGAGTGGGAAAAAAAGTAAACTTACATCCATTGGAGGCTTCAGGCAGTACATGTGATGTCCCCTGTCACAACCATCACACAGTAACATCTTATCTGGGTCCCCTTTTCTCCTACACAACTTGCACCTAGTCTCCAGAGTAGACTTGGCCCACACAATGCTCTTGTCCAGAGTAGCCAGGTGAAGGTAAACCTGAGACAAGCTGGTGGCTGACAGTAATGAATCCTCCCAGCGTTCAAATAAATTTCTGCCACTTCTTGTTGCAGAGATTTCTTCTGCTATTTGAACAATTAAAGAAAAAAAGGAATAACTATATATGACTACCAATTGAAATGCTCTTCTAAAATTAATGAAAACTAATTTGTTTTGAGTAAAAATTATTTTGTTCTAAAAATAAATATTCTAATGATTTATTGTTTAGGTGTCAAGGTTGTGAGACACATTTAAGGGAATTATGTAGCCACTATTGTGCCTTTGTGGTTATCTAGAATATGAATTTTTTAAAAGTTAGCATTTAATCTAAAGGCCAGAAGTCTGGGCCTACTATCAACCTTCTAAAGTTTCATCTTCCTCTTTCTTTTTTTTTTCTTTTGGTTGTTTCTTTTTCTTCTGATCATCCTCTTCTGTAAAATGTAAACAAAATAATAAGCATGATTACAACACTTTTTTATTTTACAATTTTAGTTCACAATGTGATTGCAAATAATTTCTTTCTGTTACTAAAGTGCAATAGTTTCTAAACAAAACTTACTTAAAGGTTCCTTCAAACACCTTGAGTCCACACCTCTGGCAATCTGAACCAAAGCCTTCGCAAGTTCACGAGATGCTGACTCAGAGTCTGCATTTTCTGTGAGAACACATTCCCCACTTGACAAAAAAAAAAAAAGCAATAGCTAAGCATTAAAGAATAAATGTGTAACTTTGTATCAAATAAACATCAAAAGAGGAACATGTTGGGATCATGTAGACATTGAAGTAATGATAACCCTTCAAGACTCATTATTAGGTGATAGAATAAAGTAGCTGTCAACAAAAGATTATTTAACGAAAGAAATCAACAGCAGTTAACACATAAGTGATACCCTAAGAATAACTAAAAAAAAAAATTGTTGGTTGTATTCAAATCTATACAAGATAAACCTTAAAACTTACCCATTTACTAAGACTTTTCCTGATGATGCAAAAAGGGGATCATCTGTTTGACAGTCATAGCTCTTATGTAAGATAGCTTCTCTCCAGGCCGACCTGTTCTTCACCTACAACATGTGCAACAGTTTTCTTAAGTTCTAGAACAATGGAAGCATATTTATAATTACGTTTTTTAAATTGCATTTGTTTAGACAACATGAAAAGACATTAAATTCATTACCTTAATGGTACCAAGTCCTCCAACATGAATTCTATCTTCCATGTCAAGCAGAGCATCACGAAGGTTGAGTTCCATTGTTACTTCTGCTTTGTCCACAATGAGAGCATCCTGTGCTGCTTTCTTGCTGGAGATTCCTCTAGTCATGGCAAGCGCCTTAAAAAAATGTTTAGTTTTGTCAGTGAATTTTTTTTTACAAATATTTACTTTTTTTGTCCGAATAAACTATAATAAACATAATAAACAAACTACAATATATTTATTATCTTAAGCGTACAATGTGTTTGCAAAACTATGATGTGAGGGTGTAAAGAAAAGAAAGCAAAATTTTGAATGAATATGATGTTTGTTTTCGCAATATTTCTTTTGGCATGGGAACAAAAAATCAACATTTCTATAAATTGCATCCTTTCTTTAAAATGGAATTCAAATTACTGTTACCAATCAAAACATGCAATATCACCTGTATTCTAGCCTTTTCTTCACCCCCATCTTCAGGCAGACAGAGTATATCAGTGGGACAATCTTGCAGTGCATGTGACAAGACTGGTTTCAACTCCATCAAAGACGTTCTCAAGGAACATTCTCTGAAGCCTCTTGTGTTTAAGCAGGCTATCAAAGCATCTAAATGTTCAGGAGTGTCTAAGAATTTCCAAATGGGCTTATGGGATTGCTTTTCAGTTTCACTATTTTCCAATTTAAGATCCTCTGTGACCTCCATTTTCTCTTCTTTAACATCCTTTTCATCCATATTTTTTTTATCACTGGTGTCAGACTCGGCATCACTGATCACTATACACTCATCACTATTTGTCCTTTTATTGTTTTCTTTTTCTTCCTAAAGGAAAAATAATATAATAGGTTCAATATTATTTTTTTTAAAATATAGACACATATTGCAACCATATAATTAAGAGCTAATACATCTTAAAATGATATAGCACTTAAAAAAAATTATATATAGTGGAAGAATTGTGTAACGCAACTGAAATTAACAATCTTTGTTTGTTGTTATTTTTGTTTTTATAAATGATACGTAAAAGTACAGGTAGTATTTTAGGTCAAAACATGAAAAGCTTAATTAGTACAATATTTATCTTATTTTATAAAACAAGATTTTTTTTTTTTTAATTTATATATTATGCCAAGAAAAAAACAACTGATTAAAATAATTTGAATTTAAGCAAATTAAAAATGAATGATTTACTTTTGATACCGGGGGCTGTGGTTTCATCATGGCTGCTGGTACATTCAACTCGTGATCCTCAATAAATAATCCACTGAGAGAAGAAAAGAAATAATATCTCCTATAAAGACGGTCTCTCCCAATAGGGTAGATTGACACCATTTTTTGAAGCTCCAATATTTCTAAAAGACTGTCATATTCTTTCTTGGCAAATTCACTTTTTTTTCTGGCATCCATTTCGTGTTCTTTCTGCTTTTCCAGCTCCTTTTGTTCTGGAGTTTTGTCTTCAAAACATTCAATTGAAGGAGTTTCAGCAGTGGAGCTACAATCAACATTAACACAACAATAAGAGTTTTTTTATAAATATTAATAATAATAATAAATAAAAAAATAATAAAAATGATAATAATAATAGCAATGGCTTCGATTCCAAAGATCAGGATGAGTGCAGTGTTCATAATACACAATTATTAAAAGCTCTAATGTATAAGTGCATTATTATAAAAAATCTGTCATGTTATTAAAATCACAAAATTATTAAGTTTAATCCCTTAAAGCTTAAAAAAAAAAAGTACATGAAATTATGTACAACTGACAGCAATTTAGAAAAATCTTTTTTTTTTTTTTTATAAAAAGCTGTCAGAATGAGAGAAGTATATTAATCAAACCACTACTCTTGCTTTCAAACTTTTGAATGTCTAAATGTACCTATTATTTTTTCTTTTTATTCCCCCAAAGTCTTTTTTTTCTTATTGGTTGCCAAGATTATTCTAAATCTATTTCTGTATTCTTGTCAACAATCAATGAAGTTATACAGAGGTTTCATAACAAAAAACACAAGAAGGGTTACAACAATACCTTGACTGTTCAGAAATTAGATGCTGCAATCTACGGGCTTGCTCTTTAGCTTTCTCTTCTATCATTTTCTTGTATCTATAATAAAAGTTGGAACAAAATGTAACAATTTCAGTTGTGAAATGTTAGTATTCAGTAGTGAGATAAATACTTGGTCAGCCAGACAGTTCAGCTATTAAGATCGATGACTACCTGTTAGCCTGCTCTTCTCTCTCCCTTCTTTGCTCTGCCCACTGCAACTGCTTCAGATCATACTTCTTGAGACGCAACTTTTCACCATTTTCTTCTATCATATCACGAACCATTGCAAATGTGAGAATCTGTTGTATTAAGGTGTTAATAATCTTGGCCTTATCGACTGTAATATAAACATTAGGTACTTTTTAATATTGTCTAAGAAATAATGTATCATTATTGAATGGAAAACATATGATAGTAGTTTCTACTCAGGACAAAGATTGAGTACTTACATGGAGACAAATCAAAAACATTCACTGTGGCCAAGGATTTAACTAATCCAGGGTCACTCAATTTCAGTTCTAGCCCTGGGTCATCATGACATGTGTAGCCTCCTCTCTGCTGATAACGGAACCTTGCATTCTTGTTACTAGCCTTAGCACCAGAAGACAAAAGATGAATTCGGACAATTTCAGACAGCGTAAACTGATCCAAAAGTGTATCACGTAATGGCATACCTAGATAAGAATGAAATTTCATGATCAAACACAAAAACTTAGACAAAGAATAGTTTCATTAAAATCAGAAGTTTCTGCTATTTGTTTACCTAATGTATTCATAGAAAACTGGGCCATAATAGTTGCTGTACGAATGACTTCATTAGTAGTTAGTTCTTCTTCCATATCATCATCTTTTTCTTCATCTAAAACAAAAACAACAAAAAAACACATTCATAAAGGGAAGATAAAAAATATAATAAAGATGTAGATATTGAAAATACAAGTGAGGGGAACCAATATTGGATTAGATTATTTAATTTTGTCAAGATTTACTGTTTTTGGTACTGTCGTCTTTCTTTTCTTTCTCCAGCTCTTGATACTCATCAGCTTCTTCTTCTTGTAAATTAAACAAAGCACACAACAACATCTGTAAAAGGTCACACAGTGGGCCATCAGGTTCATGATCTAACAATGCAGACTCAATCATTCCTGGTGAATAAAAGTAAGTCTCTCCTGTTAATGAATATCAACAATATATAGCAACAGATTTGTTCTTCATATTGAATTATTTCAATTTGATACAGATGGTATTTTATTGTATATTTAATGGAAGTAAGATAAAGCTGATTTCTGGCTTTATGAACTAAAATATAAAATGAGGGTCTAATATTTTTCAAAACTTTTGCTTGCAGTACAACAATAGTTTTACATTTTTTTACTGTGTTTGTTGGAAATAAACATGTTTCGATTAAATCTTCATTAAGGAAAAGTAACTAAGAAAAAATGTTTTTTCTCAGAATTTCAGAGACCTAACCTGCTGGCTGCCAGAAATTTGTATGTGAAGAGTAAAGGCAAAGAGTTCCTGTGCTGGCCATACAACATCCTAGTAAAATGTTGGCCACAGTGAGTTGAAACATTGCTTTATATACACTTTCTAGGTTGTCATCGTGTATTTTGCAAAACCTATTTTGAAAACTAAAAAATTTTTTTGTAGAAAACAAATTATAGCCCAATGGCAGTACCTACCCCATGTAAATCCTTTTGGGAAAAACTGCCTGAAATCAAAAATTGTCTTGAAAATGTGCGCAAACTCCAGTATCATAACAGCATCTCCAAATAGCTCCATTGGCACCCTGGTCCTGACAAGAATAAATTCTGGCATCTCCTACAGAGTCAAACAATAGTAACAAGTTATGGGACTGTGAGAAAGCCAAATCAAGTGGTAATAATATTAAAATACAAAAAATGTATTGACTACCTTCAGGTCATCACATTCGAGGTCATCTCTAGGTTTAGACCACTCCCTATAGAGCTCCAACTCTTTTCTCTTTTCTTCTATCTTTTTAACTCGTTCCTGAACAATTTTTAAGAGAAAAAAATTAGGAATTACTTTTTTGTTTGTTGTGGAAAATGAAATTCAGTTCTTTGAATTAAAAAACTTTTGAAGTTCAAATAACAACTAAACTGTTATAGTCACATATTGCTACATATATAATTTACCTTTTCTTTTTCTTCCTTTCGCCTAAGTTTTTCTGCTTCGATATGACGGCGCATTTCTTCTTTTTTGGCTTCCTTTTCTTCGAGCATTTTTTTCTTTTCATCTATTTTATTCTGCTTCATTTTTTCTTTCATTAAGGCTCTGTCTTCTGGAGTTGGTTGAGGAACATATTCCACCTGGGGTTCTAAAATGTTAATAAATATTAATATAAATACATAACTCTTACAAGAGACTGCCAACTAAAAATATTAAGACTCTGATGTCTACATTGCTGACGTTACCTGAACTAACTCTTTGACCTTTGTTGTTTTTCCTCATTTTGCTGCTTGAGTGTTCAATACTGTCTTCTAAATCTACCTCTGAATCAACTGGCTCAAGTGATTTCTTAGAGTTACTTTTTCTTTTCAAAACAGTCTTTTGAAAATTAGGAGGAGGGCCTGCATAAAAGTCTTCAAACTTTGCAGAATTTAATCCAAGTTTCTTATAGAGGGAATCCTAAAACAAAGGAAGAATTCATATTGAAAATGTGTTCAGTTCACTTGAATGTTCTTAAGATTAGGTGGACATTTAGATATTTTAATAGAGTAGATAAGGGATGGGTAAATTGCGGCCCGCCGGTTTATTTTAAGCGAAAATCTACAGAAATCAGGTGTGCCCCCGAAAATAAGCATATAAAAATAAAAATATGTTAAAACTAATTTTAAATAACTATATAAATATTTGACATTGTCTCATTATAAAAAGTTTCAAGTAAACGGAGGATATCTTTATTGGGTATACTTCAATACATTCAGCCAAAGACACAATCTCAGGCCAGTATTATTCAATGCTTTGAAAAACTGTGATTAGCGTTGGGTATGCTTGGAACAAGATGGCAAGTGTAACAATAGATAGATCTCTATCTTGGAGAAAAACATGTTGTTTTTTTAATATAGAATATCCCAACCATAAATTCTAAACGGGAAAATTCGCACAAACATCAATAAATATTACATGTCCACATTTCAGTAATCAAACTTATCAGAGCTAGGGTCTTAACCACAGGCAGTTCTGAAAAGTACTTAAAGAGTTAGAAACAAAATATTCCGATGCAACCACTGGCTTAGCATGGGTAAGGTAATGAGAATATAAAATCTGTGACTTTGTTGCTAATATTTCTAATAAAGAGTGGAAGGCAGATATTTCATAATTTTCATAATGACTGTTGAGTGGATAGTTTCAATATGAAATGTAAGTGCAAGTAAAATCTTTTCAAACAAAGCTTTCCCATTTATCCAGGCAAGCAAGTGAAAACAGGTTTTTTGCTGAAAATTGAAACTATCTTATCTTATATAATACAGACGTTACTTCAAAAAAGAAGATGATTACGTCCTAAGTGTCATGCATTCAGTCATGCATATTAACCAATGACTTAAATTCTGCCAAGTCACTGGTTTTCCTGGCTAGCTCAGGCAACCCTTTCGATGCTCTAATAGCACTAGGGAAGAAGGAGCTTTTGTACAAATTTGTCCTAGCACAGGGGTGGGCAACCTTTTTCAACCGAGGGCCGCATTAATGAAATTTGGGGACCAGGCGGGCCTCATATATATATATGAGGAATTAAAACAAGAGTTAACAATTTCTTGAACTATCCATCATTTCAACACAAATGTATAGTAGTACTTAATATGAAGTAATTAACTGTTTACTCTCGAGCATAATATTCCGGAACCATGGAACTAGCTTACTAGTTGTTGCTTTTCTTGAGACTACTGTCAAATTAACTTCAATAAGCATCGACCTGTTCTAACACGTGATAATTTTCAAATAAAAAGAAAAGCTTTTTCAAAGATGAATGTGGTTGCTTAAAATGTGAAAGTTTAAGTTTCTTAAAGTGTGGATATACAGCTTCTGGCACCTATAAAACTCCTGTGAAGGAACTGACTATAACTTCTCTTTCTATGTCATCTGGAGCTGAGTCAGCTTCTGCATTAAATGGTGAACTGAGGCTATTGAAAACTGGTTTCAAGTTCTTGACGTCATAAAATTTGTTTTAAAATTCCACAATCAAGGAATCCAAATAAGTCTTGTACTTTTCAACCATTCACTAGAAATAGTTTCACCTTTCAGCTAAGGTAAAATGATAAAGCCTTAATTTCTCTTGCTGGCATCAAGAAATGGAATAGTTCTGTTTGAAAAGATTTAAGATGCACATGCATTTCATGTGCAAACCACAAATTGCAATGCTTCCGATGATAAACATGAAGTCTGTCTTCAACTCTTTATTAGAAATATTAGTAACAAAGTCACAGTCAATGTCCATCAAGGAACCTAAAATTTTCTTCCTTGAGATTTCATGTTGATCTAATGATTGGCCAACAAATACTACTGTGTTACCGAATATCAGAATATTTTAATTCCAAATCATCACATACTTTTCAGAACTGTCAGTCGGGGCCGGCCTTGGATACTTGGAGGCCCCGAATAAAATATAAAAATACAAAAGAAAGAGAAAAAACTAAAATTATGCAATTTATTAAAGACCTAGTGTACTTCAAACAATAACATTGAATTCAAGTTTCGCTGTTTTCCTTCTCTATAAATCAAAGCATATTTCCTTTGCGAGGTCCCCACCAATCACGGACCTTAGAAGCTGCATACTTTGACTATGCCTAGGGACGACCCTGGGGACGGACGGCCCTGTGCATATTATGCTATCGCAATCTATGAAAGTCGCAATAGGTGTCAATTTAGTGTAGCTTTTTGTAAACTTTCAAGTTACTAGTTTATTGTTGGGATATTTTCTTTATTTTATTAAAAAGGTTGTTTTTCTGAGTCAAAGCTCCATCAGTTGTTACCCTTGCCATCTTGTACAAGCCAACCCAACTCTTTCAACACAGTTCTTCATAGCATTGAATAAATACTGGCCTGGGCTTATGTCTTTTTCTGAATTTATCGAAATATTGCTATTAAATAAAATGTTTGTTTACTTTAAACTTTTTATAAGGACGTTTAGAGACAATGTTTCTTTAGCCTCTTCATTATAAGTGATAAGAATCAAAAGTTTCAACAATTTCTATACATATTTACAATGATTTATTTTTAATATATTTGCAATTTTATATGTGTAATGTGTGGTCACACTTGATTTATTTAGGTTTTCGCGGGCCCCATAAAACACTTCGGCGGGCCGCATGTGGCCAGCGGGCCGTAATTTGCCCAACCCTGTCCTAGCATATGGGATGAGGAATGTGCCTTTCTGAGTATTTTATTAAATTTTGTTTTTGTATTTGAAGATTATGGTTCAGTGTTTTATGTATAATTACTACTTTACTTTTGAGTCTTCTATCCTGAAGGCTTTCTAGATTTAGTGATTTTACTCTAGTCAAATGTGAATATTCGTTTGTCATGAATCTCACTGCTCTATTTTGTGTCTGTTCCAGTTTCTTAATGTTTTCTTGCCTTGAGGGGTCCCAAACAGAGGATGCATATTCTATTATTGGCCTAACCAAGGTTAAATAAAATTTTAGTTTTATGTTCTTATTTGATTTATAGAAATTTCTTTTAATAAACCCTAATGCTTTGTTTGATTTTTTGATAGCTTCATCAATATGGGGATTCCATGATAGTTTTTCATTTATTATAACACCTAGGTATTTTGCGTTTTTAGTCTGTGTTACTGGTTTACCATGAATAAGATAAGTGGAATTAATTTGTTTTAGTTTTTTTGTTACTCTTAATAACTGACATTTTTCTGGTTGGAAAGACATGCTCCAATTTGATTCCCATTTCTGTAATTCATCTAATTCTCTTTGTAAAATTTCTGTATCTTGTGTTGTTTTTATTGTTCTATATATTACACAATCGTCTGCGAATAATCTGATTTTGTTCCTGAACTAATGCAATATGGTAAATCGTTTATGTAAATTAAAAATAGTAGTGGACCTAAGACTGTTCCTTGACGTACGCCTGAGTTTACTGTTATTGGTGTTGATTTAGAGCCATTTATTATTACAGTTTGTTCTCTCCCTATCAGAAAATCTTTAATCCACTGATGTAATGGATCAACAATGCCAAAATATTTTAATTTTTTAAGCAAACTATGGTGGTGAACTTTGTCAAAAGCTTTGGAAAAATCTAGTAAGATAGCATCTATTTGCTCACTGTTATCTAAACCTTTTGAAAAATCATCAATTAGTCCTATTAGTTGTGTTTCACATGATCTATATTTTCTAAAGCCATGTTGGTATGGAGTAAGGACATTATGTTTGTCTAAGTGCAGCGAATACAGAACAATGCCGCTCAAAAGTCCTAAAAAAAAAACTAGTCGAGATTCTGCTATTACACTCTTGCACACGCTCCATTGGCTTCCTGTGAAAGTTAGAATCGATTACAAGGTTGCCACACTTTGTCATCAGTGTATATATAACAACGAGATGCCCTTGTACCTTAGCGAACTGATTACTCCATATGTCCCCCAGAGAGCCCTGCGCTCAATGGACTCAACGCTTTTAGTAGTGCCACGTTTCTCCCTCAAAAGCTACGGTCTGCGGGCTTTTTCAGTTCACGGACCAAAGGTTTGGAACTCACTCCCCATTGATCTCAGACAGACAACATGCTACACCACTTTTAAGAAGAACATTAAGACCTATCTGTTTAAAACTTTTTTAGATTAACTGTCATTTTAGCTGTCGTGTCTGTAATGTTTGTTAACAGCGATTTATAAATAAAATTATTATTATTAAGTGGTTTATGATGTTGCTACATATTATGTGCTCTAGGATTTTACATGTGATGTCAGTAAGTGATACTGGTCTGTAGTTTCCTGGGTCTTTCCAGTCCCTTGGTACTCTGCTCTGGTTAAGATATGGCTGAAAAAGTATTCTGAACACCGGTGCTAGCTTATTGCTTAGTTCTTTAATCTAGCTGGAATACCATCAGGTCCAGATGCTCTATTCGGTTTGATGTTGGCTAATAGTTTTTGGATTCCCTTTTCTTGTACTACTATATCTACTATGTTGTCTACTTGTTCAAATTAAGTAATATGTCTCTGTCTCCTGGGGCTGAGAATGATGATGCAAAGTATTTGTTTAGGATGTTAGCTTTAGTTTCATTATCATTATGTGTTAAGTTGTCTTCTCTTTTTAATGGCGCTATGCCTGTTGTTTCGTAGAAATTACATTGTTTATGTATTCACTCTGCAGCTGTCTGCTTACTTTTTGGGTTAGATGTTTAATTTTTATGTACTTTTTATAAATTCTTTCTTGCCTTAGTTTTTTAAATTTTCTATATAGGTTTTCCTTCCGTTTACAAAGCTTCTTTAATCTATTATTAAACCAGCATTTATTTATTTTGTTTGATGTGTATTTAGTTGGTATATGATTTTCTATAATGTTTTTAAGATAGTTTTTATGAAATTCCAGAGGTCATCGACTGGTTGGTTAATGTCTTTTTCGAATAAGAATGTTTGTTGAAAGTTTAATGCAGCTTGGTGTAGTTGTGTTAGGTTACATTTGTTCCAGAGTAAGATTTTTCTTTTGGGTTTTATATTGGCTACTGCTTTTATCTGACTGTGTATTTTTTTGATCTCATGGTCTGATAGACCAGGGATACTATCATAATCTACTACTAATCCAGGTCTGTTGGTTAAGAAGAGATCTAATGTGTTGTTTAATCTAGTTGGCTTTTTAATGATTTGATCTAAACTTAAGTTGTGTAAAGTTTCTATGAAAAGCTCATTTATCTCCTTAAGGTTTTGGTGTTTATCTATGGTTAGTGTTTTCCTATTTATATCAGGTAGGTTGAAATCCCCCATAATCCAAAAAACTACATTTTTATTTGTCTCTTTAAGTGTAGTAAATTGATTACATAGTTCCTGTATGTATTCTAAACTAGAATTTGGTGGTCTGTAAATACTGCCTATTATTAGGGATGTTGAGGTGGTATTAATTTTACAAAATGTTGATTCTATATTTTTTGAGTTAAGTAAAGTTTAGTAAGGTAATTTCTTCTGCTATAAGAGTGTTTTTTTTTATTGCTAATAGAACTCCTCCATGATTATCAGCCCTATCTTTTCTAAACACTTCATAATTACTATTGAAAATTTCTGCATTATAAATTTCAGGATGTAGCCAAGTTTCTGTTCCTGCAATTATGTCTGGTTTCTCACATTCTAATAAAATTTCTAAGTCTGCTGTTTTGTTCCTAATGCTTTGAAAATTTATTACTAAGGTTTTAAGATATTTTGGTATTACTTCTTTAGTAGGTTTGTTTAATGAGGGTGTTGTATTGGTGAAGTGGATCTGGCTAGTGGTTGGTGAGTTTGGTTTGGGATGGTGTTTAGGATGTTGTCTGGGTTAGAAGTGTCTGCCTCAAAGGAATCAAACAGTCCTTATGTAACCTGAGGTAACCCACACGGTACACAGTGCCACGCAGTGTCTTTGTTGCCTAAGGCATAATACACAGGTGTATTCATATGGAGACATGATGCGTGGTACCATTCATCATAGGTGTCACATTGAATGGCTTTCTGTTTCATAGTGCATACTTTTTTGGCAGATGTTGCATCTATCTTTAGATCTAGGCCCTGGATTTTATTCTACACCTCCTACTATTAATATTAAGAGTGATAGGTATTTATTTCGGCTGTGTCTAATTGAGAACTTCCATTTGTGATGGGTAAGTTTCTTTAATGTTATGGATGTGTATGTTAGATTATTTTTGAAGTTACATTGATCTATAGTGTGATGATTGATAATGACTGTTGTTTCCCTTTTTAAGTTTAGTGTTGACTGAGGGAGATCTAGATCTGTGTTCAGCTAGTGTGTATTTAGTAATTATCAGGATAAATAGCCAGAGTAATTTCAAGATGGCTGTTGTTCGGTTTTAGTTTTTAAAGGTCTAGTCTAAATCTAGTTTAAAGTTTACAATGCCTAAGTTAAGTCTAAAATGAAAGCTAATTTACAAATAACAGTGACAATGGTTTATTCAAAATATAGACCTAGATCTAGTCTAGATCTATGTTTATGTCTATACAATTTAATATATTTACGTGTATAACTAACTATATAGTATAACACTATTAGTTATTATTAGTAGTATTAGTAGAACTAAAGTCTAATTTAAAATTAGACTTATTAAATTTCCCAATAGAAACTATTTCTAGTGAAATGGTTAAAAATTTTATGCATGCCAGAAGCTGTATTTACACACTTAAAAAACTTTGCTGCTAAACTTTCACATTATTCGTGTACAAAATCATATGAACAAGCATCTTCTTTTTGTGAAAACTAAACAAATGAGGCCAGATCAGACACAATGGTGCCCTTTCTGATCACTTCCCAATAGAAAATGGCGTGAAGCAGGGCTGTGTATTTGCTCCTACTCTATTCGCTATCTTCTTTGGTGTAATGCTGGGTCATATGAGACAACGATTGCACGAAGGCATCTATATCCGGTTTCGTTCTGACGGCAATGTGTTCAATCTTCGACATCTACTATCCCATACAAAAATAAAAGAGATGGTCATAACGGAGCTTCTCTATGCCGATGATTGCGCCCTGCTAGCTCACAATGAACATGACCTCCAGAATACGGTAAACGAATATGCATACGCTGCCGCCTCTTTCATACATACTCAGCCCCAAGGATCACTGTAAACGGACAGCCCCTTAATGTGGTAGACCACTTCACATATCTAGGTAGTATAGTGTCAAATGACGCCTCACTTTCAAGGGCAGTTGACAACCGTCTGGCCAGGGCCAGTAGCGCTTTTGGACGCCTTCAGGCGAGAGTTTGTCGGAACAGATCGCTCCGCCTGCCTACAAAAATCAGTGTCTACCAGGCGGTGGTTCTCGCAATCCTTCTGTATGGCTCTGAAACATGGACACTATACAGGAAACATCTAAGACTTCTTGAGCGCTTCCACCAAAGATGCTTGTGCTCCATCATGGATATGCGGTGGCAAGACCGCACTACAAACAGCGATGTCCTTGCGAACACCGGTATGGACAGTATAAAGGGACTTCTTTTGGTCTGACAGTTGCGCTGGGTAGGGCATGTATCCCGTATGAGAGACGAACATATGCCAAAGGCAGTCTTTTTTGGTGAGTTAAAAGGTGTTTGACGTAACAGAGGCGCCCCATGGAAATGCTTCAAAGACCAGCTTAGGCGTCAACTTTCCTTGGCTGACATAGAAGAAAGCACCTGGTTGCATGCGGCCTTAGAACAAGACAGCTGGAGGTCACTCACGAAGGCTGCGGGATACACATTTGAGACCAAGAGAAAATCTGCTGCCGACGACAAACGCAGGGGGGGGGGGGGGGGTGTCGAAAAGAAAATCTAAATCGACCATCTGTGGACAATGGTTATAGTTGCCCTGGGTGTGGCAAAATATGTAGGTCACAGCTGGGACTGCACAGCCACGGGAAATACTGCATTCCTCACTAATCTTCGGACTCAAAGACTAGCCTTATTATATATATATATGGTTGCCCACCACTGGAGTAGATAATTTATAGTGTAAAAATATTGGAAATGCTTTCATGTTTAACTACATTCAATCCTACTATAGAAATGTAAGACAATTCTTACCTTAACTTTCCAGATTCCATTGACTGGTGAGCAGTGCTGCTTCAAGAAGAGCTTACTTCTGTCTCTTGTATATAATCCTTTTTTTCGACTGAATATAAATTAATAATCAACATATTACAATAAAAATACTTAATGACCTTTTTTTTTAAGCTGCACAACATTTTTGTTAAGTTTGAGCTAGCCAGTATTCTTCTACCTTACCATAAGGTCACAGCTTGAACTGTTTCAATGTCAGAAGATCCCACAATTCTTATTATGTACTCGAACTTCACAGGATCACTTCCAGCATTTTTTTTCTTTTTCTGACTGAAAAAAAAACAAACAAAAAAACAGTGTGTTATTGTTGGAATCATGAGATAAATTGTCATTTAAAAATGTCAAGTTCAAAATATCATGTTAAGAGGTTGTAGATGTATTCTAAGTTAAATATATATATAAGGCGAATACTTTTTTTTTTTAAATTACAGTTTTTCGCAACTGCATTTTCAAAGCTAATACATATAACACAGTCCTTCCCCTTTCCAATTATCAGCTAATAAATAAAGGAAATATCTAAACATTTATCAAACATTCAGACACCCAGGCTAGTGACACTTAGAAATCTCAAACAAATCTTGTTCCACACACTAGTACAAACAAATACAATATAAAAGCCTAGTCACCTAGGTGCAGCAAGTCCTTGCTGATGACAGATGGAAACTGAGGACATGGGGCCTCAAGCTAAACTTCTAGGGTCTCTAGGTATAGATAAAACTCTAAAACACACACACACACATGTATAAATAATGCTGTTAAGGGGGAAAAAAAAGGCAAAAAGCTAGTAAACCTTTTAGATTCTGATATTGTAGAGTTAGAATCCTCTGAATCATCAATAACAATAACATCCCCATTTGATTCTTGTGGAGGGTTAACACCAATAACTCTGCATGCTTTTCTGTAAAAAATAAATAAACAACAATAATATGTGAGAACTTATAGTATAGCTGTCTATCATGACTCAGTGTATTGGTCTACGATTTTATGACCTACAGTTATCTAAGTTTACATATTTATTCTGTTTCTTTAAACCCCCACACCCCACAAAAGAGATTAGATCATAGCTCTCTTAGTATTTAAATCTTGATATTTGTGCATTGTTTTATTTCCATATTGCCCATATGGGTGAAGTAAAATATTACATGCAGTTCAAGAACTTAAAATTAACAATGTTACCTTTGGCTTCCAGAAATGTACTCAAGAGTTTCACCAATGAAAAAACGGTCTTTGGCAAAGACGAAAACGTCATCATTAAGATCATTCAATCTACTTCTTTGTGTTAGTGATGCCAGATAGAGTAATGGCTTCTTCAAACTGTCCTGAAAAGTTGATAAGTTTTTCTTTGCTCTGTTTTCACATTCTGTAGCTTCTTGAAAGGTCATGCCAGACTTTCCTGTGAGTGCACATGACCATACCAGACTGTTGCACAGAATAATCCTCTCAAAGAAAGCACTGGAGAGTAAAAAATATCTAGCTGACACTTTTAGATTTAGATATCTAGTTACTATATAATATAGAATATAAATCTATATGTGTAACTCAGTGTAACTCATAAGAAATAGTTAGCTCAGATCTAGTATGATTCTATAAATTATACATAGGTTGTAATCTAGATCTAGAGATATAATCTATCTTCTATGTCTAGAGTCTAGAGTATAAAAATTAATAACGTATAGTACAGTTACTAGATATTCTAGATTTTATATTGAATCTAGTAAGATTTTTTTTTAAGATCTAGATATATATAGTATTAAAAATAGTCACTCTTAGTCTCTTTGTCTTTAGACGTTTAGTATTTAAATCTAGTGACAATCTCATGATCTAGCAGGACTAGTGACTAGGGCTTGTACTAGATCTAGATTCTAGTAATCTAGTAGCACTAGTTACCCTAGTAGTAGTAGTAGGGTAGATGTATACCTAGTCTAATAGATCTTCTCAAAATCAAATTATTCAAATCTACTGATCTAGATCTAATAAGTCTAGAGTCTAGATCTACATCAAGATATTATAATCTTCTGATCTAGACTATTCTAGACCTAGAGTGTCCTAGAGTCAGAGAGTTTAATGATTAATGGAGGATGCTTCCTCGTCTTACTGTTATGTCCAGAGCCATTTCACTTTCAGCTGTCTATCTATCTAGATCAGATCTAATTCATCATTTCATGAAAATTCATGTAAATGTATGTCAAAATATAACATTTAATTTAACATTATAAGAAAAGTAGATATAGAAATCTTATATTATGTAAACATCTCTTTTGAAGAGTACCTGAAGCGCATGTTAAATAAATGAAGATAAACTTACTTGTAATCCCTGAAAATTTCATTTGTTATTTTGCAATGAAAAACCTCTTCCTCCGGATCGAGATCCTGTGGTATTTTCTGTCTGTGAAATGGTTGCTTACGAAGGAGCGGCATGTTGCTTGATAAATGTTTTGGAGGGAAACACAAAGGCTTTTAACACACGAATGAATGTATTATACTTCAGTTCTTTGACTAACAATATCATACAACATTAGTATAAACAGAAATATGTAATCGTCCATAAGAAAATTCTAGATTTGTTCGAGCATTTTAGTAAAACTTTGATATGTACATCTCTAATGCTGTCTCTCCGTCACAAAGAGGTCATAATGCAAGCCAGCGTGAACACACTACGAGTCCAAGTTTCATTATAGCTTTTTTCTGAAGTGTGGGGTGGGCTTAGAAGTATTCGAAATATACTATTAAAATCGAATAAATAATTGTTTAAAATTAAAGTAATGTATATTAGGCATTTCAATATACAGTTTACATTATGTTTCATTATTATTAAACAATAATGAGCATTTTTAATATTTTTTAATAAGTTTTTGTATGAAGAATAAGCAATCGGAAAACTCCTCTCTCTAAGACTAGTCTAAAAATAAACGACTTGTCATTGGCTATATTTTCTATGACGTCCAAATATCGAACGGAAATTAAAATAACAGTATTTTGTTATTTCAACTTCAACAAAAAGATTTTATAATTATTATTATTATCTTATCTTCTTATCTTATATAATACAGACTGAAATTTAATTAATTGCGTGCTGACAATTGGCGTGAATGATCATATATAGTTATATTTGTATAATAATAATAAGGCTTGTCTTCGAGTCCGAAGATTAGTTAGGAGTGCAGTATTTCCCGTGGCTGCGCAGCCCCAGCTGTATAGTTGTATACATCTTATATATTTATATACATGGACGTTCACGCCTTTGCAAACAAATTTTACTTACTTAATTACTTAAGTAAATTAAACAAAATAATAATATTAAAATATTCATTAAAATTAGTACACATGATTTATTTTAGCTGAGCCACTGCAGCATTAGTTCTAACAGACTGCCAATTTTTTTTTTTTTTTGAAAATAGGCCTACTTAGTTTTTAAAAAAAGTTATAGTTTTTTTCTGCAAGTAGGCCTACTATAAAATATTTTAGCCTTGCGGTGGCCGTATTGGATACCTAGTTTACATATTTGATTTTTTAATATTTTTTTTATTACCTTATTGGACCTGTAATGAATCTAAAAACAAAAACAAAACAAAAATTAAATAACTTTTTTAAGGAAGTGTGGAAATTTGTGACTGATTTTTTGCTTTGATAATGTTTATTTTAGATGAGATTTAAATATTAAACTATAATTATGTATATATCATTTAAAAATTTCCCAGCGCAGCCGGGGAGGGGGTGAGCTTAAAATCCCTTTCCAGTGGGTTTTGCGAATAAACCTCCCTCTTATATAAAATAAAAAAAATAATGCAAACGAAAGCCCCATCCGAATTTTTTTTTGTATGATAAAACCCCTTCTTCAGTATAAGACTAAAGCATACATCAGTCACTAGATTATATGAGCGTAGCCAAGAGGAGTTTGTGTTTAAACCCTCCTCCCTCCAGAGGGCTTTAAATTAAGACCCCATCCAGAGGGTTTTGAGTTTAAAACAGAGGGTTTTGAGTTTAAAACCCCCTCCAGCCGGTTTTGTAGCTAAAAACCACCTCTTCGATATAAAAAAACAAATTACTCACTCAAAATTATATGAGCGTATAGCCAAGGGGGGTTTTGTGTTTAAACTCCTTTAAAGTTTAAAACCCCTCCAGATGGTTTTGAGTTTAAAATTCCCATACATGCAGTTTTGAGGTTGAAAACCCCATGTTCAATATTATTCTAAAGCAAACTACATTCACACAATTCTATGAGCGTAGCTAAGGGGGGTTTTGAGCTTGTTTAAAAAAAAACTCCAAAAAGTTTTAGTTTAAAACCACCAACAGATGGTTTTGGCGATAATACTTCCCTTTTCGATATAAAAACTAAAGCAAACTCCAGTCACCAAATTCCAAGAGTGTAGCCATTAATAAAGTGCAGTGAATAGCATGGAAGTCATCTTCCGAAATTGAAAAAAAGACTAAATGTGATTCAATAAAGATGACTAAGACGGATTTCAGGAGTTAGTTATAGAGATCGGGCCTCAATCAAGGAAATCCTATGCTAAACTGGGAGTCGAGCACTTAGTGAGGTTGTGACAGAAGCAGAGCGTCGCATGAGGTTTGCGGGACATGTTCTCTGACAAAATGAATTACGCATACCAAGAGTTGCGATGACATAGATGCCATTGTGAGGAAAGCGTAAACAGGAAAAGCCTAGTATAACTTGGCGCCACACTTTCACGGAGGACCTCAGGAGCAGTGGACACCAGGTGTGAAGAGACATTGCCAGTGACAGATTTTGTAGAGACAGCTTGCTGGCCAATGCGCTGAACGGCGCGGGAGGATCTAAGTCCTAAGTAAGTAAGAATAGCAGATTAGGTTTTTGAACTAAAATTTTTTATTAGGAGGATAATGCACAGAAGATACCTCAAAATATGCAATTTTTTGTTTTAAATACCGACAATAGTGCATTAATTCCAGGAGGAACCTATTTTAGGTTACAATGAACGTCTTCCGAAAGAATGAAGGGTCAGAATGTAACAAATATTAATTATGTACACACACACACATATGGCCGAGGTGGGGTCAACCGTGACCCCAATGTCGAAGGCGCCGGGTCACCCCCCCCCCGAAAAAATCCTGGCTACGCCCATGCGTTATTGAAAATTCGCACAATTATTTATTGATATAGACAAGACAGGCATTAATTTTTAAAAAAAGTAACCAATTTGACAATTTATTACTGTTAATTAATTATTTTGTTTAATAGCAACAAGAGAAACCAATTCTTCAGTATTCACAATTCACAAATATGGTTAACTTTATTTCTCCCTTACGCATACTCAGGTCAGGTTGATACAATTATTTATTGTACCTAACAAAATACGAATCAATAAACAAAAATTCTTAATTAGTCAATTAATTATTGGTAGATATAATTTTAAAGACGGAGTTCTTCCCCTTTAGATAAGCTTTGTTTTTGTTTTTTTAAGAATTTTTCTTGTTATTTTGTGTAGCTGGTTTACTTAAACAATAACTGAAAAGCGTACTAGCTGGTAAAGGACCTCACAAATCAAATCATGGAAGAACAACCACAATACAAGACAAAAACAATAGATGTTTGAGTGACCTGTTTGACTGAGGAAAAAGATGTGATAAGAAGATGGGCTGAATACTGTTCAGAGTTGTAGGCTATAACTGAAATCTCAGGATATCCAGAATTACTTAACGTTTCTGCAGTATCTAACATCGACTCATATCCTATTCTTCGCTCAAAAATAGTATTAGTGATGAAAGCCCTGCAAAACAAGCACTTGCAAAACTCAAAACACTAAAATCAGACTGATGCGCTCCTTGGTCATGGTCCATATTATGGTTTGCGAATCTTGGATGCTAATTCCAGAACTAAAGAAGAGCTAGGATACTAGCAATGGAATTGAGATGCCTTCGAAGGATCCTAGGTATCACATACAAGACCGCATCCCAAAAGAAGAAATTAGAAACAGGATAGATGGCCTGCTATCCACTGTCGAAAAACTCAAACTAAAACTTTATGGACCCCCCCCCCCCGGCGAAAAAAAAATTATATCTATTTGTGTGTGTGTGTGTGCGTACAAAATCTTTATTACATTCCGACCCTTCATTCTTTCGGAAGACGTTTATTGTGCCCTAGAATAGGTTCTTCCATGAGTTAGTGGAAAAATTGTAGATTCTCCGCCTTTACTAGCAATGGGGTCTGGGGGAGCGCTAGCAGCTGCCCCAGCGCGGGGCGAAGCCCCGCCGCCAAGCACTATTTCTGATATTGAAAACCAACAAAATGCATATTCTGAGGTATCTACAGTGCATTTTCCTGCTATTAAAAAGTTCTATTTCAAAAACCTAATGTGCTATTCTTACTGACTTAGACCCTCCCTCGTCGTTCGGCGCATTTGACATCAAGCTGTTTCCATAAAAATCTGTCACTGGTAATGTCTGAAGCCTCTTCCCACCTACTATGAGGACTCCATGAATGAGTGGCGTCAAGTTGTACTAGGATATCATTTCAACTCTTCTTATGCTTAATTCATTTTGTCGGAGAACATGTCCCGCAAACCTCATGCGTCGTTCTCTCACAATCTTACTAAGGGGTCGACTCCCAGTTCGGCATAGGATTTCCTTGATTTAGACCCGATCTCTATAACTGACTCCTAAAATCTGTCTTAGCCATTTTTGTTGAGCTACATTTAGTGTTTTTCGATTTCGGTAGATGACTATTCACTGCAGTTTTTTAATGGAGCCCTGCCACTGGTAAAAATGTGTAACCTCTCTTGAATACGCTCTTGGAATTAAGTGACTGTAGTTTGCTTTAGATTTTATATCGAAAAGAGAAGTTTTAACGTCAAAATCTTCTGTTGGGGGTTTTCCACCTCAAAATGCTCTGTAGGGGGATCTTAAACTCAAAACCATCTGGAGGGGTTATAAACTTTAAAAAAAAAGCCATCTGTAGAAGAGGGGTGTAAACTCAAAACCCCCGATTGGCTTGGCTACGCTCAAATAATTTTAGTTTTTAATTTGCTTTTTTTTTTTATATTGAAGATGTATTTTTAGCACCAAACCCCTCTGAATGGGGGTTTAAACTCAAAACCCCTTTCGGCAACGTTCATAGCATTTTGGGTGCGTAATTTGCTTTTTTTTCTTACACTGAAGATGTATTTAAATTTATCCTCAAACCCCACTGGAGGGGAGTTTAAACTCAAAACCCCTTTGACTACACTCATAACATTTTTAGTGTATAATTTGCTTTGTTTTTATTATTAAAGAGATATTTTTTACCTTCAAACCCCGCTGAAGTGGGGTTTAAACTCAAAACTGAGTCAAAACAATTTAGCCACGCTCATAACATTTTGAGTGAGTAATTAGCTGCTTTTTTTTTTTTATATTAAAGAGGGGGTTTATCGTAAATTTTAGACGGGGTTTTAAAATCAAAATCTTCCTTAACTGTGCTCTTGGAATTAGGGGATTTTCGTTTGCATTTTTTTTTTGTTTTGTTTTATAGAAGAGGGGGAGTTAACTGCAAAAACCCCAGGTAGGGGGTTTAAAACTCAAAACCCCTGGTAGGGGGTTTTAAACTCAAAACCCCTAGTAGGTTTTTTTTTAACTCGAACCCCTCTGGTAGGGGTTTTAAACTCGAACCCCCCCCCCGGTAGGGGTTTTTAAACTCGAACCCCCCTGGTAGGGGGTTTTAAACTCAAAACCCCCTGGTAGGGGGTTTTAAACTCAAAACCCCTTTGGTTGTGCTTGGGCAAGTGATGGTTTAGTATTAAAATCTCACCTAAAATAAACAAAATCAAAGCAAAAAATCAGTCACTAAATTCCGACTCCCCCCCCCCCACCCCGAAAGGGGTGGGGATTTCATTTCGGGGGGGGGGGTTTGAACTCCCAACCCCCCCCCCCTGGCTACGCCCATGCGGCGGGACCCATTAATATAGTTAAAACTGGACCACGGGCCGCTTAGTGAAAACGCTATAATGATAAATGCATATTATATTTAAAAAAAAAAACACTTTTTTTAGAAGAAATGTTGATTGAAATTAAAATGTTTGTTTAAAACAAAATGTAGGCCTAACATTATATGCGTGTGTGTTTATGCCCGTCCCAACGGACACTAATTTCGAGATGGGTTTTTTTTTTGTATTTATGATGAGTTTCATCCCCAGCTACATATTTTGGCCCATCCTGCGCAGGCATAACCATTGTTGGTCGGTGGTCGATTCCGATTTTTTTTTCGCCGTCTACGTCTGTCCTTGGCAGTGGATTTTCTTTTGGTCTCAAATGAGTATCCCGCGGCTTTTGTAAGTGACCTCCAGCTGTTTCGTTCTGAAGCCGCATGTACCAAATAAGAAGACGGGAAAGCAGTTAACAACTTCTTTACAATGACCCATAATGAGGGGTATAAATTTGGAATATGTTTTTGTAACCAGAATTTGTGGTACCCTTGTTCAAACAATGATTTAAGTTCCTCATTTGTGAATATTTAAAAAAACAACTGCTCCTCCATTTGTAGGCCTATGAATTCTTATGTGATTTAGGGATCTGAGTTTGTTCACGCGCAAAAGGGTTCAATTACTTAAATAGTTCAATATCCAGTCGGGAATATCCAAATGGCTTAGGTCATCATAGAATAGGCCTATTTCGTTTATAGACATAAATATTAAACAGTGGAGAGGGACAAGTTAGGTCATCATAGAATATTTCGTTTATAGACATAAATATTAAACAGTGGAGAGGGACAAGTTAGGTCATCATAGAATATTTCGTTTATAGACATAAATATTAAACAGTGGAGAGGGACAAGTTAGGTCATCATAGAATATTTCGTTTATAGACATAAATATTAAACAGTGGAGAGGGACAAGTTAGGTCATCATAGAATATTTCGTTTATAGACATAAATATTAAACAGTGGAGAGGGACAAGTTAGGTCATCATAGAATATTTCGTTTATAGACATAAATATTAAACAGCGGAGAGGGACAAGTTGATTATTGATTAAATTATCCAATCGGATAAACTGGCTAGCGAAGAAGTTATGTAAATCTATACAGTTTTCATCTTTCGATCGTTTCGATGACCCTTGGGAACACAGATGGAGAACCACTCCACTAGAGGGCCTCGCAAGTATTCCTAGCCCACACCAAATTTATGTCTTGCGACGCCATATAGGCCCTATTAGGCTCATTTTTATTCTGGCTAAACAATTAATAGCCTACAGATTAGGCTACTTTAATCATGATGGATGCCAAAAATAGGACCGCGGTGCTATCCAGCCCGTCGAAATTCATGCTCCTGTCCTAGCCGCAGACGCTCATTTCCATAGGACTTGCCATTTTTTAGTAGCGATGCGTCCCGTGACAAAAAAAGGTTTGGCACCACTGGTGTTGAGATAGCCTAATTTCTATAGAGACCGAAAGCCTTTATAGTAGGCCTATAGGCCTATACGTCGTTTGGGTTTGGCTGGTTCCTCATTTTCATCGAATTCCGGTCATGAATTATTGTATGAAGTAAACTATAGTAAGCTATTATTATGTCATAGTGAGAATGTGTGATATACTAATAGATCTAGCACCAAGAACGAGTCGACATCCCATATTATAATAATAAGGTTTTTCTTCGAGTCCGAAAATTAATGAGGAGTACGGTAAGCCCTATTAGACCACGCAGTCCCAGCTTTGCCACATCCAGCGCATACATAATTTTAAACGTTGTCTCTTTTCTCTGTCTCCGTCTGTCATCGACAGCCTCTGTAAGAAACCTCCAGCTGTCTCGTTCGGGAGCCGCCTACTGCCAGGAGTTCTCTTCGATGTCAATTAAAGCGAACTGGCGCCTAAGCTGAACCTTAAAGCATTTCCGCAGGGCACCTCTGTAAATTATACCGATTACCTTTTATCTCACAAAAAAATATTTTTTCTTTGGCATACAGTCGTCCCCCATGCGTAGCTTTTGAACTATAAGTAGCAGCCCCCTATACTATCCATAACGGCATTCGCAAGAGCGTCGCTATTTATGGTGCGGTCTTGCCTTCGTATGTTCATGATAGAGCGCAGACATCTTAAGTGAAAGCCTTCAAGAAGCATATTTTATTAGTTGCTTTCTGTATAGAACCCTCAGATCCATATAGAATGGGTTAAAAGATTTAACCACTGCTTGGTAGACACTGATTTTTGGAGACAGGCGGAGCGATTGATTCCGGCACACTTTCGCTTGGAGGCGCCCAAAAGCGCTACAGGCCATAGCCAGACGATTATCAACTTCACTTAAAAGTGACGCGTCATTTGATACTGTGCTATGTGAATTGGTTCGGCAAGTTGTCATTGCCGGAAGTGTTAATGGATATAAACAATTCACTACCTATAAAATGCTTCCTAATAGCAAGCGTCTCAAATAGTCTTTGACAATCAGTCCAAACCTGGCCCTTGTGGTCATATATTGAGTCCGGTGAAACTGTTTTCCCTAACAGGAGAAGGGGCGAAAGCGAGTAACTGGTGACTAAATCAGTAAGCTTCCGACAGGAGGGGCTCGTTATTCACTGACACCTTGCAGCTATACCCAATCATGTGAAAGACTTTGGTAGTCAGCCCTGAGGAAAATCCTGAAGCCGGCGACCCTTAGGCAGTCTACTGCACTCAGTGCTACATCCTGTAAGAGCCTGCGACGCCGCTGACCCCAAACTGTATCGGTACTTGCCGCGCCTTTGGATAGCCTACATCAGCTGCGGGAAAAAAGGGGAGGGGGCTGATTTGTGGGCGACATTATTCCGACCACAGCTAATGCCCAGGCATTCATCTCATTTCCGTGAGATGATCCATTGTCGCTTCGCAACTGAAGGAGGTCATAACATGTAAAGAGGTCCACCGTATTTCTCATCCGTCTCTTGACTTTCGTCGTAGGCGTAATATGATAGGTCGCGTAACCGTTTGATTGTCCAAAAAAAGCTGAGCCGAAGGCTCTTCGAGCTCTAGGCATGTAAGCCTGCTTGAACAACCGTTCTGTCTGGAAGAGATCCAATTCAGTGCCTATGAAAAGCATTGCTATTTCCACAAATGAGATTGGACCAAAAGCGCTCTGAGCATGCTATAAGCATGAAAGTAGCGCTATATAAAAAAGCTATAATAATAATAATAATAATAATATATCTGGCACTCCGGGCGCATGGACTAGAATGCATGGCCGAAGGCCGAGTACACCGGGAACCTCCGCCATTTTCCTATGTACCAAGCTAACCGTGCAGGACTTGCCATTTGTGTAACGGTCCCTTGAGGAACGGTGCATGGATTATCTTGGACACTCCCAAAGGAGTTTTGTTTTGCTATTCATTTAGCATGATCACTTCCTCAAATGAATAGCGTACCCGGGGTTCGCGTAACCAAAGCCCTCGATTTTTCCGGATCACCAGCTGTTCTTAATAGGATATCAAGAGAAAGGCTGATCAATGCATTTATATTTTCCTGCCAGCTTTTCTTTGGACGACCCTTTCTTCGTGCTCCATCAATTGTAGACAGTGAGTCAAATCTTATATCTACAATATAACCAAACAAGCTCATCTGTCATCTCTTCACAGTTGGCCTGTTGAATTCCTCCTGTTTGCCAGCCAGAGTGTTGACTTTTAATAGTACAAACTCATTTGTCTTCTTTTCCTGATATCTGATACCCAGCACTTTTGTGTAGCATTTACTGTGAAATGTTTGAATTCTTCTTTCAGCCTCATCATTCGGTGTCTTTCACAACCATATGGATGCAATGAGCCATTTGTTCATGTTTGCTGAATTTATTTGTTTCGCCAAGAGATTATAGTTTTTTTATCTGGGAAACCGTGAAACAGCGAAAGGCAACCCCACATTTCGATTATCAATCATTCAATATGGCGGCCTTTTATAGTCGCAACCAATGTTGACACAGTACACTTTTAGCCGACATAGATTGTTTTGCTTTATCTAACACATACGAGATGCCATATTATAAGTAAAAAATTATGTCAACATATATCATGAAGTTAATAATACAGCTCAGTAGTTTGGGTCGTACGGCATGAAGAAGTATCGGGGTCCATGCACTTTTCGTCCAGCTAAGCTAGCCTACGCTTTTCAAAATCCTGTGTTTTGGTTTTGAATGTTGCAGATTCTAGTACTGTCTACTCGTGTGCTAATTGGCTGTTCAAGTAATTTGTGTAGATTTTTACCAATACGTAAATAAAAAGTAAATATTCATTTAACATGGCTGATACTAGGCGACGAGTAAAGCTTTATATGTTAAATGAAGATCGACAGTGGGATGACAGAGGTACAGGACATGTCTCATCAGCTTATGTGGAAAGACTGAGAGGAATGTCCTTACTTGTACGATCAGAGACAGATGGTGAGCTAAAATATTATCTCTTAATTAGATGTAATATAGATCTAATGCTTTAGATTCTAGAATATATCATGTAACTTTTGCCTTTTGTACTTTCATCTTCATAATAATATTAGTATTAGACTTAGTTAGATCTAGAGACTAGTACTAGTAGTAGTAGGCTTTTGTTCCATAATAGACTTGAGTTGACTAGAGTCTCAGTCTAGTTAAGTTGAATTAGAAATAGAATGCTTAAAACTTATTAGGCTAATTCCCGGCTAATTAGGCTAAACAATATAGTTCAATATAGATCTTGATTCTAGATCTGCACTTACAAAAGACTCTAGACCAGGAGGAGAATCTAGAGGATGTAGACTTTTGTAGTAGGAGGGTATCAACTATCATTCATGATCTATCTAGAATCTAGATTGCTATAGAGTCTAGTAGTATAGTTACACTATTCACTATAGTATAGTTTAGTTGCTAGATCTATATTCTATATATACTATATTAAAGTATAGTACAGTGTAGTATACTATAGTACTATAGTAGTGACTATAGAATACTAGAGACTGTCAATAGAATATAGATCTAGATAAAGATCTACTAATTTTTTAAATCTTTATCTAGTACTATGGCTGGCAACTATACCACTATGCACATAAATATAAAATTCATTTATGATAGATCTAGATGTAGATTCTAGATTATTTATACAATTCTAGATCAAGTAGATCTAGCCCTAGCTACCCTTTTTGTGACATTGTAAACATTAGATTCTTTTATAACATTTACTGGAATCACTGTCACATTGTATTACATTTACATACAAAGTTACAATAAAACTAGAATTTATATTGTCTTCATTTCCTGCCTATAAAATGGATTATAAAATAATTTTAAATTGTCTAGAGTAACTAGACTTATCACTTTTGTTTTTTCTTATTCTTATTATTGATTCATATCACTTGTTTACCCTTTGTATTATTGTCATAGTGTTAGATCAAAAATTGATATAGATCTTGAAATTGAAGGTTGAAATTAAACAATAATATGTCAAAATTTAGTTTTCATTTTATCCTTCATGTCTGCAAAAAGTTCTTGTTATTTTATTGTATTTAACAAATTGTATTCAATTTTTTTTTTCATTTTGTACTCTTTGTTACACCTTTGCATAGGTAGCGTCTTTCACATAAAAAGCATACATTTTGTTTATTTTGTTAGCATAAACATTAGAGTAGTAAGTCATGTCGTGTACTTCATTCTTCAATTGAACTGCTTTTCTTGATAAACCTTCATGTTTTTTTAATTTTATTTTCTGGTTGATTTTTAGTGCTTTTTGCTGTCATTTTCTTAGTTGAGAGGTTTCAGCTGTATTAAAACTCAAACTGTTGCATTGTAAGAAATAGTAGCTCCTCCAATACATTAGCAATCTAGAATTCAGTTATTTAACTCAAAAGCTGTTTTTGTAGCAAAATGTTGTATTCATATTAAACATAAGGAAGTTTACCTTACTTTGTTTTAGTTTGCTTATCATGTCAAATATATATGTCTAATAGCCTTTGATTTATATTGACTATTTATTTGTCAAATCACTTCATATACTTTGTAAATTAAATTAGGAGTTGGCTGTAGTGCATAGATTATTCTTGCAACAGTCTAAATTCTGTACTTGCAACCCCATTGTTACTTTTATAAAGGCTTGAACTTGTTTTTGATTCCAATCACTAGAAGGTATGGGTCTGACAAAGTAGAAATAATTTAACTTTATTTGCAGTTTTTCTTATAGGTTTTTAAAGTTTAAAAGTAATAGTGATCAGATTGTACAGTTATTTTGTTAAATTGACTTACTCATGAATATCAAATATAATATGCCATTAATTGGATTTAAGCTTATGGCACATTTGTGCCTTCTAGCCGTATTTTCTACTCTTTGTTTACCACTGTATATAGAAAATAATAAATATGGGCTTAAAACTTTAGAAGCTGTCTATATATTTTTTTGTTAAATGTATGACAAGCTAATTAAAATCTTAATCATTTATTCATGAATTTTTTTTGTCAGGATCTATTCTACTTGAGTCTAAAATACAACAAGATACGGCTTACCAAAAGCAACAGGTTTGTTTTTCTTTTATTTTATGCCATTAGTTTTTTTATTTCTTGATGATTGGATTATTATTTCAGAGTGTGTATATTTAGAAATATTTTGTTATGTAATAAGTTTAAAATGTTAAATTTTCATGTATTTATATTATAACAAGTTAAATCTGTTAAGAAATGCCACCAAGACTCAAAATAAAAATTTTAATATATTTAGGAAACACTTATAGTCTGGTCTGAGGCAGACAATTATGATCTTGCACTCAGTTTTCAAGAAAAAGCTGGTTGTGATGAAATATGGGAGAAAATATGTCAGGTAAATATTGACTAAAAATATACATTTTATATTGATAAAAGGAAAGATTTAAAAAAAAAAGTTTATCATTTGTGAATTATTCTCAGGTTCAAGGAAAAGATCCAAGTGTTGATATAACACAGGATGTTGTTGAGGAGTCTGAAGATGAAAGATTTGATGATATGCCAGATGCTGCTCCACCAATAGAACTTCCTCCTTGTGAAACGAGTAAACTTGAAGAAATAGCTGAGCTATTTTCATCTGTCTTGCCATCTCCCATCCGACGGGAAAAACTTGCAGTGGCAATAGAAGCTGAGAGTTATATTCGCAAACTTGTGGATTTATTTCATATGTGTGAAGATTTGGAAAACATTGATGGACTTCATCATTTGTATGAAATTTTCAAAAGTATATTCCTACTCAACAAAAATGCTTTGTTTGAGATCATGTTTTCGGATGATATTATATTTGACATTATTGGTATCCTGGAGTATGATCCAACGTCACCCACACCGACCAAACACAGGGAATATTTACGAAACACAGCCAAGTTTAAAGAGGTGAGCTTACTAATTTTTTAAAAATTGATAAACTAATTAAAAAAATATATTATTGAAGTATTTACTTATTTGTTGCTTTGCTAGGTTGTACCTATGACCAATTCAGAACTGGAGACCAAAATTCACCAAACATACAGAGTACAGTACATTCAGGATGTCATATTACCCACACCATCTGTATTTGAAGAAAACATGCTTTCATCTCTTTCTTCGTTTATTTTCTTTAACAAAGTGGAAATAGTCAGTATGATTCAGGTAATTATGTGATAATAAACATAGGATGTAACTTTTTGCATTTAATTTGTATGTTTTGTATTGGATCTGAAGTTTCTTGACCTTTAATTTCTCCTGTTCCTCCTTTTAAGAGACTTTTTTTCCTTAATAAATAATAATAGAGATCAAATAAATATTAAGATAATAATCAATGACACTTTCTCATGGTGTATAGAGGTAAAAGAAGTGGAATAGTTATGTTAAATCTTTCTATGTCAGTGTCCATTTGAAATTTAAAAAAATAATTTGGTGTATGAATTTAAATTTAAAATAGATATTATTGCATCTTTTAATTAGCTTAAATCAGCGTTTTTCAACCTGGCTGTGTTAACAGATAATTTAAAGGATTTAGATAGTGACACTTAGCAGCAAAAAAAGAAAGGGGGGGGGGTAATTATTGTCTATTTATTGATACTTGTGTGTGAAAAAAAAATGTTGAAAAAGGCAGGTATAATAAAGTTAAAATATGAATAGCAGTTAAAAGTAGAAATAGATGATATTATCACTTTAAAGCTTTTATTGTAAATGGTCACCATACACCTTTAGAAGCAATGTAGACACAAATGTTTAATTTGCAAATATCCATATCCTGGTGTTCAGGATGATGTCAAATTTCTAACAACATTGTTTGCTCAACTGACTGGTGAAGAAACAGATGACAACCACAGAAGAGATTTGGTTTTATTCCTCAAAGAATTTTGTACATTTTCTCAAACATTGCAGCAGCCAAATAGAGAGTCTTTTTATAAGGTATTTTCAGATTTTAATTTTCATTACTTCTTTCTGTTATAAAGTAATGTGATGTTTGCCATATATGCATACCTTTGAATCTGTAGACTTTGTCCAAGCAAACACCTACCCAGTGTTAAGATACTTGAAATAATTATTACAAATTTGCACACATCTCATAAATGAACCAGTAATAATCCTTTTACTTAAATATCCAGACATATATTTAATTTTTTTTTTTTTTCTGAATATATGAGACAACATCAGTTGAAACCAGACACTTTGTGAAGGTCAATTAAGATTGTAATTTTTCTACAAACAGTTTTCTCATTAATTGTGGGCCACATAAACAGTTGAGCTTTCATCTTCCTTATAGATCAAAATGTCTGAAAGGGATAGGGCGGAAAACAGATAGAACAGATAGAGCTCTCAACATTCTACTTTTAGGGCTATTTTTTTTATAAATTTCAAAATGGCTTTTATTGACATATTATATATCATTTTTATTGCCCAGGAATAGAGGAATTCAAAAAAAATCAGAAGCAGCAGACAATTATTTAACATTAAAAAATTGGGTCAAACACACTTGCTCCTAAAAATGAAAAATCCATCACTCATAGAAGATATGTCCAATAATCCATGAAATTCACAATATTATTATCAGAAAAATGTGTCACAAAGTAAAGAATATTTATAGAACATTTGAAAAAAAAAATTTTTTTTTAAACATTTATGCCTGTTAATTGAGCATAACCAGACCCCACCCTCACATAAAAAAAAAAGTTGCAAATTATACCTTATCATCATGCTTAATAACAAAACCAGTTAAAGTTTTGACATATTATATATCAATTTTAATGCCCAAGAATAGAGGAATTAAAAAAAATAAATCATAAGCACCAGACAATTATTTACCCATAAAAAAATAGGTCAATCACACTTACAGACCTGCCTACCGTTACGCAAAATGCGTATTCGTTACGCAAAATCTCCCAAAAATGACCGTCAGTACGCAAATACGCATTGAACCCGTCGTGTTACGCTTTTCATTTCCTTTTTTCCCCCCTCTCTTGACTAGCTTACGAGCGGTCACGGAGGTCACGCTAAGCCGTTTTGTTGGCCGGGGGGGGGGGGGGGGAGGGGGACAGAAAAGGTGGGGGAACACATTGTGTCCAGATCTATACGTTGATTGGTTCTTAAAAGCAATTAGATTTAGTCTAGAAATGAAGAACGCGAGAGTGAGGGAGTGGCGGGTTGGTACCGTCAGTTAGCTGATACACCAACGTGACTTTTTTTTTTGTAAGTTCATTAGTAGAAATTAATTATGTTGAATCCCTGATTCCCGTATTCATTTGTATAGAAAAAAATATCGAAGTGCTATCGATTCAAAACACATTGAGTGACATTGTAGATATCTAGTCTAGATCTGGATTCTAGATCTAGAAAGCTTGTTATACAGGAATAGATCTAGCTAGTCATTAGGTTAGTCATGATTCTCTACATTACTCAACAATCTAGATCCAATTTAGTTGTAGTATGATTTAGATTGATTAGATCTAGATCGATAACATCTACTACCATCTAGTCTGGATCTAGACTAGATTCTTAGTCTTAGTATAGAATAGATCAAGGATGAAGGTAGGCTTACGAAAGTAGGCCTACGAAAGTTTGGAGTAGACCTACGTTTGTAGCGGATCCACGGCTTCGGTAACACTCTCGAGCCCAGATCTAGAGTAGATTATATTCATTATATAGACATAGATCTAGTCTAGATATCATCTCTATTGTCGTATTGATCTAGATTTAGATTGTAGATTTAAACATGACATCTAGGTCTAGATCTAATATTATATATATATATATATATATATGACAAAGTAGTGGATCTCGTAAGTGTTACGCATTCTGGTTCCAAAATACGCATTTTGACCATCAGCGTTACACATTTGGATTTTTTTTGGTAGGCAGGTCTGCACTTACCTCTCGACATGAAAAATCCATCCCTCACAGAAGATATGTCTTTTAATCCATGTATTTCACAAAACAACAAAAAATATTAAAAGAAGAATGTGTCACAAGGTAAGTATACTTATAGAAGATTACAAGAAAAAGAATTAACATTTATTTTTAATATTTATGACTAATAACTAAGCCCCCTACCCGTCCCACCCTTCTAAAAAAAAAAGTCAAATTTTTTTTCTTATATCATGACATATTATTTATATTTATCCATTTTAGATAGATATACATTGTAGATATAGTCTAAATAAGAATGTTATTTATTAAAAAAAAACTTATGTCTAGTAAATAGCTAGATCTTGGATGGTATTACATATCATAATGATATTAAGAATGCAAGATTACTATGCATATCAGAAAGCTTCAAAGTGAGTCTGTGCTACATTTAGAAGCTAGATGATCTAGATCTAACTGATGTTTAAAGTACATTTTAGACTACAAAAGATCTAGATCTGGATTTAATAGATTATTATATATAACTTTTAAGAATGTAACTAGTCTAAATGTAAATAAAACAATGCTATGAATGTTGAATGTTTGATTGTGCCCTAGATAGCCATGATAGTGATAGCATGATTTAGATCTTCGTATTCGACTTTATTGACTTTATAGAATAATATAGAGACTATAGATCTAGATCTAAATCTATAGATCTAATAATAGAAATATTATCAAGATATTTCAGAGATCTGCAACAGATCTAATTATTCTAATACACAGTCAAGGAAGGGTGGATTAATTAAGGCACGATATTGTTTATTAATTATCAGTATCTATTCTATTTCTGACAAAAGATAAAGAACAACACTTTTCATACTTATAAACATCTAAAAACATCATTCTATATGTATTAGATTTAATAAGTGTCTAATTACTGTAATGCTTTTAATTCTTTGGATCAAGGACTAAATGTGTAGATCTAGAATCTAGAGTAATCTAGACCAGACTAGATCTTGATCTTGAATCTAGATCTAGTAATCACAAATCAATTAAACTAGAATTTACTAGATTAGATCTCGATCTACATTAAATTGATTAAAATTTTTTAAAAATGTCACAGTATGTGGTAGATCTACTAGGTCTAGATAATTGAAGAAAGACAGTACAGCGAGTACGAGGTCTTAATGAAGTCTAGTTTAATCTAGTCTAGTAGATCCAATTCTAATGTACACAATTATTTCCAGAATTAATTAAATGATTATTAATTTTTACGTTTTAAGACTTAAGACATTGATTGAACTAGATTTGATTTGTTTGGTAAACTAGATCTAGAGTATTACATATCTACACACTACACACGTTTTGGTCTAGTACTAGTAGAGTGAAAGGCTGCCTGGTCGTGCGGTTTGTGCGCTGGACTGTCGTTCGGATTTATCAACGGTCGAGGGTTCAAACCCTGCCCGCTCCCATCCCCCGTCGTCCTGCGGGAGGTTTGGACTAGGAAGTAAACTATCTTCAACTCTGAAGGAACATCCGAAACATGTAAAACATTTTACAACAAACACAAGGCTCTTTATAGTCATAGATTATAGATCTAGATTCTAATCAATCTAATTTGATCCATAATATGTTTGCTTTGATTAATTAAGACGTAGATATAAGTTAGAAACTATTAGATCTAGACATATATTTCTGGAAACTAGATCTAGATTAGTGTTACTGTGTGTTCTCCATAGGATCCATTGTAAACACGTGTGCGCTAATGTCGACCTCGATCTCATCTCTAACAATCTCACATCTGCAACTGACTAATATTAAAGTAAAATATTTACCAAAATAGTTGATAATATTTCAAAATATCATGTTTTTTGGCTACTTTAGACTGAGATAGCATTTCATAGTTGCTGCAGCCTAGGCGATTCAGCTTGAATGATTGAAAATCAAGTTTTTAAAAAAGCGTATCACGTCCATTTCCAACGACGAATTTCCAATTGGTTAAAAAAAACGTGCTCAAAAAAAAGTTTTTTTTAAATATATAATTTTTAAGTACTAAAATGAATGAATAAGGATTCCTTAAATTAAAATTATGTCTTTAGTAATCTAGATATGAAATATTTAAGTGGAAATAATTAAATATCTTAAAACGAGATCTGACGACGAACAATATGGCTGAATGTCATCGAGGCTATTTATTTTTAATTCTAAGGCAAACAAATCTTTTTGTTTACGTTTTTTTTTCTTAATCATTTACAATAACCATTTTTTAATCGTAAGTAAGCAATTTTTTTTCATATAATTATAAAAATAATATGTTTCTTACCTTTTCAAACGGGATCACATAAATCCATAAGTAAAACCTGTCCGTCGTCATATTGATACTTGGGGACATTCACAAACGCATCAAATCTTTATAAAAACGAATTTCTACAAATGAAGCTTATACAAACATAGATCTATACCTCAGTATAACCAAATATGCTACGGATGGCCTATATAAAGAGATAATGAACTATCAACTCAATGGAAAATCTGTTTTCTGCCATACTTTACTTTTTTCTTGTAAAAAAATTTGAAGCTTGGGGGATTGACTAAATATTCTCAAAGAGCTAGTAAAATTTAAATTTATTGAATGTATTTTTGAACATTTATATTATGATGTTCTGCTGTGTGTTTACATTTTACCTTTTTTTTCCCCCCAGACATTATCAAATTTGGGAATCTTGTCTTCAATTGAAATTATTCTGGTAAGCAACATATCAGACTTCTAGATTGTGCATTATTTAAATAAATCTTTTTCTGAAAATTCATTATGCTTGATTGTATCACTTAAATATTTTGAACTCTTTTTACCAGGGATTAGATGATGAAAAAATGAAATTGGCTGCTATTGACATCTTTTCATACATTGTTGAATTTAGTCCGTCCATGGTTCGTGAATTTATTCTACATGAAAGTATAAGTGTTGATGATGTAAGTACCTTGAAAGCTATTCGACTCTTTGTAATGGGTTTTTCTCTTTTCTAGTCCTAAGTATAAATTTTTTTTGTTCTATATTTGTACAGGAGGATCTTTTAATCAACTTAGTCATTGAGCAGATGATCAATGACACAGATCCAGGTTAGTGCACCAAATTATTAAACATAACTAGAGACTCTACTAGATCATTATATTAGAAATATATTTTTTTTTAAGCATTCTCTAAGTCTACTAAAATGACCTTTTTATAATAAATAGAATTAATAGTTATAAAAGTAATCATCGGTTCTTCTTTAGTGGCTCACCTAGCACATGACTACTTTTTTAGACACTTAAATAAGATTTGTCTAGCAGGATTTCTCAAAAAAAAAAACTTTATGGTGTTTGAAGGAGCCATGTTCTTTACCATTTATTATCAATAGCACCACAAAATATGATAGGATATAAAAACTATAATTTAAACAAATGAAAACTAGTCTATGTTTTTAATATAAGTTTTCAGTATTTTAATGTATTTTGACATTTTACTTTACAAAAGATATTACTCAATATCAGAAACTGTCTTATATTATTTTTTTAAAAGATTTATTAATTTGTTTATTAATTTTTTAATTTCTTTTTTTCTTCTAACACTACTCAGAAATTTAATGGTCATAGATTATAATAATACAGGGTTCGTAGCGCTCCTAAAAACTCCTAAAATCTCCTAAAAAATGAAAAGTCTCCTAAAATCCTAAAATTCTCCTAAAAATTGCCGATAGTCTCCTAAAATTTTGTCCACTCTCCTTAAATTTTTACCCAATTTTTTTTTTTAAATATAATTTTGCTTATTTCTTGCTAAAAATGCGGGGAAAAAAACAACAACAGCGTAACTATGCATTCTGATCGCATGACCTTACGGACTGACTGTGTTAATGAGCTGACCAGTGACGCGTCTACACCGCCTTTCACCCACTTTTGAAGCGCGACCTCGTGATTGAAGATGGCCTTGGTTCAAGCAAGCATTTCACCTGGCATTTTTTTTTCTGAAGTCAGCGTAGAAATGTTTGTTTCCATTTATTGTTACCACTAAAGACGCGCTAGATATAGTCTGTAGTGACTATTGTCTATAATTAGAGCAATTACCAGACTAATTTGTAGGCTGCACCTCTCCAGGCCCTCCCTCACCTAAAATCTTCTTGTTGTAAGTGTAAGAGTGACTTCGCGTGGAAAGTCGGTAAATCTTCTAGATCTAGCTAGTATCTAGTAATAGTAGGCCTATCTAGATTAAGATTTAGATCTAAGTTAGATCTAGTGAAGATAATTTGCATCTAACCTGAAAAATTAGTGAATTTTAGTCAATTTAATGATCTCGATACATCTAATGTCTAGATTACTCTAGAAATACGCTAGATTCTAGATTTACGCTAAATCACTTAGAATCTAGTGGAGATAATTAGCACAAAGAAGTGAAAAGCCCGCAAATTTAGTGACTTAGATCTAGACTCTAGATCTACGTATATCCAGCGAAGATAATTCGCATACTGCCGTGAAAAGCCCGCAAATTTAGTGACTTAGATCTAGACTCTAGATCTACGTATATCCAGCGAAGATAATTCGCATACTGCCGCGAAAAGTCCGCAAATTTTAGTGACTTAGATCTAGACACTAGATCTACGGTATGTTCAGTGAAGATAATTCGCACACAGCCGCGAAAAGTCCGCGAATTTTAGTGACTTATATCTAGACTCTAGATTTACTCGAAATCACTAGAATCTAGTGAAGATAATTCGCACACAGCCGCGAAAAGTCCGCGAATTTTAGTGACTTATATCTAGACTCTAGATTTACTCGAAATCACTAGAATCTAGTGAAGATAATTCACACACAGCCGCGAAAAGTCCGCAAAATTTAGTGACTTAGAGTTAAAGTCCGCGAATTTTAGCGAATTAGCTTTAGAGTCTAGATCTAGATTTAAATTTAGTGAATATTCACACAGCAGTGAAAAGTCCTGTAATTTTCTCGACTTTGATCTAGACTCTAGATTTATGCTAAATCACTAGAATATAGGTATATAGTGAAGATATTTCTCTCACAGTACTGAAAAGTCCGCGAATTTTAGTGACTTAGATCTAGAGTCTAGATCTACAGTAAATTCAGTGAAGATAATTCTCTCACAGCCTTGAAAAAATCCGCGCATTTTAGTGACTTAGATCAAGAGTCTAGATCCACTGTAGATTTAACGAAAATATTTCGCATGCAGTTGTGAATAGTCCGTAAAAATTATTTCACTGGTAAAAGCCAGGGAAACTATAAGCTTGAAAAAGAATCTGCTAGGAAAAAAAAACGCGAATAGGTCGAATTCCCCCCCCCCCCCCCCCCAATCCAAAAGCCATTTTTTAGTAAGCAAATGTCAAAATTCAAATAGACCTATATTGCCCTATATATTACTGGCTCTGTTTATGAGAAGGATTTAAGTTAGCTAATAAAAGAATAAAACATTACCTCAAATGCACACCATGACTCTAGTATCTATAAGATACATATATGAACTAATAATGTACATTTCCATCACAGAGAATACACATTATGAAGGCATCTCTAAGAATGTTTCTTATTTAAAAAAAAAATGGAAAAGTAACCATTTGTAATGTTTTTAAATAAATCTTTGAAAAAAAAAATGGTTGTTTGAGGTTTTGGGATGACAGTCAAGTTGTTACTTGATTAAAAGATAACTTTCATTACATTTTCTGTGGACATATTGGCAAGATATTTATTATTTTTAAAATCAAATAACAATAATTGATTTGATAAATGCTTAGTTTTGTGCATGTTTTACTGTGTATCACACAAATGGGTAGGACACACACACACATCATACATTTCATCCTTAAAAAACCTCCTAAAATCTCCTAAAATTTTGTCATGGAAAAGTGCTACTAACCCTGAATAATAATAATAATCTTTATTGTCCCTAAGGAAATTTGTCTTACAATTTGTGCATTACACCAAACAAAACATTATAACTAAAAAAACAAAATGTACATTCACACCAATGTTTATTGATGTTTCCAAATATTAGTTGCAAAAATTTGTCATACTAAATTAATTTTAAAAAAATTATTAACAAGATGAAAAAAACAAAATGTTTTTCTTATTTTTAGAATTAGGAGGAGCAGTGCAGTTAATAGGAATCTTGCGTCTTCTTCTGGATCCAGAAAACATGCTGGCTACAGCTAGTGTAAGTTGCATCTATTTATTTTACGATTTGGTAAACAAGGCACTATTGTTATCATGATATTAGATGGTGTTTTATAGGTTGACTAGCTTTTCTACTTGGAAAAATTGTGTATGGCTATTTCTTGCAAACTGAAGAGAAATTGTAATGGCTTTAGAGTGTATAGTTACCAGACCAAAACTAACTTCCCCCAAATACACCCCTTATTTCGCTCATCTCTAAGCTAACTTGCAAGTATTCGTGGGGGTCATACTAAGACATTATATGTTGAAAAAATAAACAGTAAAGGTGGAGTGAAGACATTATGCCCTAATCGTTCACTTGGCCTGAAGAAAATGAGAGTGCTATGAGTGGTGCAGTAGTACAATACATCTAGCATCTAGATTTAGATCTATACAGAAGTTTGTTTAGACAGGCCGATGGAGGCAAGCTTCTGTAGGGCTAGAATTCCATGAGTCTTACACTCAATTCTTAGGACAATTACAAAGAATATCTAGATCTACGCTACACAACTTATTTTAAAAGTTTATTAGAAATAAATTATTATTTTAAAACCCAAAAGAACTTTGGATGCAAAAAAATCATTGACATTTTCCTTAGTCTCCAGAGTTCATTTTAATTTTTGAAAATATAGAAGCACTAGATACAAAACATTTAGACATGAGTCTAAATCTAGATATAGATTAGACCTTGTAGATAGATCCTCTACATTCTAGATCTAGAGTTCTAGATTTGTTATGTCTAGTACGTCTAGACCTACATAATTAATTAGATCTAGATTTAGAATCTTTAATCTAGGTCTGTCCTTGTAGTCTATGGAAATTTGTATTGTAGCGGATGGTAGCTTGTATATAGAACTAAATTCTAAATCTATTAAAAATTAAATATTTAAATAGACTCTTTTAGAATCGATCTAGTCTAAGCTCAGATCTGGATGTAAATTTAAGTCTATAGTGACAATTTGATGGCCAATAATAATTGAAAATATATAAACACTTTGAACAAAAATAAATTGTGCATGTGTTACACAGTCAGGTGCCAAAAAATACACATTTTAACCATCAGTGTTAAATCTATAGATTTTTTTTTAGATGGGTAGGTCTGCTAAAGTTAAAAAAACAGGAATAAGAAATGAAATCATAATAATAAATATTAAAACTTGAAGTGAATCAAAATAAATGTACATTGTGAGAGTTAACTTGAAAATATCTCTTTGTCGTTGAGTGTGAAAGGGCATTAGTTATTCCAAGGTCCAAAGAAGGAGGGTTAAAAAAGTAAAGAAGAGAGAGGCATAACAATATTAATTTTGAGAAAGTTTGGAAATGGGAAAATTGAGAATTAATGTTGAGTGAGTCTGTGTGAGAGTTAGGGCTTAAGTTTTCATTGATAAAAATTGAGTGAAACTTTTATGTTTTTTTTTTATATATATACAGAAAACTGAAAAATCTGAGTTCTTAAGTTTTTTCTACAAACACAGTATGCATGTGCTAACAGCACCTTTATTTGCAAACACAGCAGATAATAAACCAAGCAGGGGTAATTTTTTCAACAAATATTTCTTTAAAAGTTAAAAAAAAAAAAATTACATTAGAAAGTTATACTGTACTTTAATGATTTTAATGATTGCTTTATTTCTACTTTTTCTGTAACTTTATTTATTGATAAATATTTAGATAACTTTGCCATAAGCCTTGAACTGTTCAAATATTTTACAGATGACTACCAAAGTGCACAGCTTTTGGGACTTATTTTGGAATTGCTTACATTCTGTGTGGAGCACCATACTTACCACATAAAAAACTACATTATTACAAAAGATGTTTTGCGAAGAGTGCTAGTGCTATTAAAATCCAGGCACTCTTTCCTTGTTCTATGTGAGTAAAAGTTGACTTATTGTGTATGTTCTTATGACTGTTGATTGTTGCCTTTTCAAGAAAAGTTTATTAGTTTACTCTATTGATCTTGAAATTTATATTAATTATACAAAAAAAAAGATGTTGTAAGAGGGAAGTAATAAATCATCTCTTGAATAATTTGTGTAATAACTAAGTTACACATTAGCCTAGTCTTGAGAGAAACTATTCTAACAGTTTTACTCCTTTTGTGCATGTTAAAAAAAAGATAATTTTAATTGCAAACATAATTTCTTTCATTAATTAAAATAAAAATCACATATTTTAAGATGACAATGTGTTTTACTAAATGCTAGTTTTCTGCCAATGTGATGAGGTATAAGAGCACAGACATTCTTATAGTTGAATAAAAAATATATATGAACAATTTTAAGAATCTTACATGTTCAGCTATTTGTAGAGAGAACTTTTAAAATTCTAATTAGCATTTTTTTTTTTTTCAGGTGCCTTAAGATTTTGTCGGAAGATAATAGGATTGAAAGAAGAATTTTACAATAGATACATCATAAAAGAAAATCTATTTAGACCAATAGTGGATGCTTTTCTTGCAAATGGGGATCGTTATAATCTGATAAATTCGGCTATGATTGAGCTTTTTGAATTTATCAAAGTTGTAAGTTGTTTTGTTTGTAATTGAGACATTTTTGGAAGGCTTTTATTTAGGCATTTTGAAGAAAATGTTGTTAGATATGTCACTAATAGGTTAAACATAATCTGCTTATTATTAGGAGGACATCAAGTCATTAAGCACATACATTGTAGAGACTTTCCAGAAAGATTTAGAAGGAATTAAATATGTCAAAACTTTTGAAACATTAAAGATTCGATATGACCAACAAAGGGACAGAAGTCGAGATAAACATTCGTTTGAAAGGTCAGTGTTTAACATTTTTATCCATGTTTATAATGAGTATTTCCTTTTGTTCTAAATAAAAATCCTGATGTTTAAACACTGATCTGACTAAAAAGCTGGTATACCTTTGATAAGCTTAAACACTTGATCTGGCTAAAAAGCTGGTATATCTTAGATAAACTTAAACACTGATCTGGCTAAACAGCTGGTATACATCTGAAAAGCTTAAATGGTGAGCTGACTAGAAAGCTGGTATACATTTGAAAAGCTTAAACAGTGAGCTTGGCTATTAAGCTGTTAAACATTTGAGTAATTTCTTGCTGTGGTTGGTTGTTGACACTTGTGTTCTCTATTTTTTTTTTCTAATAGCTCACTTAAAAAAGTTTCACCAATTAAACTGAAAAAAACCTCAGGGAAGAGAAAGTGGTCAGATTTTCAGGTGTTGCCAGAAATAGAAGACGCTGATGAAGAAAATAGTGATCGGTATATGGTTTCACTTTGGCTACTTCAGATCTGTCAATGAATTTCAGATTCCCTGTTCCATGAAACTATTAAAACACATTTAATACACATGCAGGGTTCATACAGTTATTCGAAGGTTTTGGAAAGATGTTGGTAAAAATAAATGACCAGGACCAGAAAAGTTAGTGAAGATGATGATGATATCTGGGTTTCTCAAATGTTTTGGAACATTACTAATATTGTTTACTTGTCTGGACTGAAAATACCCATAACATTCATTACACTCTAATATTGAATACTACATATGTTCAGTATATGACTAGGTAGCATTAAGTAAAATTAAAAATGTTTTTTTTTCTGACATTCTTTTATTTTCTCTACTAGGAAAACACATCAGCAGTCTTTTTACAAAGCTTAAATCAACTCACTCTGTTTGTCTGTCTTGTAAAAAGTTTGTACAAATTATTTCTCTGACAAACGATCTCAGATCAAGCTGAAATTTAGCACAATTATGTCTTTTACCAGACAACACAAGTATCAATTAAAAAAACTAACAATTAGTTAATTAACTATTGCTAATTTTAAAAAAATATTTTTTGGTATCTTGAACAAGAGAAGGAAATAGTACTGAATTAGTCCCCTTTATAAACATAGCCCTAAACAAAACCACTAAACAAAACAATTGGTTAAAATAATATTAATTACACAGATATATTGTTGTTGGTCTAGATTTATTACCGATTTAATTACATGACTGATCCAAACTGATTGATACAATTGCACTTCATACAAGCTTTTTTTTTTTTTTAAAGTATTTTTATGTTTTTTTTCTCTTTGTGTTCTTAACTGTCTATTCTGGCAAACTTCTAATCATAACCTTATAGTGAATATTTTAATAAGCCTTTGGATGTCAGATTAAAGAATTATATGAGTTATACTCTTTGATGTCTGTATGAACCCTGTAGCACATACTATTTAGAATACACACTAAACAGATTTTCCATTGGCAGGTCTGATGGTATTTAACCTGGTAGTTTGCCAAGTTCCTGATGTGCAGTGCACTTGTCACATTTTCTTGATTTTGAGCAATATAATTTACCTTTTGGCTTGCTTGTTTTGTTTTGTTTGTTCAAATTAACTTTTTTTTTCATACTAGGTGTCATTTAAATGAGCTTCCAATTCAGTGCATCATTTGATAGACTTAAATCATATACTTAAAATTACATGCCTTTCAGAAAATTTAGCCTGCATAAGTTGTTGTTTTTTTAAAAATTCTATTGAAGTAGAGTGTTCCTGAGGTTAAATTTTAAGTAACACACATTATTGTGAATGGACACATTTTTACTAGTTAGTCAATGCTTAGGAATAAAATACCCTACTTAGAAGATTTTGTCTAAGATAATAAAAATGTTTAGATTATATTAGATTTTTTTCTAAATATTTCATATTACAGTTGAGTCAATTTTATTTATTTAGCCATGTCTATATATTCAGGATTTGTATAACCTTTAACAGTTTATTAACAGTTTAAATTGCTTAACTTGTTTATTATCCAGATTTTAAATGCATTTTTAAAAACATGTATTCACCCTTTAAAATCTTTGTTTTATCTTTTATTTGATCATAATTTTACGATAATTTGCTTAGCTTGTATAATGCTTAAATCTATCACTCATTTTGTTTACTTTAGTCATGCAGCCTCAATAGTACGCAATAATAGATTCCGAAGAGATGCTAGAGCACCAGATGAAGATGAAGAGATGTGGTTTAGCCAAGATGATGAGAATGAGGAAAATGATAGCACACCTCAGGTTTCAGAACTTCTTAAGAACAAAATAGACTCCGACCTAGAGCATATACATAAACTTTGGGAGAATAAGAAAAGTAAGACCAAAAAAATGATACTTTTAGGTTTATGTAAAAAGCTTTATTATTTATTGTTACTTATTTAGGTTAAGTAGTAGTTTTCTTCCATTTCACAATTATCTTGCTGCTTACAAATTAGACGTTGCCATTTTCAGCTAGTGTAGCAAAGATGTCAGCTGCCGTCAGGCTACATTTTGGTGGTGCTTTGGGTGCACTTAAATGTTCCAGAAAATATGGCTTACCTATGTCGCATTTCTTGTGTAGGACTTCTTTTCTTTCCTGCTAAACCTGTTTTAAATATTCTTGTTTATAACATTAATTCAATTTTTTAAAATCTTTTTTTCCTCAAATAAGTTTTTAAAAAAGTCAAGTAAAACGTACATATTCTACTTATTTGTTCATTATAATTATTTTATCTATTAAAACTATTTTTTAACATATAGAAAGAAAACTCCTGCTTTTATTTAAATATATCTGCTTTAAATTACAAAATAACATCTTGGCTATTTTTTAAAAAAATATTTTAAAATAATTTTTTGGTATTTAAAAAAAAACAAAACAGTATGATAGTTCATTCCATTAAGTGAATGCGTCCAGTGATGGGAATTTTCAGAATTTTTTTTTTTTTCTGATCTTTTTTTTTTTTTTCCTGATATTTCTCTGACAGAAAAATATCAGAAATTTTTTAAGGGAGGGGTCATCATAACCACAGTGTAAAGGTAAAGCGCATAGCAGCCAACCTTTCATCCTTTTGATCAAGATCTAGATCAAAAGTATTCATATTCAAGAATCTAGATACGGACATCTTATTTATCTAGACTGATTAAAATCTCTGTAGATTTAGATCTAAACTTTGAAATATTAAGTCTTAGAATTCAGCGTAGATTCAACAACTTTCTCACCTTTGCTTTTTGCATTGTTAGTGGACCCAGAGTAAAATTCCTTTTCATTTATGTACAGTTTAATGTCCAGTGAAACAAACAGTGTAGCTCATACTTTTGTAGCATGTTAAAACACATGTATTCATTATAGTTGTTTTATTGAGAAATTGTTACAATACCAGTAAAAACGTTAATCAATTAATGTATTATTGAATGTTCAGATGGCATTGACCAGATACAAAACTAGATGCCAAGTGCAAAAAAATAAGAAAAGCTGTCAAGTTCTCCCATCTAAATTTACAAACAATACCTTCTTATCTAAGTTGCTGTAACATGCCAGTTCAAAATTGCGGGTATAGAAAATGTTTTTACAACTTTAACAAGTCTCTTCCCATCACTGGGGGTCAAATCTTCTTACATGTGCATGGGTATCTCAATGATTATTATTAATTTTTTTTTTTTTTTTTTTTTAACAAATATCCATCATAAATGAATCTTTGTATGATTTTCTAGCCTTATACTTCCAGAGTTATCTTCCACTCACCATACATTTTAAAATCTTGTAATCTGAATTTTAATTCAAAATAAAATACATTTGAGCAGGAGTTTTCCTTAAAATGTGATATTGGTAATTAAAAAAAAGTGTTTCTAGTAATAAAGAAAAAAAACATCATCACACATGTTCTTTAAGAATTTCTGTTTTAAATAAACTTTTTTGTTTGATAACACTTGAATATAATTATTAAAAACACAAATGTGTAATGAATTAACCTTTTCATCCCAGTTTGTTGATCTTAACCAGCCCCCTGAAAATTATTGTATTTTAGTCTGGTGAAACAATGAAACAGTTTCATATTAACCTGCTTGCCTTATAGATTGCAAAACAAGCTTTCATTTAACAGCTATATCAATAGAGTTAGTTGACCAGTTCTTTTTCAATTCACCTGATCCACTTAGATATGTTTTCTCCTAGAAAAATAATTTTTAAGCTCACCCAAAAATAAAGAAGCTCACCCAAAAATAAAGTATTTTAATTATCTTAAAAGGGGCATTTTTATTTTTCAAGAAGTAAGTCTGTATAAAATAATTAGTTTAAAAAAAAGTCTCACAAAAAAAGAATTTATAACACTATATCTGCAAAAGTATAATTGATATTTTTTTTTTTTGCTTGTTATAAAAATGTTAATTCACAAATGGTTGTAGTTTTAAAATCAAAATTTTGAAGAGAGTTGGAAAAGAAATGCACAGGTGTATTCATAATAAACATTAATACTTTCATATATTTAATATTTTATTAAAGTTGGTAAAGTTATTTAACGTAAATAAACTTGTTTCTCCTATTTTCATAGCCAAAGACAACCAACTTGATGTAGAAACACCTCCTAGGCTGCTAAGTGGTACAAAGTCAGCTATAAACATCAGTATCAAGACAGGCAGCAACTCCTCCCTTTCTTCTTTATTAAGTATGCCAGATAGTCCAGGCTCACCAGGAGGGTCACCGCCTGCACCAAACTCACCTGAGTCACCATGTAGCCCTCCCACGTCGCCTCATTCACCAGGTCGGCTTTGTCCGACGCCTCATGTATCTCCTGTCAGTGTGCATGCCAGTAAAGGATCTACTGGGTCCAACGCTGGTTCCTTGACTGCTATAACCACTACTAGCACTACCACCACAGCATCCAGAATCACAGATAGTCCGCCTTCTAATAATGTAGTCACAACAAAAGCAGTAAGTATAGCTCTTAAAGCCTTCTTTTCCCCCATGACTTTTTACATTAAGTTGTGATGTGGTTCCATGATAAAATAAAGAAAATTAACAGAACATTATCTTCTAGTGTCTGTTGATGAATGAACAATTGATTCAGTCTTTCTTAAATAGACAACACACAGAAAAAAGGAAGTGTGAGATTTCTTAAGAAGAAAAATAACCATAAATACACCAAGTTCATGTCAAAATTATTCATTCAAACAATTTATTATGAAAATAATATACCTATTTCATTTTTAGGTTAAATAATTCTGTTTTATTATAGTACAATAATATTTTTTTCTGTTTTATTCATTTACAAATCACAAGAATATCATTTAGGTCAGCCTTTATATGCTTGATTAAAACATTGTTTACTGGAAGCTCTTTATTTTGTAATTAAATTTCAAGACATTACTTAATTCTTTTGCCAAAACTAGAACTAAATTGACTTTGGTTCTAATCCAGGCAAAGTAATTACAAAGAATCGGAAGATTATATAAGCTTATAAATATATATGTATATAAATATATATGTATATAAATATATATATATATAAATATATATGTATATATATATATAAATATATATGTATATAATTATATATATATTTATATATATAGTTGGCCTCCTTCAGTCGTAGAACGATTATGATTAATTTTGCGCACTTCCTAATGTGGCTGTGGAGCCCTATTTTGGAGAGACACTCCCATCCACAAATATAATTGGTTAAGGTGGCTTTTGCTTTGGTGGTAGAGGAGCTGGCCATTTTTGGTATTGTACGTTTTTCTTCCTGAGCTGAGACCCATTTTCTTTCACTGTCCAAAGCTTTCTTTGTCGCTTTCTCCATCTGGTGGGGTCTAGAGCTATGTCTTCCCAATGGTCAGTATTGATGTTCACTGATTTGAGGTCCCGTTTTATTATATCTAAATGGTTGTTGGTTTTTTTTTTGGAAAACCTAATAATGCCACCCTACCTGCCTATATATTCTATTAGCCCTTAAGAATAAATAATACTGTTACCTTTGCTCTTTAGCTCATCAGTTCTAGCTTTTCCCCATGCACTGAAACAGTAAGAGAGAGATTTCTTTCCACAATTACACTGTCCCCCAACAAACTTACTTTTTTGGCTTGATGTTCTGCTCTACTCTAGTTTTTCTTGTTCAGGGATTTGTAAAAGCATATATATTGAGTTTCATAGAAGTAAAGAATGTGAAAAGGACTTGAAATGCAAAGATAGCTAATACTTATAGTTTTAGATAGTGGTTAAGTTGGAAAATTTGTGATAGTTAAAGATTGTTGTAGTAATATTTAGTGCCAGATCTAAATGTGCCACTTTCTATTTTCAGCCTGGTCTTAAAGGTTTGGTTGATTACCCAGATGAGGATTCAGAGGAAGAGGAGGAGGATGAAGAAGAGGATGTGATAGCACCATCTCCGAAACGACCCAGAGTGGGAACATAACATTTATACAAACATTTTTCATTAGTGTGGTCCTTAACTGTTTTGTTAATGAAACAAAGTTTTTTTTTTTGGTCTATGTTACTTCCATCTGAACTTTACGACAACCATCAAAAAAAAAAGTGCATGAAACAGTGCTGTCAAAATTGTTTCATCCAGAAATGCAGTGTGTTCCTTTTTTTTTTTTAAGTTGGTTTTTCACAGATATCTCATTTCTGTGTTCATTTAACTTTGCTCTGTGTGTAGAATCATTCGCGTTTGATTGAAATATCTGCTTACTTGAAGTTAATGTGAATGAAAAGCTAAACCCTAACTACAAAGATCAAAACGAAACTTAAAATTCTGTTTGCAAACCAACTTATTTAGTGAATGTACAAACAAGAGGTTCATACCTGTCTCCAAATACAAACACACCCAATTGTAATTTAAAGTTGGTTAATATTTTTGGCAGGTTTTGAAAAAACAATTCATTTTGAACTTTGACATTTTATTTAGATACACTTTGTATTGTTGTTCTAAGTTTTTGAGTCATATACTGCTCAAATGTATTTTAAAAAATCATTTTTAACTTTGCTGATAGAATTCAATCATTGACAAGTTATTTTCTTTGTCTGCTTCACATGTCACAGTCCTGTTTTGTTCAGTTTTATCATGCGTTGTATTTGTTTCAAAGTTCAGCTCTCTCCAAAAACTGAGGTTGTTTTTTTTTTAAATTCCTAAACTATGTTCCTTAAACTAAGTCTCAGTAAATAGTCAACAATTGTATTATTTAGTTTTAGTGATTAGGTGAAATACTCAATTGAGTATGAATAAGAAAGTTCAAAGCCTATTCTCACACTTGACTTGTACTTCATAATGAATGTTCACATTGAATTTATTAGTGCTGTGCAGTGTTTTTTTTTTTTTTTTTGTTTTTTTTTTATAGTTGTAAAAATGAACTTAATTTATTTTTAATGTTATTGTTTATGGGATGATCATCTCCATTGCGTTATTCTTGTTACTGTGAAAGGAGATGTGAATGTCCAGGGGAGAAGGACTTTTTTCTTTACATTGCATTAGGAAACAGGTGTAAACCTGCAGTTTGTGCTCAAATTCATCTCTGATATGAGGAGCTCTTCCCATCCAAAGCCAAAGTTTTTTTTATACTAGAACAGAAAAAATAGTTGATGCTAGTTTTTGTTAGCTTGTTGACAAGGTGATTTGACATTGAGTTAGTTAACTAGTAAACACAATGGAACATTCTATGAAAGATATTGTATTCATTTATTTATTGTACAGTGGCAACAGTTTCTATGAAGAAAAAAAAAAAGAATTCCATAGTCTGCAAAAGAAAAATTATTTTAAAAATTGGCAGTGTTATTAATTTATATATAATTGCTGTATTTTTTTTTAATAAACACCTAATATGTATTGGATTCAGTTATATAGTAATGATTCACATGTTAGACGTTTCTATTCATCCTATGAACTTAAGCAATGTGTATCTAAAATTATGCTGTCAGTTGATTGTGATCTTTCTCCCTTCCCCTCCCAATCCCCACTACCTCCTTTGGCCAAGTCTTGTTGGACTGAAATTGTATAAAGAACTCCTGACCTGCTGGTTATGCTCAGCCATGGAAAAAAAAAAGTGTAAGGGTATCTTGTTATGCAAATAACACAATGCAGTGTATATCAGCATTGTGTTTGTGAGTGTGTTTTAATACTCTATTTGCACATCCAACACAAGACAGTTATTGTTTCTTTTTGCTGACATTTGATGTTTGTTTTGGTTTCTTTTTAGTGGTAGTTACTCTCTGTAAGATTTCTCAAACAGGAAGAGCAAACTGTGTTTTAAACTAGTGACATGAGGTTTTGTTTGTTTTGACCTGACACATTCACAGAGCTAAATAAAGTACACAAGACTGCTGGAGTTCAATCAATAGCTTCCCAATCCAAGCCCAACAATACATTTGTTTTCATCCTTTTATCACTAAGCATTACATGTTTTAAGTGTTTTGTCAGGCTGGTTTCAACCATGCTCATGTGACTTCAAACCACCTTTCAAAGGAGTAGGACTTGTGATATGAGCCAATGTTTGTACTTTGACTTCTTCTGTCCAGAAACATGTACATCAGTTTTGTTTTCTAGTTGACTAAACAATGATTGCTTGTCTTGTGTAATTAAGATAGGAACATTCTGTGACAATTGTAGTGCATATTCGTTTTTGTTTTAATGTATTTTTGTAGTCTGTTAAAAAAAGATGTTAGCAAAAGACTATTGAACATTACTGATGATTGAAGCAGCCATATTTCTCAGATTGACCCATTGAATGGCTTGGTCATTAGATAAAAAGATCTCATTTTGACTTGCATTTCAAGAGAGCATACCATAGGAAAATGTAAATATGAAAATATTTCTAGATTGTTACTTTTAATAAAAGTGAAAAAGCATTAAACGAATCAGAGTTGCAGTGTTAATGGTCTTAGTAACAGATGTGTGAGTGTGTGTGTGTTTGTGCTGGAATGAGCTGTTACTTGTAGATTTGTATCATAAATAGACAATCCTTGTTCCATGCAGAGTAGGTTGTCAGAAGTCTGATTGTATTACTAGAGTCAAGGTTGGTGGATGTCTGATGAAGCAGCCTATGTGCTACATGTGTTTGAGTTCTATTTTACTTGGAAGTTGAGGGTATACACAAAAACAACTCATGTTACTATGTTAGATAAAAGAGATGTAAGAATGATGAGTACATGACTTGTCTTATTTAAAACATGTTATTTGTTTGTTTTTTATCATACAAACAGCCATTGAAATTCTGTTCTATCATTCTTTATATGAACAGTGGAATGAACTTGTGTTTTTGACAAATTTTAAACTATCCAACGTGTATGAAATTGTGCAAGTCAGTTGTGTATAAAGATCTGTTGTAATAAATGGTCTCTTTATCATGGTGTCTTTGATTTTTTTGTTGCTGTAACTATGTGAATGATCGTGACTAGAATGTGTTTAGGATTGAATGTGCATCTGCAGTGAACACATGATTTCAAACTATCGCCAATGTTCCCATGAAATGCCCATATCTTATTGAATGGAACAATTAGTCGTGTTTGTTAAATGCTAATTTTGCGTGATTTTAATTCCACTGAAACATGCTAGCAGTTAACTGGGCGTTCATCTCAACATGTCCCTTGACACTACAAACACTGATTTCAAAAGAAAAATGCCATGGTGAACTTCATTTAGTTTTACACCATGTCTTAGCATATCTTTTAAAAGTGACATTCCGACATAGTATTCTTTTCCACGTAACTAATGTGTTGCTAACACAAGAAGTCTATATTGATATATATATAGTCTGGCCATGAATCCAATTTTCTTATTTAAAAAAAAAATTATGGTGTATAGATTTCTTAATAATGATGATTCTGCGATCTTGCTTTTTTTCCTGAGAAAATAATTGTTCTTACTTTTTTAAATTATACAAATAATGGTTTCATGTGTATAAATAAACTAGAAAGACAACATAGGCACACATATACATTAACCGTGTTGACAAAAACATTTTCATTCATGATAGCGCCTAGACTGCTGTATCTAGGTCAACACAAGCTCAAAGGTTTTAGTCATTTAGGGGCCTACTATAATAAGCTCAAAGTTTGTAGTTATTGACTAGACTACTAAGGCATTCAAATTGTTTAGATTTTAGATCTACATAATTAAACTAACAATCTATCCATATTTATAATTCTCTTCGTCGCTCAAGAGTTTGGACGAGAAGAAGAAGTAAAGGAAAGATCACTCTCTTATTTCTGCAAGTCGGGTGTATAGAGTTACGAATAAAAACGGAAAAGGGGGGGGGGGAGAAGAAGTAGTATTCACCCGTCACAAAATAGCTGGGCCGGACATAACCGTTGTGACCAAGAAGTCATGGAAAGATCACTCTTTTTTATTTCTATCCCACGTAGTTTTCGCGGCGAAAAAGAGCGGGGGGGGGGGGGGGAAACAAGTAATCTACTTTGTATTCACCCATCATTAAATAGCAGGGCCGGACTCAACCGTTGTGGGGCCCTATGCGAAACTGATTTCGCGGGGCAAAGTTTGGGTACGGAAACGGATAATAAGTGAAATTAAAGAATTTGTCTTTGCATTTTATTCATTCTTTACTACGTACATAACTACTTTACGAGCCTTGCGTTTAGTGAAGTCATACAGTAAAAATTTTATTACCTACACAGATCACGCTCAATAGCAAGAATTAACAAATATTTCAATCTATCTACAAAAATTGTTGACCTCAAGTAATTCTTCATTAGTTTGAGGCGCGAGAAGCTTCTTTCACCAGATTTCACAATTACGGGTATTGCATGACGCATTTTTTTTCATCGCGCCTAGGATTGGCGTTTTCCATTTTGAATGACGCCCCAAAATTACAATTTTTGTCCATATATTTCAGGATTTTTAAACTTTTTTTTTTTGAGTTTTCAAAAGCTTTCAATAATTTCCGGAGATTTCCATGACTTTTTCGTATATTTAGCCATTTCAGGAGATTTCAAGGAGCTCCTGGTAAATCAAGAGGCTGCGGGAATTCTGTTATAAGTTATAAAATGGTTTAATGTAATAATTTACACCTAGAATTAGCGCGGGTCCTTTAAAAGTGTGGGGCCCACTCGGTCACATAGGGGCCTAAGGCCGGCCCTGCAATATAACGGCGTATGCTACGCCGTGGGTCGACTAGTGTTATATAAACAATTATATTCGCGTTCGATTTGATAATAAAATCATACTAGATATCTAGATCTAAAAAGTCTAGATCTACTTATTAAATTTATACATAATAAGAATTAAAAAAAAATACTTTCTTCAATAGCAGTCTATACCAAGACAAATGCCCTGATCCCACAGATAAACTGGTACAAAATAAAGTCTATTCATTTCATATTTCAATCAAATATTAAGTAGGCCTACAAGCAAATGTTTATATTTGAAAAATGGATTTATAAGGTCGATTAGCTATTTTGATATCTCCATTCATACTATTTTTACATTCACGCATTTCGCATTCGCTTTACTTATAACATTATTATTTCGTTTAATTTTTTTTACAAAACACTCTCGACAGTGATACGCAAATTAAGACCCGCGGGTAACATATGGCTAGTTACAAATAAGACTAAGACTGTTTTATTGATCTTTAAGGAAATTTGTTGTGTCTACAATGACTCTTTTCTCAAATAAAAACAACACAACAGAAACATTCATATAAATAAAACATACTCAACATTGAGCGTCTACACAAAGACATCTTGATCCTTTTCATGTTTCCTGATCTACAATTGGCGTTGATATAGTCTGACCGAGTAAGGAACTAACGAGTTTTTGTACCGCTCGGTTCTAATCTTGATTGACAGAAGTCGCCCACTTCGCGACGACTTGGCGTAGTTATGATGGGGCGGGGGGCTGTTGTCTTCCAAGACTTTCCGATTTTCCAAGATTTTTCCGAGACATTTTTGTTCAAAATGTTCATTTAAATATAGTAGTGTTGTGCGTGTGATTTTTAGCGGCCCCCGAAAGGGGAAAAGACGCTATTAGTTTTGTGCGAAATGTCTGTCCGTCTGTCCCGTTTAGATCTCGTAAACTAGAAGAGATATTGAAAATCCGACTTCACAATATTTTAGACCATTCAAAGTTCTGATGCAACGGGTACTTTTTTTTCCTGAAAGCGAAAATTCTAATTTTTAAAATTAATTATGCAAGCAGTTTTTTTTATAAGAAAAAGCTAATTAGTATGCATTATATGTTAGACCTAATTTAAGACGAATAGTAATCTTATAAACATCATTTTCGTGAGAATTTTTTCTATATAGCGGAAATTTTTTTATTTTTGTTCAGGATTCGAATATGAGATTGAGCCTTTTCAAAACAATTAACTTATTTAGTTCGAACCGAGGGTCCCGGGTTCGAATCCTGGTGAAGACTGGGATTTTCAACTTCTGAGTCTACCCAGCTCTAATGGGTACCTGACATTAGTTGGGGAAAAGCATAGGCGGTTGGTCGTTGTGCTGGTTACATGACACCCTCGTTAACCGTAGGCCACAATCAAAGCGTTTTTATCCGCTGTGGGCATGTTAACTTCCATGAGGTACCTGTAACATTTAAAAACAAAAATTAACACAAATGTAGGCCTACAGTGTTAAAGGATTAAGTCTAAAACATACATTAGAAATTTGTATTTTTTTTTTTTACCGTTATTTGAACACTCACACTCACTCGTGTCTATAAATAACAAAATCTACAGTGTTCGCAGTTGTTAAACACGAGCCAACACAACAAGCTACCAACACTGGAAGCGTATTTAAAAACAAGAGAAACATAAAGTTTGTACGAAGTGTAAGTGTATCAAATAGTTTAGATCAGCCAAGTAATTAAATTTGTAATAGATCTAGACCAACAACTATAAATCTGTGCGATTAATATTATTTTTACAAATTGTTTTTTTTTTTAGCTCTATTTCATGCTTTTAGCTTTCGCCACATGCTATGATCCTATCACTTATCTGGACCGGTTGCGAAAATGGAAGGGGGGGGGGGAGGGGTAAGAAAGAAAAGGGATATTTGGGTGGATTTTTACAGCAATTGCTTATTGAAAAGCATTTTTTTTAAATGGAGGGGGGAGGGGGACGACCAGAATTCGTACTCGTAGCTTACGCCTCCTCGGACCGACGTGCTAACCACTTTGCTAGTGAGGCAACCCTACTTTTGACCACCCCTTCAGTCAAGTAGGCCTACAATTTCTTTCTCTTGTTTGAGATACCAAACAAAATAATTAATTACCAATAGTTTATTAACTAATTGTTTGTGTCTTTTTTAGCGGCCCCCGAAAGGGGAAAAGACGCTATTAGTTTTGTGCGAAATGTCTGTCCGTCTGTCCGTCCGTCCCGTTTAGATCTCGTAAACTAGAAAAGATATTAAAAATCCGACATCACAATATTTTAGACCATTCAAAGTTCTGATGCAACGGCTACTTTTTTTTTTCTGAAAGCGAAAAATCTAATTTTTAAAATCAGTTATGCAAGCAGTTTTTTAAAGAGAAAAAGCTAATTAGTATGCATTATAAGCTTGACCTAATTTAAAATGAATAGTAATCTTATAAACTTCATTTATCTGAACATTTTTTTTTTATTGCGGAAATTATTTTATTTTTTAGGATTCGAATAAGCGATTGAGCCTTTTCAAAACAATTAGATCAATTATAAGACATCAGTTAGGCCAGGGGAGGCGCGGTGGCTGAGCGGTAAAGCGCTTGGCTTCCGAAACGGGGTCACGGGTTCGAATCCTGGTGAAGACTGGGTTTTTCAACTTTGGAATCTTTGGGCGCCTCTGAGTCCACTCAACTCTAATGGGTACCTGACATTAGTTGGGGAAAAGTATAGGCGGTTGGTCGTTGTGCTGGCTACATGACACCCTCGCTAACCGTAGGCCACAAAAACAGATGAACTTTACATCATCTGCCCTATAGACCACAAACTAGTTAGGCCAGGTTCACATCTAACTTTACATTCACTTTCACGTATCCTTTGATCTGCGGGACGGTTGGGGCACTACACAAGATCTGTTAACCTTCTTTCTCCATTCTTATCTCTCATTTGTCTTTGATATAATTTCATTCGGATTTTCTTTCTGAAAATATTGAAGCCTACCTGGGTGGACCACTGGTCGTGCGGTTTGCGCGCTGGACTGTCGTTTGGATTTATCGACGATCGAAGGTTCAAACCCTGCCTGCTCCCATCCCCCGTCGTCCTGCGGGAGGTTTGGACTAGGAAGTAAACTATCTTCAACTCTGAAGGATTATCCGAATTATGTAAAACATTTTACTTCGGGGGCCGATTTTGAGTTTGTGTTTCCACACAAACTGTCTTTTGTAACCTTGTTTTCTTTTAATAAACTTTTCTAAGCGGCGCAAAGTTTCGATGAAAGGTTGCATTGCCAACAAGTTATTCCATATGTTAGCAGATTTTGCATAGTCGCACAGTGAAAATTATCTAGGATCTTCTTGTAAAGTTTAAAGCTATTAGCCTAAGTTTGTATAGGAAAAATAGCCGCAGGGCTGTTTTCTTTGTCAGTTTCAAGGTGGTCTTATCACGAAAGCTCGTTATCAACAATGACGTCTAGATATTTATATGACTTCACTTGGTGTATCGGTGTAGTGTTTATCTGCAGTTGGTGTATCATTTGTTTGTTTTCTCTGAAATCTATTATAAGTTCTTGAGTTCTTGTGACATTCAGTTCTAGAAAGTTGTCAGTGAACCGGTTTGTAAACTCTTCTATCGAGCTTCGATACAGAGTTTCGTCTCCTGAAATAAGACCGACTATGGCAGTATCATCAGTCCCATCTTGGCTGTGCGGGGCAATCTGAGAACATATGCAATAACTTGTTGGCAAGGTCACGTGTCATCCAAATTGTGGCACTGCTAGAGCATTCCGAGCTGCCTTTTCAAAAGCAATTTTAAAAACTTTCCTTGAGTCTGAATTCGAGCTCTAGCTTACACGGTGGAAGGCCGACGTGTTTGCCACTGAGCTATTTAAGTACTTATTTAAAAAAAATAATTTAAAAACAAACATCAAACCTTATAGTACCTAGTAGTTCGTATCAATTAGTTTGGATCAGTTATGAAATTAAGTTAGTAATAGATCTATACCAACAACAATAAATTTGTGCACGACATAATAAATCTGAGCGATTAGAAATATTTTTACCAATTGTTTTTGTTTAGCGCTATTTCATGCTATTTGCTTTCCAAATACGATATGATCCTATCACTTATCTGGACCAGTTGAGAAAACTGGGTGGGGGGAGAAAGAAAGGGATAACTGGGGGAATTTTACCGTAAACTTAAAATATTTTTTTTAAGTATATAAAATTAAAATTTAAAAAAAAAAGGACAAACTCACGACTCAAGCCGACATTCTAACCAGTCTGCTAGTGAGATGCGTATGAAAACAGAAGATTGTATAGTTATCTATTGTTTGTTTCTAACTTAGTTTAAAGTGGCGACCTATAAAGGGGACTATTTCAGCTTATACCACCACCTCAGTCAAGTTCAATTCCTTGTTCGAGATATCAAACAAAATAATTAATAACCAATAGTCAAATAAATAATTGGTTAATTGTTTTTTTTAAATTAATTCTTGTGTTGTCAAGTAAAAGAAATAATTGTGCAAAATTTTAGCTTGATCTGAGATTGTTTGTCGGAGAAATAAGGTGTACAAACTTTTTACCAGACAGAAAGAGTTGATATGAGCTTTGTAAAAATAGAAGTTTTTTTTTGCAGTCTATTGTTAGTTTACAATTTTGAGCGAACAACCTAATCTAATCATCTAATGCTTAACATACAGCTCATCTCTTTTCCGCCTTCGTAGAGAACTAATAGTTAACTTAAGCTTATTTTGTGTTGTCTTATTTATTGTAGACTATTGTAACTTATGAAGGTCTCGTGGCCCAAACGTCATTTTCCTTGGTCCGACAAGGTTACCTAAATGCATGTTTATTGTATTTTCTCAACAAAAACTCTTTTATTCTTTACTCCTTGGGAACGTGAAAAAAGATCAAGACGTCTGTGTGTCATTGGACATCTCTGAGTCTTGTGTCTGTTCTTTTTGTTAATGTAGCCTAGTTAAAAAAAATCCATGTAATCACATTTCAATTAGGGATCAATTAAGCAGTCAGTCTTAAATTTAGAAACCTACATGTTGTCTAGATCTCGATTCATACATTTTATGCATATGTTGACAAAACTATTAGGCCTATTTGTATTTGTAATAATAAAACATCGTATAGATTAGAACTATTTTATACGCCTATTATATAGGCTATTCATGCACACACGCACAATGTCTATCCTAAACATATGACCATGACTCATGACTGTCAATCACTCTTGTCAATCATTTATAAGACAAGTCATTGGTCTTTTGATAAGCTCCAGCCGACCCATGATAAGTCTAGAGACATCCACAGTGCTAGCTCTGCAGGGAGGAACAGCCCACTTAACTCTTGTGGTGCTGATGCCCTGGCGATTCATGGCAGTGGCCACCGGGTGAATATCTTTTGAATGCCTTCCTTTTAGATCTAAAACTTGATTCTGTAGATTTTTTTTCTCACAAATTTTGTTGCAATAGTTATCCTGAGTCACCAACCAGCTCCAGACTGGCTTTTTAAGTTCTCTTTTTGTAGTTTCCTGATCAATGGCTGGGAAACGCCAAGTCAGGCCAACACTATTTATGTCACGCTTGGACGGAATATATTCGGGACGCCTAAAGGCGAGCTCGTCATCCATGTCGACGAAATCATTTTTTTCCTGATGTACAGTTTCATCAATGAGTTTGTCAACTCTTTTGCTCTTGTCACTACTTTTCCTGCCATCCGATTTCACTTGGATTTCCGTAATTGTCTCCCCTGTCAAAATAAACGTCTTGTAATGCCTCCCACTTGGCTGTCTCCTGCAAAGTGGGTAACTAACTTTTTGTTTCCTGGTGTGGTTTTTATTAAATGGTTCAAACACTCCATTTCTTTTTCTAACTTTAACTCTATCGACTGAATCCACAAAATTGTCTATGTTCAAGTCCTCAAAGTTCGATTTAGACCTATGTGTTGCTATAGCATGGTTGTAACTTTTAAAAGTTGCATTATCTTGACACAACATTGCATCTTCATTTCTTTGAGAAGGCAATACAACTGATGTCTCCGTTTGGCCGAAAACAGCAGACGATGGATGACATGTTGAAAGGTCTTTACTATTGCTTTCTATAGAGTCTTTGTTTTGCATCTCTGGCCAGTGCTGCACTGTTGCCAGGTTGTCATCTAACAGATGAAGTGAAGTGGAAGTAGTGCTTACAGTTCGAGTTGGTTCTTCCTTCAGTCTCATGCAATTACTTTGATGTTTCTTAAGCTTATAGTTTAAACTATTTTCTAGCAGGTTTTTTTTAAATAGAGCTTGCTGTTGTTGAATCAAAGCGTTTTTATCCGCTGTGGGCATGTTAACTTCCATGAGGTACCTGTAACATTTAAAAACAAAAATTAACACAAATGTAGGCCTACAGTGTTAAAGGATTAAGTCTAAAACATACATTAGAAATTTGTATTTTTTTTTTTTACCGTTATTTGAACACTCACACTCACTCGTGTCTATAAATAACAAAATCTACAGTGTTCGCAGTTGTTAAACACGAGCCAACACAACAAGCTACCAACACTGGAAGCTACCAACACAACAAGCTACCAACACTGGAAGCGTATTTAAAAACAAGAGAAACATAAAGTTTGTACGAAGTGTAAGTGTATCAAATAGTTTAGATCAGCCAAGTAATTAAATTTGTAATAGATCTAGACCAACAACTATAAATCTGTGCGATTAATATTATTTTTACAAATTGTTTTTTTTTTTAGCTCTATTTCATGCTTTTAGCTTTCGCCACATGCTATGATCCTATCACTTATCTGGACCGGTTGCGAAAATGGAAGGGGGGGGGGGAGGGGTAAGAAAGAAAAGGGATATTTGGGTGGATTTTTACAGCAATTGCTTATTGAAAAGCATTTTTTTTAAATGGAGGGGGGAGGGGGACGACCAGAATTCGTACTCGTAGCTTACGCCTCCTCGGACCGACGTGCTAACCACTTTGCTAGTGAGGCAACCCTACTTTTGACCACCCCTTCAGTCAAGTAGGCCTACAATTTCTTTCTCTTGTTTGAGATACCAAACAAAATAATTAATTACCAATAGTTTATTAACTAATTGTTTGTGTCTTTTTTAGCGGCCCCCGAAAGGGGAAAAGACGCTATTAGTTTTGTGCGAAATGTCTGTCCGTCTGTCCGTCCGTCCCGTTTAGATCTCGTAAACTAGAAAAGATATTAAAAATCCGACATCACAATATTTTAGACCATTCAAAGTTCTGATGCAACGGCTACTTTTTTTTTTCTGAAAGCGAAAAATCTAATTTTTAAAATCAGTTATGCAAGCAGTTTTTTAAAGAGAAAAAGCTAATTAGTATGCATTATAAGCTTGACCTAATTTAAAATGAATAGTAATCTTATAAACTTCATTTATCTGAACATTTTTTTTTTATTGCGGAAATTATTTTATTTTTTAGGATTCGAATAAGCGATTGAGCCTTTTCAAAACAATTAGATCAATTATAAGACATCAGTTAGGCCAGGGGAGGCGCGGTGGCTGAGCGGTAAAGCGCTTGGCTTCCGAAACGGGGTCACGGGTTCGAATCCTGGTGAAGACTGGGTTTTTCAACTTTGGAATCTTTGGGCGCCTCTGAGTCCACTCAACTCTAATGGGTACCTGACATTAGTTGGGGAAAAGTATAGGCGGTTGGTCGTTGTGCTGGCTACATGACACCCTCGCTAACCGTAGGCCACAAAAACAGATGAACTTTACATCATCTGCCCTATAGACCACAAACTAGTTAGGCCAGGTTCACATCTAACTTTACATTCACTTACACCTATCCTTTGATCTGCGGGACCGTTGGGGCACTACACAAGATCTGTTAACCTTCTTTCTCCATTCTTATCTCTCATTTGTCTTTGATATAATTTCATTTGGATGTTCTTTCTGAAAATATTGAAGACTGCCTGGGTGGACCTCTTCGGGGGCCGATTTTGAGTTTGTGTTTCCACACAAACTGTCTTTTGTAACCTTGTTATTATTATTATTGATTCTTGTGTTGTCAGGTAAAAGAAATAATTGTGTAAAATTTGAACTTGATTCAAGATTGGATGTCGGAGAAATAACATGTAGGCCTACAAACTTTTACCAACCTGACAGAGTTAGTCAATATTAGCTTTGTAAAAATATAGTAGATCTATATATAATTTCTCCATTAGTATTGTGTGTGTCATTGGTTATCGGACTAGAGCTGCCTGGTCGTGCGGTTTGCGCGCTGGACTGTCGTTCAGACATCGATGGTCCCGGACTCAAATCTGGCCCGCTCCCATTCCCCGTCGTCCTGCGGGAGGTTTGGAGTAGTAAGTAAATGATCTTTAACTCTGAAGGAACATTCGAAACATGTAAAACATTTTTAAACATTTTATTTAGAGAGTTCGAATTGTAGTAGAAATTGTAATTGGAATTTAAATCTAGTTTCTTTACCAATTTCAAACGAATTCTGTTTGGACATGCAAAGACAATGAATTGATTAATAAAGGCTCTTAACAACTTTTGTATCCCTGATAACTTGGTAAGTCTTAGGTCACTTACAAGTTGGTAAGTCTTAGGTCACTAACAACTTGGTAAGTCTTAGGTCATAAATAAGTCGTAGCCAGGTAGCCTCTGTACTTTGAGAATGCTGAGCTCTATATAACGAAATTGAAATTGATAATGGTAAATAAAAAGCATATATGAGCATCCCCTGGAGGGTCTTGTTGTGTCTCTAATTGTTTTATCGCCACATTGTGTGCATAAGAGAGAGATGAAGGGAGAGAGAGGGGGGGGATAGTTTATGTGTGTGCCTACTGTGTGCGGCAGTGTTCATTCGAAACCATTTTCTCTTGTCCCTGTATAGTGTATACTAAACATAACTCGCATTTTACATTTTTACACACACACAAATATAGACAGATAGATAGATAGATAGATAGATAGATAGATAGATAGATAGATAGATAGATAGATAGACATACATACAGACTGACAGACAGACAGACAGACAGACAGACAGACAGACAGACAGATAGATAGATAGATAGATAGATAGATAGATAGATAGATAGACAGACAGACAGACAGACAGACAGACAGACAGATAGATAGATAGATAGATAGATAGATAGATAGATAGATAGATAGATAGATAAATAGATAGATAGATAGAAAGATGCATATAGCATGATTTCTCTCATTCTTGTCTTACTTAGCATTATAATAAAGTCTTAGAAATTTTCTTTTTTTTTATTTTACAATTATTAATTGTCTCCCTCGCTTATATACACACTAAAACAAATGCACATTTAAACACTAATTTTCTTTCGAACAAATTTACACTAGGACAAATACATATTGGACAAATTAAGACTACTTGAATACATTTACACTTCAACAAAAAATAACTGAACAAATTTAGACTTGAACATTTATACACTTGAACCTTGAACAATTACACTTAAACAAATTTACACCTAAACAAATACAAACTAAACAAATGTAGCCTACACTTGATCAGTCAGTCAACAAAATAAAATAAAGTCTCCAAAGTCGCGTTTATACTTAATACTTATACAAGAAACAAAATGACCTTAACATTCTAATTTGTAGCGCCTATTAACATATTTTTCAAAATCCTTTCTATTTGTTTCTCTCAGTAGCTTGCTGTGTCCTACTTTGTGAACACGTGCACACACACACACACACACACGCTTACACACAACAATAACACACTATATACACTTTAATTAGCATCGAAATTATTGAACGCCCCACTTGGCAACACTGCACAACATGATCTAGATTGGTAAAACCACAGAGCTACAGTATACTATGACTCTATGTCCTATATGGTACAACCTTTAAAGTACCTTGCCATTTTCAATCCATTCATTTGTGAATGGTACAGAATATGGAACAAAAGTTAAAACACTAGATAGGCATACACACTTTTATTTTATTAATACGCCTACTTTAATAGATTTACACACACACACACACACAAACATATGTTTCCTAATACAACATAGGCGTATAAATTTTATAACATAATAAGTTCGAATCCTGGTGAAGACTGGGATTTTTAATTTTGGGATCTTTGGACGCCTTTGAGTCAACCCAGCTCTAATGGGTACCTGACATTAGTTGGGGAAAAGTAAAGGCGGTTGGTCGTTGTGCTGGCCACATGATACCCTCGTTAACCGTAGGCCACAGAAACAGACGACCTTGACACAATCTGCCCTATGGACCACAAGGTCTGAAAGAAGAACTTCACTTACTTACTTACATTATATTAGACCTACTGGCTATAGCTTGTATCTTTATCTTTTTTTACATATTAATAAGGTTAAAACGTGGATATCATTGTATTACATTTTAGGCCTACAATGTTATGTAATTTTATTCAATTTATTTAGGCCCACGATGGAGGAATAACCGCTATAAGTTTTGTGTGGTCTCTAAGTCCGTCTCTCGCAAAACAGGGGTGCCTTAGCGTTGCTTTATGTTGTGTGAAACCATGATGACAGTGTTGATATGGAGGGCATGGTCCAGGGATTTGTAAAGCCTGTAGTACAGGTTTTGAGTTAGTGACCACAACAATCTGTGTTGCCCTCAAATGTTCCTCGCCGAGTTGAGAGTCAATGACTTTTAAGGCTTCACAGACTGCCATGGCCTCCGCATCAAAACTGCAAACACTACCACATGGTCCAAAGATTTAGACTAGAGCTAAGAAACTCGATGTAGGATCCATAGCTTGCTCTTCCAGAATCTATCGATGCCGACCCATCAGTTTATGCAAAAATGGCACTGGGCTTGAAGGCATTAATGGTCTCCAGTGCTAGAATTTGAAGGTTTGTGATTATTGATAGTTTGTAGTTTGTAGTTCGTAGCTTCTGATATTCATGCCGAATATATTGAAACCTGCCTGAGTGGACTACTACGTGGAGCGATTCTGAGTTTGTGTTTCCACACAAATTATCTTTGTAACCATGTTTTGTTTTTAAATATAGTATTAAAGCAATTATTTACAAATACATTTTTTAAAAATATTAAGCCTATAAGTATAAAGCATATCTCTCAATTTATAACAACAGAAGCATGCATTTTCCTATTCCTACAGATGTCTACAGCAAATGATTTTTAGTAATTCAAATATCTACAGCTTATTGTTACAGATGTCACAAAGGCGACGAAACAGATGTTGCTTGTTACTTATTTATGTGTCATGTTATGGTGACTAAATGTTGCGAATCCTTAATTTCACCCACGAGTCAATAAACAAAGGCACATGAACAGTGAATACTTTATTTAAATGCATTATTCATCAAATGTAATAGTTTTACTAGAATAAATTTATGAAGATGAACAATCCCTGAACCAGATATCGTGTTCCGTTTTCTAATATTTTTTTTAGGTCTCTGTGCTTATGGTAGTTACGATTATTCTAGACTCTAGACGTCATTTTTAGCCTTTCTATTAGGCCCCTAAGAGCTGTTGACGTCTAGATGTTGATGACGTCAAACTAGTTAAAATGTTCATGGTAAACAAAATGTCGACCTATGCGCTTACAAAATGGCTTATAACAGACAAAAGAGAGAGCTATTCATTCGGTAATCGGTATCTTCTTATAGTATCCTGAAAAAATGCCATGAGTGCAATATAGGCTAAACATATCTTTAGTGTGTTTATCCTGGATAAAAGCAATGAGTGCTACATAAACTTATTTTACAGTGAGACTATCCTGGATAAATGTCATGGTGCAATATAAACATATCTTCTTTTAATATTCTGGATAAATGCCATGAGTCTATATAAACATATATTCTTTCAGTACCCTGGATATATGCAATGAGTGCTACATAAACTTATTTTCCAGTGAGCCTAGCCTGGATAAATGTCATGGGTGCAATATAAACATTACTTCTAGTGGGCCTATGAATATCATTAGTGTAACATTTAGCATATAGTGTATCATTTAGCCTATAGTATAACATGTAGCCTATAGTGTAACATGTAACATATGGTGTATCATTTAGCCTATAATATAACATGTAGCCTATAGTGTAACATGTAGCCTATAGAGTAACATGTAGTCTATAGTGTAACATGTAGCCTATAGAGTAACATGTAGCCTATAGAGTAACATGTACCTAGTCTATAGAGTAACATGTAGCCTATAGTGTAACATGTAGTCTATAGAGTAACATTTAGCCTATAGAGTAACATGTACCTAGTCTATAGAGTAACATGTAGCCTATAGTGTAACATGTATTCTATAGTGTAACATGTAGCCTATAGAGTAACATGTAGCCTATAGAGTAACATGTACCTAGTCTATAGAGTAACATGTAGCCTCCTATAGTGTAACATGTAGTCTATAGAGTAACATGTAGCCTATAGAGTAACATGTAGCCTATAGAGTACTTTCCACCAAAATATGATGGATACAGTGCAATTCAACGGTGCCAGCTCTGAAAGTTTCAGTATAAACAGCGGAGTTAAACAAGGATGTGTCCTGGCCCCAACCCTCTTTGGAATACTATTTTCACTGCTAATCCACAACGCGTTTGACAAATCCACTGAAGGCATCTATCTCCATTCCAGATTTGATGGCAAACTCCTAAATATTGCCAAACTGAGGGCCAAAACTAAAATCAGAGCCACCCTCGTAAGAGATATGCTATTCGCGGGTGACGCAGCGGTAGTGGCACACACGCAAGAGGAACTTCAGTCACTAATGTCCCGCTTCTCTCAGGCCTGTAAAGAATATAGCTTGACTATTAGCACGAAGAAAACAAATGTTATGGGACCACCTGCTACAGCACCACCCTCCATCCTCATAGACGATAACAAGGTGGACGCCGTAAACGAATTTTGCTATCTGGGATCCACAATTACAGATGACTTGTCTCTAGAAGAGGAGATGAAAAAACGCATAGGGAAGGCTGCCTCGACATTCGCTAGACTCAGACCAAGAGTTTGGGAAAACCATAAGCTAACTACGGTGACCAAAATGGAAGTCTACAAGGCATGCGTTATGAGTACACTGCTGTATGGCAGTGAATCATGGGCCACCTACGCAAAGCAAGAGAGAAAACTGAACTCATTCCATTTGAGATGTCTCCGTAGGATCTTGAATGTCACATGGAAAGAAAAAGTGTGCAATACTGAGATCCTTGCGCGATCAGGTATTCCCAGCACCTTTACAGCCCTCAGACAACGCCGTTTGCGCTGGCTTGGACATGTTCGCCGGATAGAGGAAAAGCGCATCCCGAAAGTCATCCTCTATGGTCAACTCGCGACTGGCACAAGAAAAACTGGTCGCCCCCACCTCCGTTACATAGATGTAATAAAACGTGACCTCAAATCAGTGAACATCAATACTGACAATTGGGAAGACATAGCTCTAGACCGCAACAGATGGAGAGAGACAGTGACCAAGAAAGCTATGGACAGTGAAAGTACATGGTCTCAGCTCAGGAAGAAAAACGCACAATCCGAAAAACGGCTAGCTCCTCTACCACCGAAGCAAAAGCCACCTTAACCTGCGCTATCTGTGGACGGGAGTGTCTCTCCAAAATAGGGCTCCACAGCCACATGAGGAAGTGTGCTCTGTGATGAACCATAGTCGTTCTACGACTGAAGGAGGCCAATGAATAGTGTAACATGTAGCCTATAGCACTTTGTATGAAAAGTGATTGTCACACGTTTAGAAGGTTTTTTTTATTTCAATGTACGCAATTATGTTTTTCTTCTGAGGCGCGGTGGCTGAGTGGTAAAGCGCTTGACTTCCGAACCGGGGGGTCCCAGTCACTAGCGGATCCAGAACTTTGGAGTGGGATGGGGGACGATATTTTTCCAAACCTTAACCCCGCCCAATAAACCCTAACCCTAAGCATAAACGCGTATACAGCATACATATATAATATAGAATTTAAAAAAAAAAACAGTGTTTCTCAACCTTTGGCGAAAAAGTAACAGCCATGCTGATCCCTTTCTCTTGACAGCTAGGGGTCCCCATGACCCCCGACGCCAAAAGCGTTTTCTTGCATTCTTCACTACAGAAACGCATTCTCCTGACATATACAGCTTATTATTCATCCTATTGACCTTTTGAATAATGTTTTACTTGAAAAATATTCTAATAGGAATTTTTAGGCCCTTACTACATTTCAAATAAAACCAATGTGTTCCTTGAAAAGATAAGATACCTCAAATATTTAGATTAAGGCTGTGAGGATCGCCGCCGAAAAAAAATATTCGAAAAATATTTTTTTTAAAAAAAAGCTCATTTGTAATTGATATATTTTATTCAATAGGCATGTTTGTAACTCTTGTTTTGCTGCAAAACTATAATTCAAAGCTCTAAATTAAAAATTACGGAAGTGGGAGGAGAAATTATGTGGGTCAATTAGAGTCTACCCTAATTATTTTTTTTTTGCATTTCTAGGATTCAAGTATATATTAATAGAAAAATATCAGTATGAGTAAAGGGTGGAAAAAAGGTGACTAGGAAGATAATAATGAAGATCAGAACTCATATCAATTGTTACTCTTATAGGCCTAATGAAAAAGTTCGTATGAATTCTAAATTTTCCGAAACAAAATAACTAAGATAAATTAGTGTGCAATTACATAAACTCTGTCGCTATATTTGACTTTTCTGTTTTAAAACGTCCTGTTTTCGTCTGGAAAGGGGAGAGGGCGGTAGAGTGAAAACGTTAATCCTCGCTCCTTTTTATAATTTCTGCAAATGAATGCATTTGCATTAAAGAATAGGGGGTGGGCGACTCGATATAAGAATTTAATTTATAGCATATATAAATTAAATTAGTGACATATTATTTTTTTTTTACATTTTGTAATTTCTTAACTAAAATACAAAAAGAAAAAAATATTGGTTTGTCCGACAGGCAGAAGGCGATTGCATGAATCGCCCCCCCCCCCCCCACCTGGTACAACCTTTTTTTCATTTTATATTTACTAATGATAAAATTTGAGATCAGAGTCTGTGTGTGACATAATATACAAATAGATTAAAACATCAATATGTACCTTATATTATATAGATATTTAGAGCGCCAGAGTGGGGAAGGCAGTAGAAGCAATCGCTCCCCCCCCCCCCCACCTCACTGAATCGGCTGATACCAGAAGTGTAGCGATATAATATAAAAATTATATAGTAATTCAACTAATTTTGTTCACAAACAATGATTTCTAAATAAAAGTAGGACCGCCCCCCCCCCTCAAAGGGTTTAGGTGGGAAGGGCAGTAGATGTATTCGCGCCCCCCTCCCCGCCCCACCCAATCGGCTAACAGGAGAACGACATAATATAAAGATCAGTTAAAATATCAATAAGAAGTTTTAATTATATTGATTTATTAATTGATTCTGTTAACAAGCTGTGATTTCTACAAATCAATTGGACCTCCCCCCCCCCCTCTCGAAAGTTTATGGTGGGGGTGGGGGGGATTGATGGAATCGCCACCTCCCCATCCCACCAAATCGGCCAACATACTAGGGGGGGTCGAAATAATCTAAAAATAGGTTGAAATATAAATAATTAGTATATATTATTAACATAACTAAAAAATTCGTTTACAAATTGTGTGATTTCTTTACTAAAATTCGTCCGCCCCCCCCCTTTTGAAGGGAGGGGACGGTCGAGTGTTGGGGTGGGGGCGATCGCCCCTACCGCCCCTGTCCCCCTGGATCCGCCAGTGGTCCCAGTGAAGACTGGGATTTTTAATTTCGGAATCTTTGGGCGCTTCTGAGTCAGCTCTAACGTGTACCTATGGGAAAAGTAAAGGCGGTTGGTCGTTGCGCTGGCCACATGGCAACCTCGTTAACCGTGGGCCACAAAAAGAGACGACCTTTACATCCTCTTCTCTAGAGATCTAACTTTTATCTTTTTTTTTGAAGTGTTAGTGTTATGAATCGTTCTGTATTAAAGTGATTTTGAAACAAGAGTCTTAAAAGAAAACTGCTTCACATATTACGAAAAAACAAAATACCGGATATAAAAGAAGGCAGCTATTAGTATCAAGATACACGCATATTGTATGCAAAGTTCGTAGGCCTATATATTACAGAGATCTGTGTACAGTTATTTCAGTTTTGCCGAGGTTTCGGTAAGAATGAAAGGCTGAACATTTTAATCGCATCCGAATTTTTTAAATGTCCAGCTTCCCACGCCGGGTCGAAGCATTGTATTGAGCCATCAACCGTGACTATGCCGCCACACAATGTTGCCATTAATTTAATTAAACACGAAAGAAGATTTAATTGACAGTGGTTCATGTTATCAACGTAATAGATACTAGAATTTGCTGTCCAAAGGAATGTCCGGATGAGCGTTTACTTGTGGGCCATTATATTATTATCATTAATATTATTATTATTAAAAAGGCAGGGGGCCCATGGCAGAATAAACAATATATAGCTTGAGAACAAATTAACGGGCGTAGCCGGTGGGTAAATGCTAGTGCACTCTCAACTCGAAACTATTGCCCAGGCAAGAAATTCGGTTGGGTATTTTAGAACAGGGGATGTAGTTTCACAAAGCTTTTATCAGCTCACTTTGTCTGTTACAAAACTGTGGACACGTTAGTTCTTCCACTTCACAGTCTTCGATCAGGTTGAAACTTTGCACAATTATCCATTGTCCATAACAACACATGAAACAAAAAAAAAATTAAATAATCAATTAGAGGTAGGCCTAATTAATTAATTAATTGTGTTTGGTGAAGAAACGGAAATAAATGTTACAGTATTGAGATATATGCCGTAAATGTGCAGTTCTTTCCTTTTTTTTTTTTTTTTGGCTTGTGATTCAATTATTATTTCATTCAGTTATTTTTAACGGAACTGACGTCCGTTTTTCAGAGTTCTCTTACTTAGCGTTAACTAGATGTAAAACTGAAAGGCCACGAATTAGCCCCCTTACTGAAGATCATGGCTCTAATCTAAATCCGTAATTTTTAATAATCTACCTTTATTTGTTCTGTAACGTCTGACATTTGCAAGAACGTGTATATCTGCCCAATTGATCTGATATCTTACGTTGGTCTAACCTTGGGGCATGTCAAAGCTTTAAGTTTACACAAGCATGTGGACAGAGCAGCAAGTAGGACCATACCTACGCTTGTAGACATTTTTAAAAATGATACAGTATTGACTGCAGTGTACCACGTGGAACCTACAGTGTGGAGTAGTGGGGGAGGCACGAGGCATTGTCGGATAAGAACGAACTGTTTGAATTGAGTCTCAAGTTTGTCAAGTAGGCCTCTTTGCTTCCAGGTGTGCTGAGAGTTTATAGACCGCCCCATGTAAGCCCGTGTTATTTTTTGTCCTAGTGACTGGAAGTATTTGAAGCTATTCCTGACAGCTTATCATTAGAGAGGTGTAGCTATCGTTCAAGACATAGAGTATGTACAGATGTAGATCTTTTAGTCTATCATTCTAAAGATGTAACAGTTTATAGTTCAGCTTCTATTTCTTTGTATTGTAGGCTACTATTTCAAATTAAACATGATTTTAAAAATATTGATTTTTCAGTTGATTTTAAACATACGAAGGGTTGTGCAAGGGAAGGGCTTCTATTGTTGTAACATACACGTTTCTAGCTTAAACTAACATACACTCTAAATGTCTGAATATAATGTGGGAGCACTACCACATCAGAAACGCTAATTCAATAAACTAACATACACTCTAAATAAATGTCTGAATATAATGTGGGAGCATTACCACATTGGAAACGCGAATTCAATAAACTAACATACACTCTAAATAAATGTCTGAATATAATGTGGGAGCACTACCACATCAGAAACGCTAATTCAATAAACTAACATACACTCTAAATAAATGTCTGAATATAATGTGGGAGCATTACCACATTGGAAACGCGAATTCAATAAACTAACATACACTCTAAATAAATGTCTGAATATAATGTGGAAGCACTACCACATTGGAAACGCGAATTCAATCCTCTCGGTACCGTTAAAAAAACGACATGCAAACAATCAGTCGAACCTTTACGTATTGCATCTGCCAGCAGCCTAAGTTCAAATTAGATCAAGTTTGGAACGGTTTGGAATAGTGTGACTCTACAATGGCTAGTGTTAAATTGGTAGTTTAGTGGTGGGTTGTGTGGCTGAGAGCCTACCTAACAAGGGGGCTAGAGTTTGATTCCTGACTCCCAGATTACCCCCCCCCCCCGACTGGTCCACAAAAGAGATTGGACCATCGTGCATTAAGCTGTAAGCATGAAAGATGGGCTATGTAAAAGCAACTAAAAATTAAAATTAGTAGTTGAAATTGGTAGTTTGGCGAATCGCATTTCCTTTCTAATCTCATGGGAGGGGATCCCAAATAACTTTTTCACGAATTAATGAATATTTATTTAAAACAGGCCTGCCCAATGGTAATCTTTAATTATACGATGATAATTGTCATTAGCGTAGATATTTTCTTCTCGGATTCACTCAGTTTTATCAAACTCCCCATATATTTAAATTATATATAAATATAATATCAGATCTAGTAAAGTAAGCCTAACAGTTCTATCATGTACATTTCATACACACTTGATCTATTGATTGAAGATCATCTTACCTTAAAGTATATTCACACAATATTCTTACATAAAATACTACAAATTGAAATGAATTGTACGTAAATTATGTGTACTGTACAAATAAATTGAACAATTCATCAAAGTCAAGCAAGAGCTGTGGTTCAACGAGTGTCTTGGTTCTGATATATTTAAAAACAATCTTGGAGCTCAAAGCCAGTGCCAACACAGCGACACTTGGACTCGATAACAACAAGTAGAGCCTATTTTGATTACCCCCTCCTCCCCCTTTAACATTTACACAACTGTACTCCAGCTACAGCTATTGAATGACGACTTGGTGATCGATCAGGCCAAACTTGCAACATTAATATCGATTGAAACGTTTGATCGAACCTCAGATAATAGAAGAATAGTAAGGTCATTTTGTAAAGTTCAGAACCTGTGTGGTATCATGTTGTTGATTTATTTATTTAGGCAGGTGATGATCACCCTCTTTCAAGAAAAAAAAAGCCAATTTACAAGAATTAATTGGCTTAGAAAAAATAAATTAAATTGACTCTGTATTCATTGCTCTAACGCCAATGCCGGACAACTTATCTCCCTTTTTTAAAAACAAATTATCGCTGATTTATTTTGGCTTACGTAATCTAAGCTTACACGTAGGCCTAAGGGAGTAATGGGTTAGGTCTAAGACAATGTGTGTAGTGATGTAGTATATTCAACTCAAATTATCTCGTGCATTATTTAATCTTAAGATAAAGAGAGCTGATTTGTTGATTGAAAATAGAGAAATAGGGAAAAGGCTTGCAATACTGATATTTTTTTTACCCTTCATTAGAATGTTTTTTTGATCCTACAAATTGGAATTTTCCTGTGTATCTAGAGGCTACCATTCTAAGCATAATGCCGACTCACCATGATATAAACATGTTGAATGATTAAATTAAAAATAAAATTAAAATTTTTCAAAGTGCTTCTTCCTGGAAACCAAATGTATTAATATGGACTACAGCGGACCGCAATATGGATCAAAGGTAATGAAGTTAAAAAATGCATAGGTTAATGAAGAAAAACTGTAGATTTTATTTATTTTCTATCTATATGTCTTGTAAACTGTGCAATAGATATGTAATATATATACGCACAAAATAGTTATGTAATAGGTCGTAAAAACAAACTTTGTAACGAGTGGTTTTATTTACTTTTAATAATGCAAGTGTTTTCAATCAGAGCGCACTATTTATCCTAGTTTTTAAAAAAGTGCTCGATCAAATTAAGTCTAATAAATAAGGAGGCAAACAGGTCAATACTATTATGCGAGATACATTTACTTAAAACCAGGATAATGAATTTATGAAGCTCAGTGCCAGAAAACGCTTGGCGCCGTTTTTCTGATGGGGAAGCCTGCTGCGCTCACCCAAACGCGCCCCTCCCAGCTGATTAAGGGGAAGACGTAAGCGAACACTTTTGGGGGAAGAGGAAGCGTCATTAATAACAGTTTGAGAAACATTGATCTCAATTGTACTATTTTGTATTCTAAACAAGGACATTTGTTTGAAGCCAGCCAAAGGAAGTCACTCAGTTATAGACCAACTTGTATCGGTCTACAACTCACATATATGTAGGCCTGCTCAGTTCCTCTTTGTCATTACGTTGCGGGATAAGGCAGATAACTTTTACCCGGTACTTCTAAAGAGGAAAAAAAATGTTTTTAAAGGCTTTTAATCTATAGGGCCTATTAGTGAAATGGGGCATGCGTAGTGTGGAAATGAGATATCTACTTTAAGCGTTCTTCTACATACACAAAATAAGTTGAGAATCGCTGAATAAAAGTTAGAGATCTATATGAAGGCTTAGAATACCTTGAGTCTATCCTTAACATTGCGAAATCTTTTCAGTTCAAAGGGCATAGAGGAAAAGGTAATCCTTCCAAATCTGGCCGTTAGTTGAATCTCGTTGAAGTTGAAGATAAGCTCTATGTCATCATCAATCAATATCGGGCCATTGATAAAGTCACTCAGTTATACACGCAGAGCATGCAGATCTATATGCAGAGTTGAAGTAAGTTAGAAACATGATGTGCTTTTTAAATCGGAAAATCAAAATCCTCAAAAGTCAGACATCGGCACATGTGCAGGCTATATAGGCTTACATCACGTGAAAGCTAGGGTCGGGGTAATTGATTGGGTCAATGCTTTTTACGTTAATCGTGATGCTGAAGCCTTACATTTATTTCCAAGTGACACAAATTCGAATTTTTGTGTCTGTGTCAGTCAAAAAAAATCGTTCTTTTATATTTTACCTCAAATAAAATTTAAAAAAAGCTTCGTCTCTGATTAATGTTGTCCTATCAATGTAATCAAACGTAATGTGTTCAGAATGACAATTCCAAAAAGTTTCTTTCAAGACCTTTAGTTCTTTACTTTAACAGAAGTGACAGCCCTTAGTAGGCCTACTGCGGACTGAAATGTTCAATACTTACTAAGGCAATCGTTTCAATAATCAAGCTCACTAGTCTACAATTCGACCATCGCGGCTCAAATATGTGCCAACAAAATGAAACAGAACTATCTATTTATTAATTTATTGATTTTCTCGATACTGGGTCCATTAAAAAACAATCTAGAAAAAGACGTTTCTAGCTGAGTGATCCCCGATGACCGCCGAGTTGCGAAGGCGGACCTGACTTGGGAAGGGGGTGACATTTCGTGTATTTTTAGTAGTTTTCCAATAGTTCAAAAGTATGTAAGAAAGTGTGAGTCAACTAGAGTATTGCATCACCATCATTTGTCCATTGACTTTCGTCTTAGGGATGCTGGGAGAAAGCATTCTAGGAAAATTCAGAAGACTCTATGACTGGATACAGAAGATGGGTCTACAGGCTAGAATGAAAAAAAAAACCTATACATCTGAGATAAAGTCTGATAAGTTTTAGGTAGAAAGCACTCTAAATAATCAACATTATCAACCATGTGATACAATTTGAAAAAGTAGGTTTCCATTGGCACTAATGGACCCTCAACTGTAGGCCCTACTTGTGGAATAGAATTAATGAGGATATCATGTTGACAGATCAAAGCCTATCTTCATTTTTCTTAACGTGTGTCAAGTTCCTATAAAGAAGGGTCATCATCATCATCACCTGTCCCTTGACTTTCGTCGTAGGGTGTGCTGTGACAGTTCACGTAACCAAATCCCTCCACTTGTCCCGGTCAGCAGCTGTTCTTAGCAGGATATCAAAAGAGGCCGGTCCATTGTTTTACGTTGTCCAGCCAGCTTTTCTTTGGACGACCCTTTTTTTTTTTCATGCTCCCTCCACTACACCAGGATGACTTATGTCTTAGATTACTTAGAACCTTCTCAACTTTTGTCTCTTCAAATTATTGAGTAGTTTCTCTTATTTGCCATGCTACATTGAGGCCTACTCTTTAAAGCTTGTCTTCTTCTTTTAGCACCAGCGTTCAGTGTCCAACTTTTACAACCCTATTATAGGATTACAGATACAATCCTACAACTAACGAAGAATAACGTTTTAAGTTTAGGCCTACTTGGAAGCTGTTATTTTTCCTCCAGATTTTCCAGTTTGCTTATGATGGGGATGCCAAGCAAATATTTCAGATTGTGTAAAATAATAATATGAAGAAGGCCTACAAATAGCCAAGTAAAATAGGACAATAAATGGGGATGGGGAATAATATATCAACTGACATTGTTTCAAATGATATCATTCTCATACTAGTCTACAATAATTAGGCTATATTGCCACCATACTTTTTATTTTGGCGAAGTCGATGGAGAATGGACAGCAAGTGGGAAACACCTAAACCGCTCAACCCCCCCCCCCCCAACACACACACATACTCTATTTACATTTACAAATTAGACTTGCTTCTCCTGCCTTAGATCTTTGAGAAGGAAAGAATGCTAATAATGGAATTTTCGTAAGACTATACTGACCAATTGGGCAAAGTACATTGTCATTTATTGTTGAAATATTTACTGTTTTTTTTTTCAATTAGCAGTCTTTTGGCGTTTCGTAGAATTGTAACCGTTATTTAATTAATGGACGATATTCAAAAAAACATTTAGAATCTGGTATCTTTCCGCATGCATTAGGCATATATGATAAATCTAACCTACTTTTAACTATTTTACGTACCGTAGTCGTAAAGATGTGACCCAATAAGGGGTCGGCAAAAATCAATTATGGATCTTGCAAAGGGGAGATGTTATTAGATCTATTAAATCTATATCTATGCTCATGTCATTTTTTTCCCGTGAAAACTAATAGAGCTGTATTCTTAAAATAAAGTTAAAATACCGTTTTTTTAGTGTTCGACTCGATTAATTAGCATTATGTTTATATTCTTGTTTCATAATTTTTGATCTAACATAAATTACATATGGTTGAAATATGCTTTGATATATATTGCTTATATTGGATGGATTATATATTTTGAACAACAAGCACACCAGATAACACTGTCAGAAGCAATAGAAAGAAAAAGCCGATATCAAAAGTTGGGCAAGTCATGTGATAAGTCACATGATCAATCTGTACCGATGTCTTGGTCTTTTCCTTCTTGCATTGTAACTAAGCTGAACGCGTTTCACAATCAACACGAGAGCACAGTCCCACAGACGCTCAGCTTTGGCAACATTTAGATCTAGATCTAGTTGTTCTTTTGGACTAGTGACTGCGACTGATGTCTAGATCTTAGTTGTTACATGCCACGTCTATAAAAGTCTTAGTTTTAATTTACTTACCCTTAGCCTTAATAATTTAATTTAAAAAATGGCAACTAAGTTGTTTGTTGGAGTATACAAGCAATCTCTTCGATGTCCACATGTTCAGTCTATGACTTTAAAATGCCAGCTTCAAAAATCCAAAAGACTGTATTCACCATCTTTTCATCAAAATGTACTGCACAGTAGAATGTTGTCAACATCTGTGCAACGACCAAAACAATCAAAAGGTATCTAGACTAATAATATAGTGCATACTGTAGACTGTAGTGTAAGTGCGACAATATTCTACTATACTTTATACTAGATCTAGATTATAGATAGTTAAGATAGGCCTATCATTCTATAAAATTCGACTATATTCTACTCGAATTATACTTATATAGATGGAACCTTCTTAAGTCAAGATCTTGGCCTAAAGGTCTAATTTTAATGTATTTTCTATTGTAATAAAAATGTTTTACCTTTTTTTTTTTTCAGATAAAGTATTATTTACTCCTGGACCACTTGGTGTAACATTAAGTGTAAAACAGGCTATGTTACGAGATGTTGGCTCACGTGATAAAGAATTTATAGAATGCATCAAATTTATTAGATCAAAAATTTTAGAAATAGCAGGTATGCTATAAATAATTCTTTGGACATTACTTTTTATAACTTGCATCTTGTCTTGATAGTCTAAAATTGCTTTAAAATGAACAACTAAAAAAACAGGACACTTAAGTGACTTAAGTTATGCTTATCTACTTCAATTCAAATTTAAAGAGTGGATTTGAGACATTAGTTGTTGCCCTCATTATACAAGTGATTACATAAATAATGAACTTTTCATTTGCTTTGGATAATTTATAGAGGTTCAAATGTCATTTGATGTAAGAATGAGAGGCTTTTTTTTTTTTAATGATTTGTAGACTGTAGTTCTTTTATATTTTGTCAATTTATCTGCTATTTAAATTATAGAAAATTAAAGTTATATTTTTCAGTTCAATCCATTGCTGATAAAGTGTGCACACAAGAAATTCAGTAGCAGTATTTCTTAAGTAACAATGATTCTAATTTTCAGATTAATCTATTTCTATCATTTCATAGTATGCAACTCTTCTGTGGCCTATTCTGAATAAAGTAGGGTTTATGGAGGCTTTATGAAATATTGTTTTAGTTTTTCTTGTACATGTCACATTTAACAAAAGGAAAGTGAATTTAGATTTTTTTTTAAAATTTCAGGTGTATCTCAAAAAGACTTTTGCTGCATCCCTATTCAAGGTAGTGGAACATTTGCTGTTGATGCGTCTTTCCAAACTGTTCTGCCCAGACAAGGAGCCAAGGTAGAGAAGAATTAGAAGTCAAAAGTCTGATGTAGTTTATCAAATTCACTTCATAGTTTTATTAATAAATGGTTTATTTTGTGTCTACTCAAAGACAAGCCTTATTATTATTTTGTGTCTATATGGATGTGCTTGTCATATTCCAGGCTTTGATTATTGAAAATGGAGCTTATGGTAAAAGAATGTCGAAGATTTGTGCTGCCGCTGGTATAAGTTGTGATGTTCAGAGCTTTAGAGAAGATAGGCAAGTGGAGCCAGAAGTTGTTGAGGATGCTTTGAGTGGACGAACCAAGTATGACCTTGTGGCAATTGTTCACAGTGAGACAAGCTCTGGTGTCTTCAATCCCATTGCAGAAGTAGGAAATATTGTTAAAAGCTTGTCACCAGGTTAGTTTTAGTATAAGCATCACTTGTTGCTTATCCATCGTGACTGTTAAAATGACTAGTTTCTTATAATTATTTCTATTTTTAACTTGTATATTATAGTAGTATTTTGTAAATCCAAACTAGGCTTAATTTAAACACTTTTCTAAATGATACTCATGGCTTGATATTCCTGTAGGTGAAATAAATGTAATTGTATCTTATAATGCTATTTCAAGTTGTAAAAGTACTGTAATATAATTTTATTTAAAGCTTTAAAGTTAACAAATAATAGAAAAACTGCTAGCAGTATAATTATTTCTATTTTTAACTTGTATCTCTTCCCAGAGTCCATCTACTTAGTTGATGCTGTGAGCAGTTTTGGTGCAGTTCCAATAAACTTTGAAGAAAGTTGTATAGATGTATTGATCAGTTCAGCTAACAAATGTCTTCAGGGAGTCCCTGGTTTTGCTTTTGTTTTAGCAAGAAATAGTGTAATGGACAACTGCAAAGGTACATTTGAAAACTTCCATTGTTAATTTTTGTCTATTTTCTTTTTTTTTTTTTAATACACACACACATACATATATATGTACACTAGCAAACTGTAATGATTCATGTATTTATACCCCAAGATGTAAGCATTCTTTTTTTTTCTTTCTCTCAGGAAATTCTCGAAGTTTAGCTCTTGACCTTTATGATCAAGTGAAGCAACTGGACCAGACCAATCAGTTTAGGTTCACTCCTGCTACACATTCAATGCTTGCCTTTAAACAAGCTTTAATTGAATTTGAACAAGAGGGTGGAGTTGAAGGAAGAGCTAAAAGGTAAAAGGTTTCTTCTGTTTTTAACTTTTGGCAACATTGTTTAACTCTTACAAAAAAATATTTTTTTTATCTGAGATCTGAAGCAACATTTTTTATTTGTTATGTAGCCAAATCAAAGCTACTTTTTGTCTAATTAGGGATGAATAGATTCAGGAATGTTATAAAACAATTTCTACTGCAACTTCAGCTTGAGATTAAAGTTTGCATCCAAGCCATCTACACATACTTCTATAAATGGATGTGCTATTTTACTTGTGCATGCATAGTCAGATATTTAATCTGTAGTAATTTCAGAATGCATACTTCATCCCAGTCTAAGCACCATAAAAGCTTTTATTTTGTATATTGCACATATATCCAAAAAACTTGAAGTCTAGTAAGTTTGATTTGATGGTATTTGGTATCATTAGTATAATCATCATTGCATTGTACTTGAATGTTGAATAGACATAGATGGTTTAAAGTTGTAGTTTTAACATGTTATTATCAGATTGACATCTTAATTTTTACTTTGCACTTGCTAGAAGTTTAACATATGCATTTTTTTGGATTAACTTTTTTTTTACAAAGCTTATATCAACTCACTTTGTCTGGTATAAAGTTTGTACATGTTATTTCTCCCACACCCAATTTTGGATCAGTTTGAAATTTCACACAATTATTTCTTTTACCTGATAAAACAAAAATCAATATAAAAAACCAACAATTATTTGATTAACTATTGGTAATTAATTATTTTGTTTATCAAACAAGGGAAAGAAATCATACTTGACAGATGTGGTATAAGTTGAATTAGTCCACTTAGGAGGCTTGAGCCCTGAGTGAACTTTTTTTATGCATTTAAAAAGCAATCATGGTGCCATGCACACAGATACCCACTTCATTCCCTCATCCTTTTCCCAACTGTTCCAGACAAGTGATAGGATCATAGCTTATTGAGAAAGCTAAAAGCATGAAATTGCACTAAACATAAATAAATTGCTAAAAATATTTCTAATCACACTGATTTTATTGTTGTTAGTCTAGATCTATTACAAATTTAATTACATGACTTATCCAAACTGATATAATTACACTTTTTTTTTTGTTAGTTACTCTTGTATAGAGCATCTGTCATGCTATAGCACACTCCGTGCACTATGGTTGAATCTCTTCTGTGGAGCTGTGGTGTGAGAGAGTATTTGGGAGGTTTCCTTGCTGCCTTTAGGCATTCAGCAAACAACTCAGCTCAAGGCTACCTTGATAGGTAGCTAAGTTATAGTTGTACTTTGCAATTAGAATGCAATATTATAATCAATGAGATGCCATTCATGATACTGTCAAAACCATGAAGCAGAGGCCCCAATTGCCCATAATAATCATGTAAATTGATCTATTACAACTTTTAGGATGGAAATAAAAAGCTTTGGAGATATGAATGGAAACATGTTATAGCAGGATGGGGGTCCTCATTGTAAATGGGGTTGTAGCTCCACTGGGATTAGATGGATGATTTTTTTCACTATTCATTGCTCTAACATTCTTTAAAAAATGTTAAAATGGACTCTTTGTGTTTTCTTGGTTGAGGGTAAGCTATGTTTGCTATGTTTTTTAATCTGCAAACATAATTTTGTACATAGCCTGTTAGATCTGCTTCAGTTTTTAATTTGTAGCAATTATTTCCTTTGCCAATGCCTTTGCTAATGTTATTTTGTGTTTGTTGTTGCTTTACTTGACAGATATAAAAACAACAGGGCAGTATTACAAAAAGGAATGAATGAGCTTGGTTTCAAGGAACTTCTGGATGAGAAAGTTGCAGGATACATTATCACATCCTATCTATATCCCAAGGATCCAAATTTCAATTTCAACACATTTTATAACAAGCTCAATGATAAAGGTGATTTACTTTATTCTCTTTGACTGCAGGGTAAAAAAAAAACAATTTGACCTCCATTTTCATAGAAATAATTTCAGCCACTATTAGTACAACAAAGAAATGCTGCATCCTCAAGGGTTTGTGAGGTGATGTACTGAGAAATGACTAATACATAAAAGAAGAAAATAGGAGAGGAACGTTTGATTTGGGAATTTTTCTGCCCACATAATTTACCTAATGTATTTTTATTTTTATAGATCTGGTGATTTACCCCGGAAAAGTCTTAGACACAGACTGTTTCAGGATCGGCACCATTGGAGATCTGCATGCAGAGGACATGACAACTTTGGTCAAAGCAGTCAGGGAAGTGTGTCATGACATGAAGATCAGTATACCCATCAAATATTAACATCATTTAACTTTGCTCAATCTTGATCCAAATAAATAGATAAAATAACTTTGAAATCCAGTCGCTGTGCTACAATAAGTTATTCTCTTGAAATGACCTTGACATTTCAAACTGTAAAACATTTCTTCATTAAAACATTTAAGATTTTTTTCCTAACTGTAGTCAATATTTATGTTTGTAAAAGGATGGGAACAGTTTTCTTATGTATATTTGTCAATCAAACTGTTCTTTTATTATTGTCAGGTATGTCTAAGTCATCATGCGAACTGTCATTTTCGATTTTCCACATATGAAAATTTGCTTCAACGATTTTATCTGTACCAAGAATTTTTTGATGTTTTTCATTTTATTTGATATGTAGATTTGTTCCAGTGTACTATAATTTACATTTGTCTGTATTTTGTATGATTTAATCAAGTGAAAAAGGAAACTAAAATTTATTTGCATCATTTTGTTACTAAGATCTGCTGCATTTAGTCATTTCTGTGTAGTCCCTTGGTAATATTTTATTGCTTAAGAGTTTTTCATTTGTAATTTTGTTGTCATCAGTGTGTATTCAATGAGGGGTTGAAGACTTGGTGAAATGAAACTAAGATTCCATTATATTTAATGGTCTTTATACAATAGCTTCCTCGGTAGGCAACTGGTTGGACCTTTTTATGATGGCAAGGTCTAAAGTCAGCGTTCATATATTTGTTGTATATTTTATAACATTTAATTGTATGCTTTATACATACTGTAGGCTTGAAGCTTCATCTAATTATAGCTGTCTAGTGGAGTTAATTTGGACAGTACTTACAACAAAACTACTTCAGGGCTTAGTGTCCTCCCTTTCATTAACTGTTTTGACTTATTTCTTGATTTTGGAATGCTTTTACTAGCTACTTTCATCACTCTAACTTACTGATTTAATGAAAAAGTATGTTAAATTAATATAAAGATTGATGTAGATAAGTCGTCATGATTTGAATTCTATTGAAAAAGTGTAAAAAAAAAAAAATCTGTTTTACAAGATAAAGGTCATGTGTGTTGTCTGTGAAGGGACATTGTTAGCAACAAAACAATTCTTAGACCTTTATAGAGTTTACTTGATTTCTATTCATTTACTTTCAAGTGTAATTAGAAAAATGTTATATATTTTCACACTGGTGACCAGTATTATATTGCATTTTTTTAAATATTGCATTTTTGGTATCATGTTCTTTATTTATATCAAACTATGAAGATTGTTTTTTCCATTCATGTATAAAGGTAAAACCATATCTGCATATGAGGGTAAATACATAATTTATTAATGCTCTGAGTTTTGTTCATTGCATTTGTATATTATTGCCCATTTAGTGGCTATTTCCCATTTTTAATATGAACATTCTGAGACGACACTCTTTACATTTGCAAACATGTTGGAGTGTAATGTAAAACTTGTCTAGTTCATTGAAGTATGTCAGCTAGGGATTGGAGAGACAACCTTTAAATAAACAAAATCTCACAAATTTTATTGTATGCTGAAAGAGAGCTATCCCAATAAAAAAAAGTTTGAAAACCAGTCGGCATAAAGTATTGACATAAAACCCATTTTAAATTAGAGATTTAAAAAATAATGGTTCTGATAGGTGTCCCATTTTGATGATTGTGGCATCCTGTCCTGGGACTACCTCCATTAAGGAGACTGGATTTTACTCAGCCTATGAGACATGTGGGAATCCTTACTCTTATTAAGATCGACACACCCAGCATTGACTAATTCATGACTCAGTAAAAAGCTAAGTTCAAAACTCATTGTACAGGACATTGAAATCTTTTTGACTGTTACGTGCTTGAGTACAAGTCAACAAGAAATCATTTGATCATCGGTGTTAACGGTATGAAGTCTGTCAAGATCGCGATGCTAGAGAAAAAAACTCAAGCCGAAAACATCGTTTTTGAAAATTGCCCCTTCTGGAGTGTCACCGGAGAATGCCGACCATGTCCTTCAAAACTGCATTCTCCAGCAAGAGGCCCGAACAAGACACTGGTCCCTTAACATCCCTATAGAAGAAAAACTGTACGGAGAACTGCCTGATCTGGAAACCATTGTGCAGATAGCCTACTGGTCATCTGCACCTCAGTTCATTTGGGATATTGTAACATCTAACTACCAATAATCACAAGCCTTTAATTATTCATTTATATTTCTCATGAACATGAGACAACATAGTTCCGAGATGGAATACATACAGAGACAGTGAAGCTCAAAATGCACATATCTATACAATCTATCTCCCTGTAATCCAAGCCCGCTAAACAAGTCAGATTCATGCCATCCTCAACAATCAAAGCATTTGATGCGGAGCAAAGAAAGAATATATTCCCAGTCGGTCTAATTACCTAAAACAACTTCACCATGCTCTCGTTGAAGCTAGAAACACCAGGAAATAATCTTTGTAATGAAAATATCAACCTAAAAGGAGAAACATCGGACTATGTCGTATTCCATAAAACATACATTTTGAAAGTAGTTCATCACATATAGTGACAGAAACTGACGACTAATTCCTTTAGATACTAAACGAATTCATGAAGTATTTTTAAGACATTCAAACAAATAAAGTATGGTGTATTATTTTAAATCTAAGAAAGAAATGATAGAATTTGATTACAAACTATAAATCCTCGTATTAAAACAGGTCCCAGGTGTAGATAATAACGTGCATTTTTAATTGGGCTCGAAGACAGTTAAAATTTTAGTGCAAGTGGAAATCCGAAACATCAGTGTATCAATGTTACATTCAATCCAAACTTGTACCAAGCATGTAGCCTATATATCAATATATGTATTACTTCAACTAATTGTAGCAAACAAGTATGGTTCTTGTCTACGCTAGAAGTGTGCTGACAATAGATTTTAATTAGTAAACTAGCTGTCAATCCACTGGTATGTGCTGGTTGATCACTTTTAGAAAGAGGCCTTGTATCGAGAATTTATCTTCTTCCAAGTCTACACAATCATTCCTTGTTGATTTGTCTGTTTATGTGTTCTCTATCTCTAGGGTGATATAGGATACTTGGTCTTCTCTTAATCTTTTCTCTGTGGCATTTTACGTCTCGAGAGACGATCTTTTCCCTTTGCAACTTCTTGTGTGACTAAAGAAGCCAATCCTTGATACACAGCTGCGATCGCAAGTTGGGCATATGTAATCACCAGGCGCCGTTGCATTTTCACCTTTCTTACAACTTCTGTTGTGTATGACATCTGCAATCCGTGACCCTTCCTTTATGCTCTCTCTCCATGTGGATCTATCCAGTGCCACCTCTTCCCAGCTGCTAGTGTCAATTTTGAAGAGCTTCATGTCGCGTTTGCATACAATCCGTATAACGTAAAAGTGGACGGCCAGCGGCTCTCTTGCCTTCTATTAGATCTTTTCTAATGCTTACTTAATCATCACTGAGATTGACACAAGAAACTGAGTAGGTTGTTTCCCCATGAGATTGACACAAGAAACTGAGTAGGTTGTTTCCCGTCATTTCACTCGTTTTCATGCACAGCTAGAGGCTCATAGGACAGTGGCTGTCCAGTTTGAATTCTTTCTTTGCCATGTTTGACTATGATGATCATTATCAAAATATGCCTTTTTAAAATCGCATCTCAGTAAAACAATGGACCTCATTCACCAATCGTAAACAAATAAAATTTAGCCACGTGAAACAACGAAAAAAAAAAAACTGTCACGTGACAGCCTGTGTGTATTACGTAATTTGTATAGAAGAGATAGAGAATCGCGTGGCTAAATTGGTGAATGAGGTCCATTATGTGATGAAGGGGTAAAGGCTTTGAATTTTAACCTAAGTACAACAAAGATGTTTTCTTTTAAGCATTCAAAAATGTACAAATAGATATATATATATTAAGATTTTTTGTTTTCAGCAGGGACAATGTGCAAATTTTAAAGCAGGGGCTGTAATTACTTCCTCTCTGAAAACCCAGTCTATTATGTTACTGTCAGCTGTATCATCTAATCCCTGGTCACTTCCCTGTTCTTTGGGCGTATGTAAAAAAGGGTAGAGAACTCTTAGCTTATACATGCACAGACAAGGCAGCCCGGATTGCACTGCCATCAAGTTTCGTCTGGGAATCTCGCATTCTCCGCCGTCGTCATCTATATGAGGGCACTCGAGTCTTGCGCCATCGTCCGAAGCAGTTCTTCTGCAGACGCAATATGGCCGATTCTCAAAGCTGCGGGGTTTATGGGGCAGGTAAGGGTCACAGTTTGCCATCACATAATTGCAAGAGCGAAATTTGTTACAAGCTAAGCCTCGTGATATTGGCACTCCTGGATAGTTCCTGCGAAAGAGATTTTAGAGATTAATAGTTAACATATTTTTTAAAATTGTAAACGCTCCATCTAAACTTGTTCATAGACATGTTACAAAACCTATGAATTTCATGGCACACGTAATCAAATGTGCATTCTTTTTATTAGTTTTTTTTTTTTAAATTGATCTTTAGTAGCACATTGTTATCAATGACCTACAGACTATAGATCTACATCCATTTTCGAAATTTTCATACCCTCCCTTCACATTCACATGCTAATTTTTTTTGAACCCAAGTGACATCATTTCCGGCATGTACAAGAGAATGTCAAGATACATAGCAGTCTAATCGACTTACTCACAGAGATGTTCCGGACAGTGTCCATAATCAGTGCGAGCCACTGTTCTGTCTCCACAGGCCAGTGTGTCATCTGTTCAAAAGAACAAGTAATGAATTGAAGTCTTACAGTGATCAAGTACGTTTGAAATGATAGACTTAGATAAAGTCATTATATGCCGAGACAAATATTTTATGGTTACTTTAAATGGCAAGATAGATGGACAACGTATTCACTAACCCATTTGATTCCACAAAAACATATCTACTTGACTTAGCCTTTGACAGCTACCATTAACAATTTTTGACATAAATCTACTTAGTAGGTATGGTGCTCCAATATAGCTGCTCTCAAGTTCAACCAAAGAACCACTGACTCTCCTACTGATCTTTGAGCTCTGCGATATATTCAATTAAAACATCTTCACATAGTTGAATCTAAAAAAAAATGTGTTATTCTAGTAGGAAAAAATAATTTATAAGACAAAAGTACAATTCTGGCAGAAGTAATTGTCAATCTATCATCCATCCCAGTGGCACTAGCTCTGGCCTGTTCAAGCACATCTTTCCATTCTGATCTATCTTGGGCTTTACGTCTCCATGCCCGGACTCTAGCTGTTGTAGATCAGCCTCTACATCATCAAGCCACCTTACTAGTGGTCTGCCTTTGGGGCGCCTGCCTTTTGGTTTTTGTTGGTCAACAATCTTTGCTCCTCTGTTCTCTGACATTCTTTCGAGGTGACCTGCCCAACATAATTTGTTCCTTTTTATTTCCGGTACTATAGAAGGGATCTTCATATAGCTTTATCTCACAAGAACTTTAATTATAATTAAAACCAAAATCATACATTCAATTTCAGTCAGGCATTTCTAGTTAGGTGAGATAACTGAACGACATAAAATTAAGACACCTAATTGTACGTCTGTCAAGACTCATTTTCATGCTAAATGTACCCAAGTCCTGGACAATACCATAATGACACATACAATGATAAATAAGATTCAGAATGCCACTTTACCGACATATAACATGTTTAATTACATTATTTTCACTATAATACAGAACAATAGTTAGAGTCTACACTTAGACTATATATATCCAAAAAATCCAACTGTCCTGGACTAGGAACAAAAAACACACTCCTTATCATGAGTTACATTATGTTTTTCAAAAACATCTCACCAAATAAAAATAACCCCAAAACAATAACAGTTTTGAAATCAACAACCTGAATTGCCCCCCTTCTCCTCTACAGTAAACAGGAGACCCAGGCTGACCAGAACTCAGTCCTGACAACGTCTAATTTTAACACACTAACATACATAACACAAATTGATCTCTCGTATTAAACAAACAATGTCATTGATAGTTAATTGTTTTTGTTTTTTTTATTCCTACCTTCATTATGTCAGAAACTTTGGCGAAACTTCCAGAAAACTGTCTCTGGAATCTGGAGGCAGCACAATATAGTATGATATTTTCTTCTATATCAGTGCCGTAGTCATTCTTTGATTTAGAAACAATCAATACCGTTTCTATTTCCTAATAATAATAATAATACAATTATAATAACAGTGCCATAAAAAGACGGCAATAAGTATTTAATAGTTTGAGTTTATATAGGTAGGATAGGTATTAACAAAATGAAAGTGCTCTTATATTTTATTAAAAATACGGCAATAAGTATTTAATAGTTTGAGTTAAATTTATTTATCCTTTTTATATAGGTAGGATAGGTATTAACAAAATGAAAGTGCTCTTTTATTTCCTCTTTATTATTTATTACTAGTCGACCCGCGGCGTAGCATACACCACTTCGTAATGGCCATGATCCAAAGGACCGCTAAATAGCAGGGATAAGGAGAGTCGTTGACTCGGAGTGTAAGCTCGAGGAAGGTCATGCCGACACCTTCGATATAGGGGTCACGGTTATGCGGACGTTCTCGGAAGTGAATAGTGATAGCGGGTAGTATTCCAGACATCGCCACAATTTCAGCCTCGCCACCATAAAGTATTCATGTATGCAGCGTATTGTCGAGCAGAGTGTATGACTCTGCTTCTGTGAGTAAGAACAACGGACAGGGCGTCGCCATTGTTTTCCCAATGTTCGCAAACAATGCTTACAGCCATCTTGCGAAGTTCGAGAGCAACAGTTTCGTCCATGACATTTTTCCAGAAATATGCGACTGATAGAAATAAACAGTTACCTGATGCAGGAATTTCGACTTCATGAAAAGACCTCATTCATGAAATATATGTGAAGCGGTGGCCATGGTTAGGAAACGAAGGGCAATACGAAGGGGCGAATCAGAACAAAGCAACAGAAAAAACATGCAACTATTTTAATGACACCATATATTGGAGTGTGTAAAAAAATACACACATAAATGTAGTCATATATAGAATGTATAAAGAGAAAGATTACTTGTCCCCCCCCCCTCTTTTTTTCTGAGCCGTACTCTCTGTCGCGCGAAAGTTACTTGGGATAACTCTAGTCCGACTTGCAGAAATAAAAGAGTTATCTCTCCATGACTTTTTCGTTGTGTCCCGCATGGTTGGGCCACGAAGAGAATTATATATATATATATATATATATATATATATATATATATATATATATATATATATATATATATATATATATATATATATGTTACGATCATCAATAGTGCTAGATGTTACAATCAAACTTGATGTCAAGATGTCACGTTGAAGCACAATCAACGATCGTAATTGCCGAGGATTCAGAAATCGTCAGTTGATAAGATGATCCCCTAGAAGTTGCTAATTGATAAGAGGATCATCTAGAAGTTACTGGTTGATAAGAGGATCATCTAGAAGTTACTGTTTGACAAGACGATCTAAGTATATTATTATATATTCAATGAAGAAACTTCTCTTCGTCTAAAACAATTACTTTAATTCAAAACTTGAAAAAGCTATTCACAAATAATTACAATGGTTAAATGTACTTGAATAAAATAAATGATCTACACAATAATATAATTGAGTTCTAACACTAAACTCTTGTACATGTATTCTCTAACACGTTCCACACAAGACTGCCGCAATCTAGAATCTTCCCCGGGCTTTAGAGCGTAATCACGTGACTAACATCTCTACACTGCAAGACCAACCAATAAATGCAGCTCAAAGTACAATAATTAATATTTCTAACCAAACACATTCACCCCAAAACATACGTTTGTTGCGTGATGGAAATTCCCGAGCTAACTGAAGTTCTGGCTGGTAACCTTGGGCGGCTAAATATAGATACAGTGTACGTGACAATATATATATATATATATATATATATATATATATATATAAGCTAGTAGACCGACGGCGTAGCATACGCCGCTATTTTGCAGGGCTAAGGCCACTGCAACCTATGCGAACGCATTGGGCCCCGCACTTTCATAGGACCCGCGCTAATTCTAGGTGTAATTTATTAAATTCAACCATTTTATAACTTATAACAGATTTCCCACGGCCTCCTGATTTACCCGGAAATCTGAAATTGCAAATTATACAAAAAAGTCCTGCAAATCTCCGGAAATTATTAAAATCTTTTGAAAACTCATACATATCTCCTGAAATATATAGACAAAAATTGTTATTTTGGGATGTCATTGAATATGGAAAACGCCAATCCTACGCGCGATAAAAAAAAAACCGGCATTATGCAATACCCGTAATTGTGGAATCTGGTGAAAGAAGTTTCTCGCGCCTCAAAGTAATGAAGAATTACTTGAGCTCAACAATTCTCGTAGAAATATTGGTAATTCTTGCTATTGAGCGGGATCTATGTAGGAAATATAATTTTTATGATATACTGTATATACTGTATCGCTACTCGAAAGGCTCGTAAAGTAATTCTGTTCGTAGTAAAGAATGAATAAAATGCAAAGACAAATTTATTTTCTAATACAAACTTCTTAATTTTCTTTTATTATTCGTATCCCTACCCAAACTTGGCCCCGCGAAATCCGTTTCGCATAGGGCCCCACCATGGTTGTCCGGCCCTGCTATTTAGTGACTGGTGAATTCAGAGTAGATTACTTGTTCTCCCCCCCCCTTTTTTTTTTCGCCACTAAAAAAATACGTGGGGTAACTCTAGTCCGACTTGCAGAAATAAAGAATGATCTTTCCTTTACTTCTTCGTGTCCAAAATGTTGAGCCATCAAGACATTTATATATAAATATATATATAGATCAGTGGCGTAGCTAGAGTATATGATGCCTGGTGCGGTACCTCATCTTGATCCCCCCCCCCCCAAAAAAAAAAAAAAGATAACTAAATAATAACATTGCAAAACCTTACTTTTTTGTTCAAAATAATATGTATTCATTAATCAAATATTGTTAATTCAAAACATCACTTTTTACTTAAACATACTACAAGTGAGTTTTACGCGCTTTCTTGCTGGCAAAAGTATCAATAATTTTATCGAAATCAATTTTTTACACCAGCTCTTGTTCAATGGACAAAATGGCCAAATTAGTGAGTCGTAAATTTGTCATTGTTGATCGCAAGTAATTCTTGATCAGTTTAAGTTTGAAAAAACTTCTCTCGCATGTAGCGACGCTTACCGCAATAGTAAAAAATATGCGAATCATGATGACGATATTCGGGACTGAATCATCTAGCTGATATTTTTTTTTAATTCAAAAGCTCAACAGGTCCTTGTTTTGGAAGTGCGGAGGCTTCTGATGAAACTCTGACAAACCGTTGAAGCCTCTTTCGCTCCAGCAGAAATTCGTTTTTATCAATGTCGCTAGGAGTACTATCGAGATTGATTTCGACCTGAGGATTTAATTGCTGGGAAGGCGACAAAAATTCATATCTATCTGCTTCATTATGAAGTTGCTCGAATCGGGTGATTATTTCTTGAACAATTCTGTCCAAGGTAGAATAAATTTCCCTTCGTAGCTCTTCTTTGTGTGTAATTACAGAGTAGTCACTTTTCTCACCAGGCATCTTTTCCTTATGGCCCATACGTTTTTGAGGTTCTGTACTGATTCTCAGTTCTGAGCACACGCTTTCGGCAAAGGTAATGCTGGCTTCAGCGATGGACACTCGATTACTACTTAAAAATGTCTCTAATTTTTTTTAGTTTGAGTGAGAAGTCTCGAATAGACAATCCTTGTTTTTGAAGGTAGACTTGCGTATCATTAATTTCAGTTAATACAAGAGCCCAAAATTCAAGATAGGTGAAAAAATTAAAAGACTGAATAGCAACTAATAATCTCCCTGCTTCAGATCTAGCCGATGAATTTTCATCTCTGCTAGTTAATGTCTCCAGAGTTTCTATAATTTTAGAAAATTTATCCCTAACCATCTTGACGGCTTCTCCTCTGGCGCTCCAACTAAACGTTTAAGGCTAGTTCCGATTATTTTGATGAGGATATCCCAGCGGTGTGTTGAAGTTGAGAAAAAGGCGTGTAAATGGTCCAGTGTACCAAAAAATGTTACCGAATTGACTTCAGCTTCAGCAGCAGAGAATGGTTTGAGCAGGCAATGAATAGTGCTTTGGGATTGACTTCTAGAATACGCTTTTGGACACCGTAGTTTTGACCTTTCATGACCGCAGCATTATCATAGCCTTGACCCCTGCAGTCCATTATGTCTAAGCCATCCGAACGCAGTTTCTCTAGAATCATCTCAGCGATTTCAGCAGCATGCTTGTCCTTTGTGTCGATGAAGTCAATAAAAGACTCACGAACTTGCACCCGTCATTATTCATGACAACGTACCGTAAAATTTGGGAAGTTTGATCCAGCTTTGAGATGTCAGGTGTACTGTCAAAAATAATAGAGAAATATTTGGCTTGTTTTACTTCCTGTATGATTTGTTTTTAACGTGATTCTCCAATATTGTAATACATTCATTTTGTATTTGTGGAGACATGTATGTATTCGGTCTGGAACAAAGCTTAGTTAGAAGCACATGCTCCCTCAAGAGTGGATCGTACTTTGATAGTAATTTTACTAACTCCAAGAAATTGCCTTGATTTTGCCCTTCCAACACTTCTTCTGCTCGCTCGCCATGCCCACGAAGTTCCAGATTTTGCTTTGAGAGAAAACGAATGATGTCCAAGATTCTCTTCAGGTAGTCTCTCCAGGTTTTCGTCTCTTGTATAATCAAATCTTGGGCCTTGTTGTCAATACTGTTCCCTACTCTCAGGTGAACTTCAAGCTCCCCCCATGCAAGCGATGACTGAATGTGAGCTCTGCTGGTCTCATGTTTTTCTATTTTCGGGGATAACCTCCACCAATCATTGAATCCATCTTTGGATTTAAATGAAGATTTGGTACTTGATCTTGTTGAGAAGAGTATGCAGGGGAAGCAAAATAAGGATTCTTTTTTTGGCGAATAACACATCCACTTTCTAAGAACTTTCTCGCCGTTTGACATTTGCGGAAAAACCAAGCCTTTGGAAGCTTTCTAGCCTTTTGTTTTGTTTTGTTGATTCTTGATGTCTATACGCCTCTCTGAATTGATTGTCCATACGCTGAACTGTTTCAGATCCTTGAGTGGCAAGGTGTATGCGAATATTATCTGTGATGACATCAGGCCAATCTCCAATGTCGTTCAGTCTAGAGTTTATTATCCTGCTTTCTGTATTGTTTACACTGTCTGATGGTTCAGCTTCTTCAGTATGAATTTTTGAGGAGTTTACTAAAGACATGCTTGTGTGCTGTCCTTTAGTCTCTAGAACCTGCGGTATTCTTTTTCACCATTCAGGATGTCGGTCTCATCATTTTTTTCTGGATTCAATGATAACCGTCTCATCTTTCTTTGTTGATTTTAATTGTTCAGTTATTTCATACACAATAACAGCATGCGCAATATGTAACAGATTTTCACCCTCTAGACTCTATATCTAGATTAAACTAATGGACTAAACAATAAAGTAAAAAAAAATGGCCTATCTTCTTCTTCTTTTTTTTTTGTATTACAGAGCATTGATCAGTGTAGTAACAACATGTACCGTGTGTCCGAAATAAATCTAGTAAATTAGATTTAAACTGTTCTATAGCTTACATTGTATTGAAGAAATAGTCAAGGAGATGAAACAAAATAGCGACATGACTAGTTTTTAAATCGTTATATTTAAAATACAGTAGTTTATGTTTGTTCGTGTCCATACAATTAGTCGTTTTTACTGAAACGCTCAGGGAAATAGGAAATTAATACACACTGGGGGAATTTTGGTGCCCCTCTCCACTTGATGCCCTGTGCGGCCCGCACCACCCGCACATTGGTAGCTACGCCACTGATATAGATGATATAGATTATTTATTGTTTATTAAACAAAACACAAGTATTGATTAACTATAGGAAAAAACAAGCAAAATTTTAAAAAGCCTTTTAAAAACAAAGCTAATCTAAGGGAAAGAACTCCACGCATACAACTATATCTTTCAATAATGGAGGTTTTTTTTCCCTTCATCGACATCAAACAAAATAATTAATTACCAATTATTGGTTCATTTTTTAAATTGAGTTTTGTTTGGTACAATAAATATTTGTTGAAAATTTCAACTTGATCCGAGAATGTGTGTGGGAAAAATAAAGTGTTCAATTATTTATTAAGGGGATGAAACCCTACTTATTAAGCCGTATCTGTGAATAGTGAATTATTAATTTCCCTTATTAGTATCATGGGCGTAGCCAGGATTTTTTTTCGGTGAGGGTTTTGGGGGGGGGGGGGGAATCCCCCCCCCCCGACACCCCCCCCCCCCGCGGAAAAAATTATATATATATATATATGTGTGTGTGTGTGTGTACATAATTAATCTTTATTACATTCTGACCCTTTTGGAAGACGTTTATTGTTTATTGTAGACTCCCCGCCCTTGCTAGCAAGGGGGTCTGGGGTAGTTCGCAGCGCTCCCCTAGCGCGGGGCGAAGCCCCGCCGCCGAGCACTATTTCTGGTATTGAAAGCCAACAAAATGCATATTCTAAGGTATCTACAGTGCATTATCTTGCTATTAAAAAGTTTTATTTCAAAAACCTAATGTGCTATTCTTACTGACTTAGACCCTCTCGCGCCGTTCGGCGCATTTTCCTTCAAGCTGTTTCCGCAACTCTTATTTTGCGTAATTCATTTTGTGTGAGAACATGTCCCGCAAAACCTAATGCGACGCTCTGTCACAACCTTACTAAGGATTCGACTCCCAGTTCGGCATATGATTTCTTTGATTTAGACCCGATCTCTATGACTGACTTCTAAAATCTGTCTTAGCCATCTTTGTTGAGACACATTTAATGATTTTCAATTTCGGCAGAAGGCTATTCACACTTTAACCTTCTTGACTACGATCTTGTAATTACATGCCGGTATTTCGCTTTAGATTTTATATCGAAAAGGAAAGTTTATTCGTCAAATCATCTGTTGAGGGGTTTTAAACTAAGAAATCTCTGGAGTTTTTTTGTTTTGTTTTTAATTCAAAACCCCATTTAGCTACGATCTTAGAATTTGGTGACTGTAGTTTGCTTTAAAATAATATTGAAGAGAGAGGTTTTCAACTCTAAACGCTCTGTATGGGAATTTTACACTCAAAACCATCTGGAGGGGTTTTAAACTTTAAAGAAAAAGCCATCTGGAGGAGGGGGATTTAAACTCAAAACCCCTTTGGCTACGCTCATAGAATTTTGAGTGTGTAATTTGCTTTTTTTATATTGAAGATGGGGTTTATCGTAAATTTTGGAGGGGGGTTTAAAATCAAAATCTTCCTCAACTGTGCTGTTGGAATTTGGGGATTGTTGTTTGCATTTTTTTTGTTTTGTTTTATAGAAGAGGGGGATTTAACTGCAAAAACCTCGGGTATGGGGTTTAAAATTCAAAACCCTCTGTAGGGGGTTTTTAAACTCAAAGCCCCTTGGTAGAGGGATTTGTATCTCAAAACCCCCTGGTAGAGGGTTTTTAACTCAAAACTGCCTCGGCTGTGCTGTGGTAAGTGATGATTTAGTATTAAAATCTCACCTAAAATAAACAAAATGAAAGCAAAAATCAGTCACTTAATTCCGTCCCCCCCCCCCTGCGGGGGGGGGGGGGGATTTCATTTCGGGGGGGGGGGGGTTTGAACCCCAAGAACCCCCCCTGGCTACGCCCATGAGTATAAAACAAAATAATAACCAGTAATTAATTACGTTAATGTTTTAAGTTGATTCATTTCTTGACTATGCTAATGAGTTATGGGTATACTAATCTAACGCATTTTCCGAAATAATGCAATGTCTCCAACAATTACTTTACACACCTCTTGAAAATTGACCACAAGAAATGCATTGTAGTATTTGTTTAGATCAGGATTAAACTGGATAACGTAGGTGCTTATTTCTTCATTTACTGCCAAGATCTGCACATAGCCTTCAGAGTTGACTTCCCGGACAAGAAACTGATGGTTCAAACTATTGGGGGACGTGCTCCCATCTCTGGAGATGAAACTGTTCTGTTGTGACAAAAGAGAAAAACAATATAATCATAAAACAGTTTCTGATATTAACTTCGCGAAATCGCAAAAGTAAATGTAGGTCAGTGAGCAAGGAGTAGATGAGGGGAGGAGGAGTCTCTTCGTACCGTTGTCAATAGTTAGCGCCTTTTATGCCATTTTTTTATAATAGACATCACATAAAGATAGTGGTAAGTAAACGGATTTAGATTTGTAAAATAATCTAGAAGCTTAACTTTTGTTTTAATTTTTTTTTTAGTTAAATGTAGCTTATATAAAGGCCCACTGCATGATGCTTATGTATGGAATGCTGGTGATTTATACACGAAAACAATTGTAGTAATAGATCATTTTTCAGCCTAAATTATTCTTTATTCGTTTAATTTCATTGGAAGCTTTAGATTTATCCAGAGATTTTCTTGTGTGACCATTCACAGAAAAAAATTATCATTCGAGATTCAAAAGTGCCAAAGAAAAGTAGGCCTACCTCAACCTTGTGCCTTTGACACTTGAAGAGCTAAAATTAATCTTCATTTATCTAAATACCCAAACCACGATTTTTTTAGTCACTAACCTAAATAAACTTCTAACTAGTCTTACCTCTGGCGAGTTTGATTTTCTATTCGCTGCCATGATCACCACCATAAAGATCGCTGTCGCGGTAACCACTCCGGCCAGAATAGATTTAACAATGCAATTATAATTAAATTCTCTCTGCTGGCTGTAATCTGTGGCGTCCGAGTCGTCGCTGTCGTCAGACTCATCTCTTGTTTCATCGGTTTCGTCCTCGGCTTCCTGGAAGAAGAGCCTTGCAATAAAACTCTCCCGACACGCAGTGAAGAGATCGTGATCACGTGCTTCCATCGATGACAACAACTGCTGATATTTCGTTAATGAATGAGCGTATTTCTTATTACAGAGCTCATATCAACTCTGTCTGCCTGTCTGTCTGTCAGGTAAAATGTTTGAACATATTTTTTATCCCATTTCCTATTCTCGGATCAAGTTAAAAGAATTATTCACTGTAGGCCTACCTGACAAGACATGAAACAATGAAAAAAAAATTAACCAATAGGGTTTGTTGCTGAACATAAAAATTATATATGTGTCAGACGCGAATAGCCCAATTTTCAGTAAAAGAAATTACAAAAGTCATTTCTCTATCGAAGAAGTTACGAAGGCTATATAAAATACAACCACAGACCTATATATATTACAATAAATATAGGTTTTTGATTGCTAGTTACGATTTATTTAGGTAGGTGCTGTTTTACTATTACATACCAAGTATTAGAGTTTAGAAAAACCCAGGTTTGTTTCTTGTGCAACGCTATTAGCTAACACCTCATATCATCTCTCCATTAGTATATTAATTAGATCTATAATCTAATTCTAGTCTAGATCTATATATAAAAATCGAATAGATCTATTAATAGTATAGATTCTATCTTGACACTAGATTGCCGAGTCTAGTCTATGCTATGTCTATAGTCAGTTTTTATTAGAAAAAAAGTCTAGATATTAATAAAGACTAAAGTTTTTTAACTATTAGATATAGACATAAGACATAGATCTAATAATACTGTAATACGTTTACTATACTCTATACTTCAATCTACTAAACTAGAGATCTATCTATAGATCTATCTATAATCTAGTCAATCTAGATCTATACAATATTCATTATAATACTTCTACTTATAATGACTTATTTAATAAGTTAGTACTTAGACTTAGATCTATTATAGTTTATTAATAGATTTACTTTTCAATGCCTAGACCTAATAATAAAATTGCGAATGATGTCTATAATGACTGATTATTATTTTATTTTTTATAATAATAGGCCTACTAAATGTAGGTCTAGACTCTACTTAAATCTAGTCTAAAATAATGACTGTCTAAGACTCTAGATGATTGAGAAGTTCACATAGAGGTGTTTTTAATAATACGGCATGTCGGCTGAAAGTATATAAAGTGCTTTTTTTTGTGTAAAAATAAAAAAGAGGCTTCGGTACTCAGTGATAGATTGCCTAACTTTCAACTAATAATAAATTAACAATTAACGTTGAATTACAAGAAAAGTAATCATTTTTCCCGACATTAAAAAAAGGTGCCGATACCCCGTACCGGTGCGTACCGTCACAAAAATATATGTATATCTCAATCTTCTTTCATTTAATTGTATTTTGCGGGGTTATTGCTTCTTAATACATTGATACCGGATCGATTTAAATAGGGCCTAAGTATACAACAGGATTTCGAGCATTGGATAAATTTATTTTTTAAGTACAAAGTTTTATGGAAGAGGCAATATATGAGTTGTTTGAAGTTTGTAACTTCTTAAATTCAGGCTAAAAATATAGAAGCCTACATTTGTACACTCATTTCTAAACAATTAGAAGAGATGGACTGACTCATAGTGTAGCTTGTGTAGCCTACATCTGCAAAAACACAAACTCAGTTAGACTTTCAAAACTATTAAAAGAAAAACTTAGTGATTATTTTTACTGTATAATTCTATTATTATTCCTTTTTAGAATTAGGATATAAACAAAAATTTGCCATATGACTTTATCTAACAGAAAAAAAAATTAAACTTACGTCTATTTATGCGGTTATTTATAGTTACCTAGTAGCCTAATATAAAATATATTGAACTAACACGTACATTCATCATAATGCAGCCATGCGATTTTTCGTTTATAAACATAACATTATTTAGGATCAATATTTTACAAAGGCTGCTTGGAGAAATCAGGTATACCCATTAGGAGAAAAACGACCCCTTTACTCAAGAAAAATTTAAGAAACTAGAACAGACACAAAATAAACAGTGACATTCATAACAAAATAATATTCAATATTGATTAGAGTAACACCTTTTTAAGTAATCATTTAAACTTTAAAATCACTACAATTTTTTTAACAATTATTTTGTGTATGAAATTGTGTATCGGAAAATGCCGGGTACATGAAATAAGCTAGTCCTAAAAAAACAACACAGATCTTGGGTAAAATACTCATCAAATAAAGTACTGTAAATGTGTAGTTTCACGCGCTAGTTTCATGTCTTTTCTTTTTATAGCCTCTATCGGGTTATACCCCAACTACCCGTATTTTTGTGCAAATTTTTTTTCTCTATCAGGTACACTTAAAATTATAGCATAGTAATGTCAGTTTAATTTAAAAAGAGAACTGAAAAATACAAAGATATATAGGGAAAAAAGCGACTTCCGGCCCAATACTTTTTAATCAAAGAAACGAAACGGACTAGTCCAACAAACCTAATTAGTGAATTAATTATTGGTAATTATTTTGTTTGTAATCGAAATAAGGGAAAAACTGCTACTTAATGAGAGATGTGGATTTATATATGGATTTAATCCCCATATTACGTTTTTACACATTTTTACTCCCACTTCCCATTCTCGGAACAAGTTGAAATTTTGCATAATTATTCATAGTCGATGACAATACACGAATCAATCCAAAAATTAACCAATTATTTAATCAATTAGTACTAATTAATTAATTTTGTTTCATGTGGCTAAACCCTGCTATTTTCAGATTCCTAAATGGCAGTAAGTAGCGGTGTTTTTTTTTTTACATTAGATAAGCTTTGTTTGTTTTTTTAAGTAATCTTTTGTTCTTGTTCTTGTTCTTTACTTCATTTTAAGCTAAAACACAAACTACACGTTTAATTTTAAAATGGGTGCAATTATGGAGCAAACTAGCTTTTCATTGTCTAAGTTAATAACACATTGATGTAGCTAGAGCTATAGGATAGAGCCACCAATTATCTCACACAAGAGTTCATAGACTCAACGAATACTAAAAATAGCAGTCTAGAAATTATGCTACAGAGATCGTGGGGATGCTGGGGCATAGATAAGTGTGAAGGAAATTAAAAAGAGGTTATGGGTTTGAACTGTAAGGCTTTTTTAAAAATAAAAACACTTTTATCACATTAATTCATTGATACTTTGGAAAAACTGTGGTGCTTCGAAAAACAAAGTCATTTTTACTCACTGGTTAAATTTTCCCCAAAACCGTGTTAATGTATAGGCAGTTATACTTTTTTCATTTTTCTAACATTCAAACTTTATAATAATGGAGAAACATTTTAACTTTACAATAGCGTTGAAACATATAAACTTTATAATAGCAGTAAAACATTCAAAATTTATAATAGCTGTGAAACATTTAAAGTTTATAATAGCGGTGAAACATTCACATTTTATAGTAGCGGTGAAACATTCTTATCTTCTTATCTTATATAATACAGACTTTACTTCAAAAAAGAAGATGATTTCGTCCTAAGTGTCATGCATTTAGTCTTGCATATTAACCAATGACCTAGTCCTAACCAATTAACCAATGGCTGGCTCAGGCAACCCATTCCATGCTCTATAGCACTAGGGAACAAGGAGCATTTGTACACATTTGTCATAGCATATGGGACGAGGAATGTGCCTTTATCTTTGTGTCTTTCAGAGTATTTTATTAAATTTTGTTTTTGTATTTGAAGATTATGGTTCAATGGTTCAGTGTTTTATGTCTACTTTACTTTTGAGTCTTCTGTCCTGAAGGCTTTCTAAATTTAGTGATTTTACTAAAGGTGTTACTCTAATCAAATGTGAATATTCGTTTGTTATGAATCTCGCTGCTCTATTTTGTGTATGTTCCAGTTTCTTAATGTTTTCTTGAGTTGAGGGGTCCCAAACAGAGGATGCATATTTTATTATTGGCCCAACCAAGGTAAAATAACATTTTAGTTTTATGTTCTTATTTGATTTATAGAAATTTCTTTTAATAAATCCTAATGCTTTGTTTGATTTTTTTGATAGTTTCATCATTATGGGGATTCCATGACAGTTTTTCATTTATTATAACTAGTAGCGGCCTTAGGGGGTGGCAAGTGGGGCAACCAGGCCCCGCGCCTGAGGGAAGACCGCGATCGGAGATTCCATTGTCATAGTCAGCTTCGAAAACCAGATCAGTTCACATAAACTAGGATAATTTTGATACAATATGATTAAATATGATTCGATTTACTATGTTAGCTCTTAGCGTGATATTTAGTTTCAAATACCGTTCAATTTCGGTAAAGACAGTATCTTATGACTTGCCGATTCCAAGAGGCTAAAAAAAAAAAAAAACCGCGGAAGTATTTTTGTCATTAATTTTTTAAAACCCTTCCCGAAAGTCGGATCTGCGAAAGTCATTGAAATAAACTACGCCACTGTAGCATCTTTGTAATAAACTTGAGCAGTACGATGTTTTTGTAAATCACGTTTAGTGTTTGTCCGCGTGGTTGGATTGAGCTCTGAGAATGTCCAATGGTATCATTAATGGATAACATGATGCTTGAACAAATTATAAAAGAAAATCTGCATCGGCGAGCAGTCTTAATAACAAGCATTTCATGGGAGAACAGTTAAACTTAATGCGCCAAACAACGGTCAATTTAAGGATTGGTTGAGATGCTGGCCAAGTGCGACCTAATCATCTTCGACTGATTAAGAACGCCGAGGCTCACGGCTATTACTTCGGACATAGGGTTCAAAACAAGTTTATGGAACTGATGGCATAAGAAATAAAAGGGACTATTATTGATAAAATCAATCAAGAAGCAGATGTCCCTGGTATTGCGTCACGTGGACGTATCAGATAGAGACATTAAAGTGAAGAACATTTCATCGTATTTCTAGATGTTGACAACTCATGAGGAAAGAGTTTGTCAGAGGCTCTTCACACCGTGATGGGGAACCTTGGTCTGGACATCTCCTATTGTTGTAGCCAGGGATAGGACATTGGTGCGAACATGAAGGGACAGCACGTACGAGGGGCACATTACTCCATTAGCAGTCCAGCATTTTACACTCCGTGCTGCTGCCATAATCTGACGTTTGTTGTAGGAGACATGCGCTAAATGCAACTCTCAAGCTGTGACGTTTGTTGTAGGAGACATGGCTAAATGCAACTCTCAAGCTGTGACGTTTGTTGTAGGAGACATGCGCTAAATGCAACTCTCAAGCCTTGACGTTTGTTGTAGGAGACATGGCTAAATGCAACTCTCAAGCCTTGACGTTTGTTGTAGGAGACATGGCTAAATGCAACTCTCAAGCTGTGACGTTTGTTGTAGGAGACATGGCTAAATGCAACTCTCAAGCCTTGACGTTTGTTGCAGGAGACATGGCTAAATGCAACTCTCAAGCTGTGACGTTTGTTGTAGGAGACATGGCTAAATGCAACTCTCAAGCTGTGACGTTTGTTGCAGGAGACATGGCTAAATGCAACTCTCAAGCTGTGACGTTTGTTGTAGGAGACATGGCTAAATGCAACTCTCAAGCTGTGACGTTTGTTGTAGGAGACATGGCTAAATGCAACTCTCAAGCTGTGACGTTTGTTGCAGGAGACATGGCTAAATGCAACTCTCAAGCAGTGACGTTTGTTGTAGGAGACATGGCTAAATGCAACTCTCAAGCTGTGACGTTTGTTGTAGGAGACATGGCTAAATGCAACTCTCAAGCAGTGACGTTTGTTGTAGAAGACATGGCTAAATGCAACTCTCAAGCAGTGACGTTTGTTGTAGGAGACATGGCTAAATGCAACTCTCAAGCTCTGGCGTTTTTTTTGATCTCATACAGAAAATATGTAAAAGTTTTGCTGCGTCTTCCGAAAAATGAAAATTTTGGAATTAGCCTTGTCTTTTATAACAACAAAGTCACTGTCATAAACAAAGGTCGGAGTGCCGCCTCGAAAGCTATAAAACTCTACTCTATTAAACGAAAGAATTCATAGAGGCACTGTTGACTGTCGCTGACTATGCAAATAATCTACTGGTGAAAAGTGAAGCCGAATGTTTAGCGAACTTTGAATAAGGATGTTTCGAGCTTATTCTCGGTTTAATCCTATGCTATGATATTTTAATGGTTTTGAATACTGCCAGCAAAACTTTGCAATCTGTTGACATACAACTTGATGTGGTAATATGGCAAATCAAAGGCCTTCTTGCACTTTTTTTTAGAAAGTACCGGAACGTCGATTTCTCTGGTGCACTGATCACAGCAAAGGAAATTGCTTACAAATTAAACGACGATGTGAAATTCAATGAACAAAGAGTCAGACGCAAGAAATAAAAACAATTCAATGATGAGAGTAAAGTCGAATCAACATTTTCGCCAACAGCGTGAGAGGAGCACGAGCCCGTTAGCGTGATGTGGTACATACATACATATTGGGCCACCATATGGCATTCGCCCAGAGCCCCGCGCACAGTTAGGGCCGCCTCTAACACCTAAGTATTTTGCGTTTTTAGTCTGTGTTACTGGTTTACCATGAATAAGATAAGTGGAATTAATTTGTTTTAGTTTGTTTTTGTTACTCTTAATAACTGGCATTTTTCTGGGTGGAAAGACATGCTCCAATTTGATTCCCATTTCTAAAAAGTATCTAATTTTCTTTGTAAAATGTCTGTATCTTGTGTTGTTTTTATTGTGCTATATTATGCAATCGTCTGCAAATAATCTGACATTTGTTCCTGAACTAATGCAATTTGGTAAATCATTTATGTAGGCCCTAAATTAAAAATAGTAGTGGACCTAAGACTGTTCCTTAAGGTACACCTGAGTTTACTGTTATCGGTGTTGATTTAGAGCCATTTATTATTAAGCCTACAATTTGTTCTCTCCCTTTCAGAAAATCTTTAATCTACTGATGCAATGGACCATCAATGCCAAATTATTATTTTTTTTTAAGCAAACTATGGTGGTGAACTTTGTCAAAAGCCTAGGAAAAATCTAATAAGATAGCATATCTATTTGCTCACTATTATCTAAACCTTTTGAAAAATCATCAATTAGTCCTATTAGTTGTGTTCCACATGATCTATATTTCCTAAAGCCATGTTGGTATGAAGTAAAGACATTATGTGTGTTTAAGTGGTTTATGATGTTACTACATATTATGTGTTCTAGGATTTTACATGTGATGCTGATTGGTGATACTAGTCTCTAGTTTCCTGGGTCAGATTTTTCTCCTTTTTTAAATGGGTGGGGGTGACATTAGCTTCTTTCCAGTCCCTTGGTACTCTGCCCTGGTTAAGAGATGCCTGAAAAGGTATTTTGAACACTGGTGCTAGCTCATTGCTTAGTTCTTTGAGTAATCTAGCTGGAATACTACCAGATCTAGATGCATTATTTGGTTTAATGTTTGCTAATAGTTTTTGGATCCACTTTTTTTTTGTACTTCTATATCTCCTTGTTGTCTACTTGGTTCAATTTAAGTAATATGTCTTTGTCTCCAAACCAATTCAAACTATTTCAGACCAATAATTAGCAGCAAAACATTCAAACTTTATAATAGCAGTAGAACATTCCACTAGCAGTAAAACATTCAAAGTTTATAAAAGCGGCGAAACATTCAAACTTTATAAGGGTGAATGATTGTCGTATAGATTTAATTGTTTTGTAAACTGCTAAACTTCCATTCAAGACTTCAAGCAAGTTTAAATGTTTAAATGTCCATGATTTTTCTTTAGTGCATATATTGAACTGCACGTTTATAATATGAAACACTGCTTAATAATTTTTGTTTTAGGCCTAAATTACACTTGACTTATACTAAAAAGATTCTTTCTCTTTTAAACTAAACGTAAACATTTTGCTTAAAATAGGCTATAAGAAGTTTTTATGACATAAAATATATAATTTTAGAATAGACATTTTTATTAAATTAAAAAACAACGTTTGCTTAGGTCCATCTCTCTTAGTAAATAGTCCCGTGAGTTTTTTTTTATTATTAATAGTGAATAGTTGTAAAAATGGTGTATTTTTATTTTTTTAAAACTGCTTGAATGTTTAATTTAAACAAAAATAATAGGCCCCTATTATCTCTTTCAGAAAGTAAAAAAAGAGTATCCGTTACATCAAAACTTTGAAAGATCTAAAATATCAAGTTATTGGATTTTTAATAGATATCTATTTCTATTTTTATATTCTCAATAGTAGCCTAGGCTTATGTTTAATTAGGTCAAATTTAAATAGTTTATAGACTAATATAGATTAGGGTTATTCGTATAACTCTTCAAACTGTAAAAGTAATAGATTTTATTTGAAAATGGTTTCGGCTATATCATGGTTACCAGCATTGTTGTCTAAGATGTAATTATTATTCTTTACTTTTAATCATTGGTTGTCTATGGCGTGTATATATAGCCTACTTCAGATCTAATTGGTCAATATATAGGCCTATTAACTCAAATGTTTTAAATTGTGGTCACTATTGAATTTATATTTGATTGCATTTCTGTAAAAAAAATAATTCTTTAAAGCAAAAAATAAGAGGAACACAAAATCAGGTCATAATTATCTTACCTTCTCGGAGCACCTGATGCTAAAGAAAGGCTTTACCTAAAGCCTATAGGTATTGACACAGACTGATTCATTCTTTACTTTGTTGAAGAATTTTCTCCCTTGACCACACCTAACTAACGCTTCCCACTTCTCTATGTGTGTGTTCAAAGTGGTCTACATTGTAAAAACATGTGTGGTGGAAAAAAAATTTCTACTTTACCCTACTTAATGCATGACATTTGACAAAGCTGTGCAAGTCTTGTCCTTATATAAAATGAGAGTTAATAGACAACTTGTAGAACTTTCAAATCGGTAGTTGACAACATCATCTTAGAGTCTTAAAGACATAAGGGCCTAGAATGCCTAGATGAAATATGTTCCACCTTAACTACATGTAGTTCAGATTCATCATTGTAATTATGTTTGGATTTGCTTTAGTTGATTGTTCAATTGTGAAATCCTAACGTTAATTCCAAGCTTGAGACAAAGTTTTTTGTTTGTTTGTTTGAATGTTTGGACTGGTGTCTCCCTGGAGATCTTATAAATGTTACAGATGTTTCTTATAAAAATAAACAAATACCGGAGATGACGGCTTGTTGTGGACGGTCGTTGATTTGTAGCACCAAACTTCTGGCAGACAATTAAACTGCTGTAGACGTTGAATATCTTAACAGTGGCGTAGCTAGGGTATATGATGCCCAGTGTGACTATTAGTTAAGAATGTTTTTAATGTTTCCCCTTAAAGTGCGCAGTCTTGAATTGACAATCCATGTTTCTGAAGGTAGACTTGCGTGTCCATTATTTTAATTAATACAGCGACCAAAACCCCAAGGTTAGAAAATAAATGTAGGCGGCATAGTAACTAACAAACAAACCGCCTGCTTCATTTTTCATCTGCACTAGCAATATATCTAGAGTTTCTATATATAAAAAAAAAATTAAACCATAACCATCTTGATGGCTTCTGGCGTTGCAATCTGTTTTATTCAAGCGCTAGTTTTGGTTCTGGTGAGGACGTCCTAGCGGTGTGCTGAAGTGGATAAAAAGGCGTGTAAACTTCCAATGTACGTAAAAATGACAATGAATCGATTTCAGATTCAGCAACCCGAATTCCTGCCAAACTCGGAGAATGGTTCAAGCAGACAAGGAATTAAGATGATGTCAATGAAAATCATTATCCAAGACAACGTAGCCTTAACATTTGGGAAATTATCTACTGGCTCGTAATCACTTCCTATTACAATAAGTTTGAGTGATTAATCGCTCGGCTTCCGAACCTGGAGTCCTGGTTTCGAATCTTGATGAAGACTAGATTTTTAGAGCGTTAACCGTTGGCCAAAGAAACAGATGACGATAACATCATCTGCCTATAGATTGCAAGGTTTAAATAGGAGAATTTTGTATTAATTACTGGTTACTGTTGTTATACATCAATACATTAATGCAACTAATAAGAGACACTCATTGTAATAGAACTTGATGAGATCTATGTCAGTGACACTCTATTCTTATGTCTTCTCTTTTCAGATGAGAAACAGTGTGAAGACAGAAAGACCAGGGTCAGGCGACAGGAAACAGAGACGACCTGCACCATGGCAACAGTGTACAGTCTGAGGTCATTCACAGAAAAAAACAAAACACTACAAAAACACATACACACAATGTACGAACACAACAAGCTCACATTCATCCCGCCTTCAATTTTTTGCGTCCCCGCAAAACAAGATAATAACAAATTACTTAAAATGCATTACATACATACTGCTGACATATTCTACCATCAAAGAAAATACAAACTAAAATCTATTTCACACAAAAATATACATCTCCATGACATGCATTAAATTACATTGCTTTACAAGGACAAAAGCAAAAAAAGAGAATACACTTCATCAGCTAAAAACACAAGAAAATACTCTTGATTCTGTACATTCTCAAATAGGTACAGCAACTACTAAGCTTTAAAAAACTTTTAAACACACATGTAGATAACATGTACTCATAGAGTTACTACAAACAAATACATCTTGATACATAGGAATGCAACCAACATATTAAATAACAAAAAAAAACAAAAAAACAAATGCACGAATTATGCTAGTAAGGGGAGGAAACGAACTTCATTTCCTCCTCTCGTACATATCTGTATGTACTCCCATCTTCTGCTTCTACCATGTACCAGCCAGAAGCATACTTGGGTACTGCAGTAATTACAAAACACGAGGGTTCATACTGCATGAACATTCTACCCTGGCCTCTGACTCTCTGTTTGACAAGAACTCTGCATCCAATGTTCAGAAGGTCGTTTCTTTTCCTCTGCAACTCAGGAACGAAAGCAAGGTGGATTCTGGTTGGACCGGATGAAACTGTAGGAAAGGATTTGTTTCCCTACCTCCTTCTGCATGATTACTGGAAGTGTCAGGCGAGGCAACTTTTGTATGAATCGACATCATTTCTGCCACTGTAGGATGGCACCTGCGAACCAACGAATCGGGTGTAGTGTTGGATCGCCTAGGATTCTATGGCACCTCAACCTACAATTCTGTTGGCTTGGGGGCAGGTTGCAGTTGTACTGCCTGTGGTTGTTCAACTGAGGCAACCTGAATGTTGTTCACTGCTGCACCAACATTAGGGCAAGCCCGGGTGAAATGGTCCCGGCTTCCACAATTCGAGCAGTTGCTTCTAGAAGGGTGTTGCTGGTGAGCCCGGTTCCTTGGCTTCTTTCGCTGACCTTGGAACCTGTTCTGCAGCCTGCAATTTCTTGCAAGATGGCCAGGTTTGCCACATGTGTAGCATTTCCTGTTCTTCGTCGCTGGCCTCTTATGGTGAAGAGTGCGATTTGTCTCCACGCGCTGTTGTGAGGTAATCTGTCTCACATTGCCGCTAATGTGATCAGGTTGATGGTGGTTGCAGTGGGGACAGTTAGAGTTCTGTGGTCCCCAAAGTTGTAGGAGCACAATCTGGGCTGCAAGCTCCTCCACTTGCTTGGAGAGCGCAGATAGCTGGCCTTCAATCTTTATCTCACTGCATGTGACGTTGACTTGCGGTGCGACATCCTCGTTCTGGGCCCACCTAATGGCCATGTCTCTTAACGCCAGGAATTCAGTTTCTGGCCTGTCGAGTAGTCTCTCTCGCAGGTCTCTCCTTAGGGTCCTGTCACTGAGATTTTCTACAAACTGGTCCCTCAGGATAGACTCACTGAATGGAGTTTCAGATAGAGCTCTCTGCCTGTCTGTGAGTGCTTCAAATGCCTGAAGGAGACGGTGTGAGTAGGTGCGGACAGACTCATACTGGTGCTGTCTTATCCTGAACAGTTGCCCAATCAGACAGTTGATGCTCCGCCTTTCTCCATAAGTGGAGCGTAGAACTTGTACAAGGGCATCTGGACATGCCCTTGTCGTCTGAGGGTGACACCTAAGTTCGGCCTTCACTGCCTCACCTAGATGTGCAAAGAGGAAGGCACATTTTTCCTCTGGATGCACCATGTGTTGAGACTTCCAAGTTCTCTCAACATTTTGAAGGAACTCTTCAACTTCCCTGGCAGGACCATCGCCATGGAAGCGCCGGATACTCATCTCTGTCCTTGGTACCACAATCACTGTCTGAGACGTCTGCATTCTTGCTTCTGCTGCTGCCTCGCTGTTCATCTACGTAACTACTCAACAAAACTAAAGCCTACTAACCTCTCAATAACAATACCCAAAAAAAAACAACTAAACTAACACTATCTATACCGCCTATCAATGCCTAAACTCCTACGCAAACCTAATCTATCCCAATAAAAAAATACAAGTCTGGTCACTCAAGCACAGATCCCACTTCTGACACCAAAAATGTGAGCAGGTCAGGCAGGCGCGAGTGGGAAAGGACCTATTCTTACTGCTCAACATTAAAATTTACCAACAGTAGGCAGATGTTTGCGCTACTGGGTGGGCTCAATCTGTGCACCTCGGTATGGTGACCAAGGGGCTAGAGTCACCTAAGTAACCAGACAACTAACTATACTAACTTAACTAAATGAAAACAAGATAACAAACTTTAGTTTACGATAAATAAAACAAAAAGAAACTTTATTTACATACAAAAATAAATCAATAATAAAATATAATATATACACTAACTTGACTAATCACTACTACTGAACCCATCAACTAACTAAAACCCTCTAAATCTACACCACTACAAACACTAACAAACTAACCAAACCAACTATCTAACTAAATCACTACAACTACTACCCTAGACCTAGATCGACAAACAAACTACAATAAACTAGTCTAGATCTACAATATCCTAATACTAGTTCTCCAACCAACCCATAACTACAACTAAAACATCTTAGCCTTAGTACACTTACTATCTAGACTAAACTAGTTACTAACTAGCTAAAGCAAGAAACAGACTATAACTAAGCCACTAAGGTAACACTACACTAGTCACTACAGGAACAAAACAACACTAGCTTCCCTAAAATTAGAATAGATATACAGAAACAATAACAAAACTTTAAAACTAGATCTATCAATAGCAGAAACAAAATAACACTAGATTCCCTAGAATTAGAATAGATCTACAACAGCAGCTATTTCAGCAGAGTAATTGCAGCAGCTAAAAGCAGTTTAAAACAGCAGTTAAAAGCAGTAATAATAGCAGGCCGTCCCAGGTACAGAATAAAAATATAAATAGACGACAGACCACAAAGATCTTCAGCTGTCACACAGACAGATATGGTAC